>NW_006160148.1:896790-904710 GCF_000334495.1 Tupaia belangeri chinensis
TCAGGCCCTGCCCACATCACAGAGACAGAGACCTGCACCCGCAGGGCCTGCCGTGGGCCCGCAGCCCAGGAGCGGTACAGAGCGCTCTGGCCCGTTCTGGGCCTTTCTGAGCCTGTTCTGTTGGAGGAACTTCACAGTGACCCAGTGTTTTTGTACTTGGAGATTTTTATTTATTTATTTAGTTTGTCATTGTATTTTGTTTTAATTTGCTATGGGGAGGGTGCACTCACCAGAGAGAGAGAGAAATCTCCCCCCAAGGGGGGATGGCCATACCACAGTCTCTTCTCCTCCACTCTCGTCTTGGGATTTAGGGCCCACACCCACATGCACCTGGAGTGTTTTCCAAGCTGCCGGGTCCCCACTGAGCCGGCCATGTGGGATCCAATTGCTTTAACCCCTGCACCACTGGCTGCCCCCACCTTGACACTTAAATGATTCATTTACTTATTTGGGGTAGGGTACCATAGCGTTCCCCACCGTGTGTGTGCAGCGTGTAATTATGAAGTCACCGACGTAGACACACTCGTCTTCTTCAACGCTGGGCATCACATCCTGTGGTGGGAGAAGCACGTGTTGAACCAGCAGTGATGGCGGCCTTGGGCGCTGGGTAACGCGGTGTGTGAGCTACTCAGCCCAGGCCGTCTGTCCTCTTCCCCCAGAGGCCCCTCTGCTGGGCCGTGTGAAGCAGCGCACCTAAGTATTTGAGGCGGCACATGCTGGAAGCATGTACCCTGACTCCACTTTCTGGGACCAAGTAAGGGGCAATAAAAACATAATCTGATCAGATACGGAAAAGATGTTGGGCCAGCAGGTGGGGTAGTGGTTGGGGCGCTGGCCCCCCGCGTGGTTGATGGCCTGAGTCCCGGGCCTGGCAGCTTGCTTTCTCACCCCCAGCGCACGTGCCCTATAGCAAATTAAAATAATAATAGTAATAATAATAATAAATAAATCTTTTTAAAATAAAACATGGAACAGGTACTGATGAGGAAGGTTGTTTACAATACAGAGCGTGCAGAAGTCTGTACCATGAACACACACGTGGGTTGCACACACACGCGCACACAGGGAAGGCAGCACAGCAAGGTGCTAACCATCAGTGTGTCTTTATAACAGGATGGTGGGTGGGTTTCTGCTGCAAGGGAGGTATTCCTTATTTTTGAAGAGTATAAGCATGCAGTGATTTATAATAATGTGAATTTCATTTTATAGCTACTGTTCTTTGATCTTACATGGCGCCAGGCATGGCTCTAAGATTTTTACATCTACCAGCTAGTTTAACCCCCACAACAGCCCCCCAAGGGGGTAGTACCATTACCCTGCACTTCACAGCCCAGTAACGGGCATAGGGCCTGGGTCACACCACGGCCTTCCCTGCTCTGGCAGACAAGTTTGAAACCCGGCCCATCTGGGTGTCAAAGAAAGTACTGCTGGGCATTTGTTTTTCAAATATTTTCAAATATTTTCTCAAAAATATTTAAAACCATACTGTCTCTGTTGTTTTAGAGTCACAAACAAAATTATGCAAAATTCTAAGAACTATTTTGAACATTATCTTTAAAATTCGGTATTTTGAAATTTCGAAAGTTGTTTATTAACTCTCAAGAACCATGGAGTGGGAACCAGCAGTTAGCGTAATGGCTATGTCGCTGGACTCTCTTGTGGTCAACCACGGTTCACGTCCCGGACCCGGTGGCTTAAAACCCACGCCGGGCGCGTGTGCGTGCGTGCCCAAGATCCCGAGAGGAGAATGGAGGAGAAGGGATTGCAGCGTGACCATCCCCCCTGGAGGGTGATTTCTCGCTTTCTGTCTCTCTGTCTGTCTGGCGAGTGCATGCGCCCTATAGCGAAAAACCTCTCCAAAAAAAAATTAAAGAACCATGGAGTATGAGTTAAATTTTTTTGATATGTAA
This sequence comes from Tupaia belangeri chinensis, assembly GCF_000334495.1. Taxonomy (NCBI): domain Eukaryota; kingdom Metazoa; phylum Chordata; class Mammalia; order Scandentia; family Tupaiidae; genus Tupaia; species Tupaia belangeri. Next base: position 898,701 of record NW_006160148.1, read on the forward strand.
ATGTTTGTGGGGAAATGTAAAAATAAATTGAAATAAATAAATAAAAAAGAAAGAGAAAAGACATCCAGCATTACATCATGGTGGTAATACAACAGACGGATTATTTTTCACACCTCTAGGGTTACAACTGGGGTCTATCCCGAGCCAGGAGGTGGCAGAGTACCCCATGTGTACCCTTCACGCCTCTCTGTACCCCACACGGTTTCACACTCACACCTGATCTGGGAAGGGAGAGACCCAGGTCCAGTCTTTGTTCTGCCGAAAATGGACACGTTTTGAAACCTCTCTGTGCCTCACTTTTGTCACCTTTAAAGTGGAAGCGTCTCAAAGTACAGTAATTACAATTCCAATGAGTTGTTGGAGAACGCCCTTGTCCTTAGGAGTGTTTGGGTGCAAAGTGGCCGATGTCTGCCCCCAAGGCATGCAAGGGACAGAGCCAGCTCTATGGTTTCTCTCCTTGCAGGAAAATGAAGCTGCGGCGGGAGCTGGAGCCCAAGCTCCCCAAGCCAGCTGCCCCTCCTGCCCTTGACCCAAGCAGCAACAGCAGCCAACACCCACCAGCTGTGACCTTCAGCCCTGTTGACGTCCACGTGGAGACTCGGTGACCTGCACCCTGGCACCATCTCTGCCGCTGTCCAGAGACCCGTCTCCAGAGCAAGACCCAGAAGCACACTTCTCTGGCAGCCTTACTAAGAGTGCCCGTGGTCAGGTTGACAGAGGCCGCGTCTATGCAAGCCCTGATGCTTCAGGCAACCTTCAGCCTCATGCTGCCCGCTTCGCCCAGCCCCACCTGCATCCATGTCCCTGCTGCCACCCTACCAAAGAGCTGTGGGACACCCTGTGTCATCTGACCAGGTAGAGCTATGCTGGGAACCCACTGGTGTGGGCTTGGCTCTCTCCCTGCAACATGACAGACAGAGACAGACATGCAGCCCAGGAGCTTTCTGGTCAGGAGTCAGGGGTCAGGGCGTGCTCCTCCGAGTGTCACAATAGGGCCTGCCATGGGGATCATGTTGCAATTGGTACCATAGACACAGCTTTGTAGAGTAATATAGTCAATCCCGCGCTCAGGCATGGGGGAGCGAACTAACCCAAAACCAACTTGCTAATTCGCAGCTTGTTCCAGGGCTGGGTGACTGCTAGCTAGCTCCTAAAAATTGGTCTCACATTATTTCCTCTTTCAGAAGGTTATGAGAACAACTGAATTCTTTTCAGAAGGTTTCTGCTTCATTAGTTAAGAATCTGTAGCAGGACTGGGGTGGCCTTGAAGAATAGCCGTCTCCAGGCTGAGTTTGGGGCACGGTCTACGGGCCTGGACGATGCCGGTGACTGCTCAGGGCTCCTCCCCACGCAGACTGGCTGAAACTCCCCCTTGTTTGGCTTCTAAGCAACCCTGACTGTCCTGGGAACCTTACCTCCGAGGACCAGTATTTGAAGATTGGTTAGATTGCAGCTCTGTGTCCCTGCGTCCCTCCTGGTCAGCTTGCTGAGATTCAAGATGTACTCAAAGTGCCACACTCATGAGCCATTTCTCTGTAGGGAGCTGATCTCTGACTCCACAGCGTGGAGAACAGTCTACCCGGAAGGGACAGCATTTGGGAGTTGGGACGACCTGCCTTCCGAGCCCTAGTTCTTGGTTGCATGGCTTGGAAAAGTGACTCACCCTCTCCAAGTTCGGTTTTCAAACCCCAAAGTGGAAATGCTAACATCCACTTCGGGGAGTTATTAACGGTCGGGGAGTCAGTAACGCACTGTGCGGACAGTGTCTGCGGTGGAGCGGATGCTTCATGAGTGGGAGCCAGTATTCCTACTAGGACATCTCAATTGCAATTGAGGTCACAAATACCCAGTTTTAGGGGAGAAAAACATACACATTTGATCGCATTGCAATCATTCTGGAATCAGAATGCATCTTAACAATTGATGGGTCCCTTAAGGTAGTTGTATTTCTTCTTTTATCTTTTTCCTTCCTTCTCAAAAAACTGGAGCTCGTCTTTTTTTGCCAGAGCGCATGCTCACTCACCCGAGAGAGAGAGACAGAGAGAGACAGAGAGAGAGAGAGAGAGACCAGCAGAGGAGAAAGCACTGCCCCCAGTGGTCAAGCTGCAATCCCTTCTCTTGATCTCTCACTCCTTTCTGGATTTGGGTATACACGCACATGCACCTGGCATGTTTCTTAAGCCTCCAGGACTCAAACCTCGACCCATGTGGTCAGCCGTGTGTGACCCAGCTGCCTTAACCACAGGCTCCAGAGCTGGCCCCCACACTGTCTTTCAATCAGTTTTAACCAGTTGGGTGGCATCTTGAAAATAAGGTGAGAAATCTATATTCTGATACAGAAAGTGATGCTCTCTGACATTTAACCTCAAATTCGAGGAGTCTCTCTTTTGAGGTCACAGATACCCAATTTTAGGGGAGAAATAGTCACTTGAATAGCTCTAGAGAAATACCGGCAGTCTTCCTCCCAGCCAGCTTTTCGTCTTGTCTTTGAATATCCACCAGACACCAGACGCCTTGCAAGGTGCTTTCATATAAACCATCTCGGAAGATTTCAAGTTTGAGTTATTGAGTTAGGATTATTCCCAATAATCCTACTCACAGATGAGAATTTCTGACTCAAAGAGGGAAAAGTAAATCCTCGCTCAAAGTTGCACGGCCGGTAAGTTGCAAGGCGAGACTCCAGCCAGGTGCCTCTCACTCCACAGTTCGTCCTTTCATTCTCACACTCCCTGCCAGCCGGGCTCCAAGAAGCAGGGACTCTTCTGTGGGCTGAGTAAGAAGGGCAGGCTCGTCTCACGTTTGAGTGGAGTCAGGGAGGAGCTGCCAGACGGGGCAAGGCCACTCTGGTAGCTTCTCTGACCTCCATGTAATCATAGCCGAGGGGCCTTTTCTGAACCCAGCCAGGCTCCAAGGCCACCATGTCATTCACCCTGCTGCTTACGCTTGGGGAGCAGGGCTTGGACGAACCCTTGCCGGCCATTCTACCCTGTCAGCAGGATTTGAGGGCTCAGACGCCCAACAGAGACGCTCCCCTAAACATGTCCGCTCTAGAACAATGGTTGGCCATGTTCCAGCCCTAAAAGCAGACCCTGCCCGCACTGGGATCTCGCTGGGCTAGGTCTCGTACATGCTTCTCAAGGTAAAAGAAGGCTTGAAACGGAGGAGTGGGGGGACCGAGTGGGGAGGGAAGGCCAGCGGCGGGATCTTAGCGTTTTGTTTCTAAGTAGTGATGATAACTCAGTAAACATCCTGAAGGGCCCCGAGTGCAGGCTGAGGTGCTACCGAGTACACTGAGATTGGTCGCTGCCGCAGAGGAGCCCCCCGCTGGTCTCCCATGGCAGGGACTGTACCACGGGTGACATGTTTCGTTTCCGACCGGGTGCCTTTCTTAACTGAGCAAATGCTGCCTTTTCTGGCCACTGAATCAATCGAAGACATTAAACGCTTAAAAAAAAATGTTTGAAAATAAAAAGGTTTCAGTCAAACGTGTGTGGAATGGATTTCTGTTAAGTTTGCAGCTGACAAAGACCTTTTCTGAAAACGGCCTTTCCCTGACAATGTAGTGGGTTCCGTGGGAGAGTCTGAGCCTGTTGCCACGTCGCGTTAGCACTGCTGCAGGCTGGTGGGCAAGGCGGCCACCGGCCACGGACTCTCCCGTGAGTTAGAAAACGTGAACTTGCTCAGTTCTGAAGAAAGGACTCCATTTCACGGCCTGCAGTTAAATATCAGACGTGCTGAGAAACAAGTTTGGGGATCCCTGGGAGTATAGGAGACCATACAGTGATCCTCAGATCACCAATAATGATGTCCATACACTAAGCTCCTACTGTGTGCTAAGCACGTGATAGGTCCTTTAGCCCTCACACTCCATCTGCAGGAGCCATCATTCTCTCTATTTTACGGATGAGGAAGCAGGCTCAGGGAGGTGACTTGTTCTTGGTTAAGGCAGCTGGATCTCACATGGCTGACTGTGTGGTTCGAGTCCCAGACCCAGTAGCTTAAGAAACACACTGGCTGGGCTTGTGTGCGTGCGTGCCCAAAATCCTGAGGAGAATGGAGGAAAAGGGATCGTGGCCATCACCCACCCTTCCTCTCCAAGGGTGTCTTCTCACGTTCTCTGTCTCGCTGTCTCCCTGGTTGGTCTATATACTCTATAGAAAAATTTTAAAAAAAGAAAGAATAAAAAAGGAAGCAAGACCGTGTCCTGCTACGAAAGCTAGAAAAGGGCAGATACTTGCTTTCCCAGGGTACCACGCAACCGGGGCCAAGGCACGTGGCCTAGGGTCTTCAGATCAGACACTCCCACCACAGACCTTGCATATGAAAGCTGGGGACAGGGTCGGCAGGTGGCATGGTGGTTAAGGGTGCTGGACTCCCACATGGTCAAGTGTGGTTCGAGTCCAGAACCTGGCAGCTTGCTTTCTCACTTCCCCTCTCTCTTGCTCACTCTCACCCTGTCCCTCTCTGGTCAAATCAAAATAAATAAATAAATAAAAGTTAAATAATTTTTTTTTTAATCTCATTGGATGGATTTACCGCATCCAGTTTACCCGCTCACCAGCTGCAGGCCATCTGGGTTGTTTTCACTTTTTGGTTGTTACGGGTGACGGTGCGTGAGCACTCAGGGACAAGCTCTGTGTAGCATCTGCTTTCAGCTCTCTTGAGCACATGCCTTAGGAGGTGACTCGCCACGTTGTGTGATGATTTGATGTTTAATCTTTTGAAGAAACATTGAACTGTTCTTGGAACGGCTGCGCCATGTAGCACCCCAGTAATGCAGGGGTCCGAGTTCGCCACGTGCCCCCTGAACTTGCTACTGTCACCCCTTTCATGCGACTCATCTTCGTGCCTAGGAGACGGTGCCTCATGGTGGTTTGGACTTGCATTTTCCTGATGGCCAATAATGTCGAGCATCTTTTCATCACATGTGGGCAATTTTTCTATCATTTTTGAAGAAACGTCTATTTAAATCCTTCACTTGCTTTTAAGTTGGGCTAATTTTTTTTCCTTTTTACCAAAGAGCACCAAAAAAAAGACAGAGAGACAGAGAGGGGGAGGGGGAGAGAGAAAGCACCCCAGAGGGCGTGCTCACACCACAACGCCTTCTCCACTTCTCCGTCCTGCTGGGATTCAGGGCACGCACGTACACGCACCTGGCATGCTTTTCAAGCTTCCTGGGGCTGGAATTCAAACCTCGGTTGATTTGGGATTCAGCTCTCTTAACCACTAGAGTACAGGACTGGCCCTAGTGACTGCCTTTCTAAATCTCTTAGTTTCTTTTCTTTTTTTTTTTTTTTGAGAGGTTTTCGCTATAGGGCGCGTGCGCTCGCCAGACAGACAGAGACATAGAGACAGAAAGCGAGAAATCACCCCCCAGGGGGGATGCTCACGCTGCAATCCCTTCTCCTCCATTCTCCTCTCGGGATCTTGGGCATGCACACACACGTGCCCGCCTTGAGTTTAAGCCGCCGGGTCCGGGACGCGAACCGCGGTCGACTACGTGGGAGTCCAGCGACATAGCCATTACGCTAACTGCTGGTTCCCTAAATCTCTTAGTTTCTTTTATTTTTTAATTTATTTTTTTTTTCTAGAGGGACCTTTGCTATAGGGCACGTGTACTCACCAGAGAGACAGAGACACAGAAAGGGGGGATGGCCATGTTGCCATCCCTTCTCCATTCTCCTCTCAGGATTTTGGGCATGCACGCATATGCACCTGGCGTGTTTTAAGCCACTGGGTCCAGGACTCGAACCACAATCAACTACATGGGAATCCAGCAACATAACCATTACTGGTAACCATCTGCTGATCCCTAAATCTCTTAGTTTCAGGACCAGCAGGTGGTATAATGGTCATGTCGCTGGACTTCCACGTAGTCGACAGTGGTTCGAGTTCTGGACCCAGTGCCTTAAAACTCACAGCGGCATGAGTGCCTGCTTGCCTAAAATCCCGAAAGGAGAATGAAGGAGAAAAGATTGTGGCATGGCCAGCCCACCCGGGGGGTGATTTA
>NW_006160148.1:904939-910359 GCF_000334495.1 Tupaia belangeri chinensis
GAGAAAGGATTGTGGCATGGCCAGCCCCCCGGGGGGGTGATTTCTCACTTTCTGTCTTTCTGTCTCTCCAGCAAGCACATGCGCCTATAGCAAAACTCTCTTTAAAATAAATAAATAAATAAAAACTCTTAGTTTCTTTTAATGAAAACAAGTTTTTAATCAGAATGTTAATTGATCAGTGTTTATCTTCAAGATTAGTGCTGTGTGTATCTTGCTTAAGAAATCTATTAACCAGGACCACCAGTTAGCATAATGGCTATGTCGCTGGATTCCCACGTAGTCGACCGCAGTTCGCATCCTGGACCCGGTGGCTTAAAACTCACACCGGGCGCGTGTGCATGCATACCCAAGATCCCGAGAGGAGAATGGAGGAGAAGGGATTGCGGCGTGGCTATCCCCCCCCCGGGTGGTGATTTCTCACTTTCTGTCTCTCTGTCTCTCTCTGTCTGGCAAGCGCATGCGACCTATGGGGGGGAAAAAAAAAAACTCTCCCCAATAAAGAAATTAACCAGGGCCAGCAGTTAGCATTATGGCTATGTTGCTGGACTCCCATGTAGTCCACTGCAGTTCAAGTCCTGGACCTGGTGGCTTAAACTCACACTGGGCACGTGTGTGTGCATGCCCAAGATTCCGAGAGGACAATGGAAGAGAAGGGATTGCAACATGGGGGGTGATTTCTCGCTTTCTGTCTCTGTCTTTCTGACGAGCACATGCACCCTATAGCAAAAACCTCTCAAAAAAAAAAAATCTGTTTACCCAGAGGATATAAAGAGTTTTCTTCCAAATGTCACATTGCTTTACTTTTTGTAGCTGGACATTCAACCCATCTGGAATTGATCTTGGTATGTCTGTGAGGTAGGGTCAAGATTCCTTTTTTGGAGGGCCAACAAGTGAAGTGGAGGGTAAGGCGCTGGATCCCACATGGCCAAGTGCATGGTTCATGTTCTGGAGTTGGTGGCTTAGAAGTCACGCTGGGCCCATGCATGTGCGTGCCCAAGATCCCAAAAGGAGAATGGAGGAGAAGGGACTGTGGTGTGGCCATTTCCTTAGGAGGTGATTTCTCACTTTCTCTCTCTCTCTCTCTGTGTGTGTGTGTGTGTATGTGTGTCTGTCTCTTTTGTGAGAGATACCCTAAAGCAAAAAGAAAAGAAAAGAAAAGAAATTCCTTTTCTCCCTGTAGATACCCAGTTGACCCAGCACCGTGTGTTGAGAAGACCATCCTCTCCTGGCTTCACCGCGGTGTTACTTTATCATAGACCGACGTGTGTGTGGTTTGGGTATAAATTTGATTGATCGGAATTGTGACAGAGACAGGCCAAGTGGGGGAAGAAAAGCAGGAGTGAAACGTTGGAGCCAAAGGACACTCAGTCCTCTTGTTCCTCTTGCTTACTTTCGTAAGCGCTCTCCGGGCCCTGGAGTTAACATGGGAAGACGGGGCCTCTGACCTGCCAGAGCTATTGTCCAGCGGGGAGGAAGACAATCAGACAAGCAACTGCGTTACAGGACCATTCTTTCTGTGACAGGCAGAAGTTCAAGGTGTGTGGAACCTCTTGCCGAGGCACCAGCGGCTCATGGGGTATCAGGGAAGGCTTCCCAGAAGAAATAATATCTAAACTAAGAGGGAAAGATAAGAAGAGGGGGAAGAGAGCAAGAGAGATAAAGAAGAGAGCTCCCAGGGCCTGCAGGAGGCGTGGTGGTTAAGGTGCTGGACTTCCACATGGCCCTGCAATTCGAGTCCCACACCTGGTGACTTGCTTTCTCACTTTCTCTCTTTCTGTGTCTTTGAGTACATGGGCCCCACAGCAAATTCATATAATAATAAATTAAATTAAATAATTCTAAAAAAGGAAAAAGAGAGAACTCTCAGGAGAGAGAAGCTTCAGTTTAGTCCAAGGGAGACAGGGGAGATGGGCTGGAAGAAGGAACGAGGTTCCAGAATGAAGGGTCTTCGGTGCTTGGCTATTTTAAAGGAGCCGCTGGGAATTCTTGGGCAGGGAAGCGACAGAATCAGACTGCTGGAAGAGCTTAATCCTGCTATGCTGTGCAGAACGGGTTGGCGTAGGAGAGGCTGGAGGCTGGGAGAACAATTCACAGTCTGTGGCATGAAGTAAGAGACACATCTGTGTATCTGGTAGTTTTTAAATGCCTTTCTAAATGGCCCTCGGATTGTCAAGTTTCGTTTACTTTCTTTTTTTAAGTAGCATTTGTGGGTGTGTAGTAACCCAACAAAAATGTCTCCAGAAAGTGTCTCAGGCCCACTGGACGGGCGCACAGCAAGGCCATTGTCTCAGCTCTGTGGCCCTCTGTCCCAGGACACCCACTCCTCTCCCTGAGCGTCCACGCCGAGCGCTGAGTGCAGCGTTCAGCAGATACCGTGTCCCGGCTCTGGTAATTGGCCGCATCTGGGAGGAGAAGCCCTCCCCGGCCTCCAGGTCTCTGGAGAAGCGGAACGCTCTGATTACGGCCCAGGTGTTACCAGGGAGTGTCTCTCACAATGCACAATCTCGTGAACACGTTCACCTGGGCACCCGGGCGCTCAGACAGAACGCTGCAGTGAGCTCAGCGATCCGTGAGCACCGATCCGTTTGTTCTTTCCAGTGCTCCTGGGAGGGCCAGCGGCGCACGGGAGTGACAGGGATCATGTGTAGACACCTGGTACACACACGCAATACGATGCTGTAAATATGAATGTGTGAGAGCCTACTACCTTGAATCGGAATACGTATACATAATTGGAATACGTATGCAACACTATAAAATACAAATATAATTGTAATATAAAAGGGATTAATAGGGACCAACAGGTGGTGTGGTGGTTGGGGTGCTGGACTCCCACATGGATGACTTGGGCTGAGCCCTGGACCTGGCAGCTTGCTTTCTCACTTTCCCTCTCACTTTCTCTCTGTCTCTCTGGTGAGTGCACGTGCCTTGTAGCAAATTTTAAAAACAAGAATAATGGGGAACCAGCAGTTAGCGTAATGGCTATGTCGCTGGACTCCCACGTAGTCGACCACGGTTTGTGTCCCGGACCCGGTGGCTTAAAACTCATGCCGGGCGCGTGTGCGTGCGTGCCCAAGATCCCGAGAGGAGAATGGAGGAGAAGGGATTGCGGCATGACCATTCCCCCTGGGGGGTGATTTCTCGCTTTCTGTCTCTATGTCTCTCTCTGTCTGTCTGGCGAGCGCACGCGCGCTACAGTGAAAATCTCTCAAAAAAAAATAATAATAACGATAAATAAAATTGAACAATTCCTTAAAAATGAATTTATATTATTTGTACATATAACACCACGTAGAATGTACACACATATATATCATATAACATATCTGATACATATGTATAACACTATACATAACACTATAATACGTGTATACTCTAACGCTATTATCATAACATACAGGATATATACATATTATAGCTATCTGTATATAAACGTGTGAGACTTGGCCACAGAGTTGAGGAATCTGTGAATGTGCGATGCGGCACTGGCTCTGCAGAGTGAGGGCTAGAGCAGGGAAGAGATTTGTTTGGTTCGCTGGCTCCTTGCCCCGCCGGTCCCCGAGATGGTTCTGCCATGCCCTTGGATCGGTGGTCACTGTCCTGGTGAGCGCCCAGAGTCCCTGTCATTTATCCTTTTATCCCTCTGTGTTCGGAATCTCCACTCCGACTCTTCTTCTCCACTGTGGACACCTTTTCCAAATTTATTCACTATGTCTCATATTTGAAAACAAACCACCCGCAACAGCAGGAGAGACTGCCTCGCCTCTCTGCTCTCCAGGCACCGTGGTTCCCAAGTGCCTCCTGGGCGCCTCTGCCACTTCCCTCCCCGTCTCTAGAGCTGGCTGCACTGGCATTCGCATGGCATCCGATCATGGAGTCTGTCAGCCCCACCCCGTCTTACCGCCCGGCAGAGCCTGTCGCTCCCTCTGGAAAGCTCCTTGCTCGCTCTCCAGGTCCCCTCCGGCCACAGGGCCCAGTCCTGCGCAGTCTCTACCACAGGCTCCTGGCACGTCCCCCGCTGCTGAATCCCGAAGCTGAGCACTGCCGAGCTCCTGCTGCTGCCTGGCAGTCTGCACTTACGCCCTTGGTGCCCCATCTGCTCCCAAGGCCTAACTCACCGGGATGCCACCTAAAGTGCCCTCAGACGCCGTCCCTGCAGCCGGCGGCCGTGTGCACCCACATTCGGCTGTCTCACGGCCATCTAATCTTGCCCACTCAGAGAAGAGAAGAGCAGCATTCTTCCAGTTGCTCGGGCCTGGCACCTGGGAGCATGGTGGTTGAGGCAGGTGGGTCCCACATGGTCAACTGTGTGGTTCCATCCTCAGATCTGGGGCCTTGAAAACAGCAACAAAAACACCAGGTGCGGTGTGTGTCATCAAAAGTCCAGGGGAATGGAGCAGAAGGCATTGTGGTGTGGCCACCCCCCAGGCTGTGAATTCTCTGGCTCTCCGCAGTGAGCCCACACACCCTATGGCAAAAAACCAATAACCGTATTTATATAATTAGCTCTTTGTGATCTTAATTTGAAGTTCTCTGATGGCCAGGTAAGAGTTCCTAGAAGTTTATTTCTAGAATCTAACGTTTGCTGGGGAGAAGGGAAAAGTCACAATTTATTTAGACACTAAAAACTGTATTATCGAGGCTGGTGGGTAGCCTGGTAGTTGAGATGCTAGACTCCCACGTGACCAACCATGGTTTGAGTCCTGGACCTGGTATCTTGCTTTCTCACTTTCCCTTTCCCTCCCTCTCTCTCTTTTTAAGAATTATTTAACTTTCTTTCTTTCTCTTTCTCTCTTTTCTTCTTTTCCTTTCTTTCTCTCTCTTCCTCTCTCTTTCTCTCTCTCTCTTTTCTTTCTTTCTTTCTTTCTTTCTTTCTTTCTTTCTTTCTTTCTTTCTTTCTTTCTTTCTTTCTTTCTTTCTTTCTTTCTTCTTTCTTTTTTTTTTCTTTCTTCTTTTTTTCTTTCTTAATTAGACCAGAGAAGGAAAGACTAAGAAAGAGAGAGGGAAAGTGAGAAAGTAAGCCGCCAGGTCTGGGACCCGAACCACAGTTGACACTGTGAGAGCCCAGTGCCTTAACCACCATGACACCTGCGGCCACCCTCCCTCTCCCTGGTGAGCACACATGCCCAATAGCAAATTGAAAAAATATTAATAATTTTTAAAAATCGTTTAAAAAACATATTGTCATGGGACTGCAGTTAGTGTAATGGCTATGTTGTTGAACTCTCATGTAGTTGACCGCGGTTCGAGTACCAGACTCGGTGGCTTAAACTCACGCTGGGTGTGTGCCCAAGATCCCGAGAGGAGAAGGGATTGGAGGTGGCTGTCCCCCCATGGGTGATTTCTCACCTTTTGTCTCTCTGTATCTCCAGTGAGCATGTGTGCTCTATAGCAAAAACCTCTCAAAAAAAAAAAAAAGA
>NW_006160148.1:910404-912373 GCF_000334495.1 Tupaia belangeri chinensis
CAAAATTTAAAGAAAAGGGGCCAGCAGGTGGCATGGTGGTTAGGGAACTGGACTCTCACATGGCTGATCGTGGTTCAAGTCCTGGACCTGGTGGTTTGCTTTCTCACTTTCCCTCTCACTCTCCAGTGAGTGCACAAGTCCTATAGCAAATTAAAATACTAATACTAATAAATTATATTAAATTCATATTTTTAGAGGTTTTTGCCATAGGGTGCTGCATGCACTCACCAAAGAGAGAGACAGTGATAGGAAAAGTGATAAATCACCCCCCACACACACACACACACAACCCTTTTCCTCAATTCTTCTCCTGGGCTCTTGGGTACACACACACACACACAGTGTAATTTCAGGCCACCGGTCTGGGACTTGAACTGCTGTTGGTCATGTAGGAGTCCAGCAATGTAACCACTATGCCACCTGCTGACCCTAAATAAATAATTCTAAACAAAAAAGAAAGAAAGAGAAAGAAAAAGAACACCTCAAGAGAATATGCGTAAGGACTAGGGTAAGGAAGCCACCTTGAACAGCATGTAAAGGAAGTGCTAACCACAAGAGGAAAAGAGTTGGAACTGCGATTCCATTAAGGGATTAATAGATGGTGTAAGGGCCCAGCGAGGAAGCTGGACTCACATTAGTCAACCGTGGTTAGAGTCCTGGACCTCATGTGCGTGCATGCCCAAAATCCCGACAAGAGTATGAAGAAGGGGTTGGGGTGTGGCCATCCTCAGGGGTGACTTCTTGCTTTCTATCTGTGTCTGTCTCTCTGCAGAGCGCACACACCCTTTAGCAAAAATCTCTCACCAAAAATATTGATTACATTAAGTTAAAATGTTTGTTCCTATTCCTCCATTCTCCTCCTGGGAATCTGGACAAGCACAAGCACAAGCCTGGTGTATTCATCAGCTGCTGGGCTGGGCCTTGAACCTCACAGCCGGCTAAGTGGGATCCAGTCACAACCCAAAGGGAGACAGAGAGAGGGAAAGTGAGAAAGCATCCCCCAGGGGGATGGCCATGCCGCAATCCCTTCTCCATTCTCCTGGGTTCTCTCTGGGCGCGCGCACACACACATGCACGCACACACACGTGCACACACACACGCGCACACACACGCGCACACGTGCGCCCAGAGTGATTTTCAAGCACCGGGTCCAGGACATGAATTGTGGTCAGTCTTGGGGGAGTTCTGTGCCTTAACCACCGCACCACCTGCTGGCCCCTTGAGTAGTTCTTCTTAACAAGAATTGAAGGAGAGCCGTGACCTCCAAGACTTTCCCTCTTTCCTCCTTCTCTCTCTCGCATCTACAGCACTTTGGATGGACCTTTCCTGCCCTTCCTCCTCCTTCTCTTTTTGCTTTAAGTTTTTCGTTTATCTCAAACACTTGTGCAGCACTTAATATATACCAACACCATGCTAACCGTTTGACAGATACAAACTTATTTAATTTTGGTCAAAGAGAAATGGGGGCCAGCTCTGTGGCCTGGTAGTTGGAGCTGCCGGATCCCATGTGCTGACTGCACGGTCTGCGTCCTGGACCTGGCAGCCTAGGAAAAGGCCAGGGGCGTGCATGTGCATGTGGGTGGTGGCCATCGTGCCCAAAATCCAGAGGAGGAGAGGTAGAGAAAGGATTGCAGCCTGATCGTCCCCACCGCGGGGTGCTTCTCTTCTGCCTCTGTCTCTGTCTCTCTCTGGTGAATACACACAGCCTCTAGCAAAAAAAAAAAAAAAAAAAAAAAAAAAGGAAGAAATTGTCCCCTGTCTGATCTGCAGCAAAGTGGTTTTGTACGATGCGATTCTTGACTTCACTTTAAGGCAAAAAAATTTTTTAAAAAATTAAATTAAATTAAATAGCATTCTTGAGAAAATGCTTATGTGATTTTCTTATGAATGTTAATGAGATTAAAACTTATTCTGGGGGGCCTGCCTTTTGGCCGGAACCGCCATCTTCCAGTAATTAACCAAAATGAC
>NW_006160148.1:912388-914671 GCF_000334495.1 Tupaia belangeri chinensis
AGGAATGCCCCACACATGTGACCATGACCAAACTGTAAGAGTCTACAGTGTCACCCAGCATGCTGTTGGCATTGTCATGAACAAACAAGTTAAGGGCAAGATTCCTGCCAAGAGAATCAATGTGCATATTGAGCATATTAAGCATTCTTAGAGCAGAGATAGCTTCCCAAAACGTGTAAAGGAAAATGACCAGAAAAAGAAAGAAACCAAAGAGAAAGTTACCTGGGTTCAACTGAAGCGCCAGCTGCTCCACCCAGAGAAGCCACTGTGTGAGAACCAATGGAAAGGAGCCTGAGCTATTGGAACCTATTCCCTATGAATTCATGGCATGATGGGTGTTAAAAATAAACTAATCTGTGGTCTATAAAAACAAAACAAAACAAAACAAACAAACAAAAAAACTTATTCTGGGGGGAACCAGCAGTTAGCGTAATGGCTATGTCGCTGGACTCCCATGGAGTTCGGTTCGCGTCCCGGACCCGGTGACTTAAAACTCACGCCAGGCGCGTGTGCGTGCGTGCCCAGGATCTCGAGAGGAGAATGGAGGAGAAGGGACTGCGGCGTGACCATCCCCCCTGGGGGGTGATTTCTCGCTTTCTGTCTCTATGTCTCTCTCTGTCTGGCGAGCGCATGCACCCTATAGCAAAAAACTCTCCAAAAAAAAAAAAAAAAACTTATTCTGGGGAAAGCCACCTACCCAAATGACTTTTAGCTGCAAGTTTATCTATGAATACCTGAGTCTAATAATCCCGAACCAGACCTATTGTCTTTATCTGTTTTAGAAATGAGTATCTACCGCTATCTTTTTCTACAGCAGAGCAGTTATAATTTAGCCCACTAAAAGCTGTTTCCTTGCAACTAGGTGGTAGTACATGCCTAAAACCAAACTGTCTATAAAACTGAACTTTCTTTAGCAACCCTCATAACAACCCAGAAATCTAAATAGGGCTCTAACCTCCTTTCCCACCAGCGTTGTGGATCAAAGCCCGAACACTTCCCTTCCCCAGGGCAATGGCCTCGAGGCCCCAATGAAGTTGATGTCAGTCACCACTCACATGACTGAACTCACAAGTGTGTGTCAGAAAAATAAAAAAAGAAAAAGGCCACTAAAGGTCAATAAAGATTGACCAAAGCAATCCCAGAGGGTCCTCCACCGTGGCAGAATGATCTCAGGGTTTCAGACATGCTGGAGCTGGGTTGGTGTGAAAGGATCTATTATTGAGGGGAATAAACTTCATGACAACCTGGAGCCTCAGCCTCCCCAGTGAAAACAGACCGGAAGTAGCCTTTACCTTCACAAAACTTTTTTTTTTTTTTTTTGCTATAGGGCACGTGTTCTCACTAGAGAGAAAGACAAAGAGAAAGAGGAAAAGTGAGAAAGCTCCTCTAAGGAGTGCTTTCTACTGGCTATGCAGCAATCCTTTCCCCTCCATTCTCCTCTTGGGATTTCGAGCTCACATGCACACGTGCCTGTGTATTTCTCAAGCCGCCAGGTCCAGGACTCGAACTGCACAGTCAGCCATGTAGGATCCAGCCACTTTAACCACCAGTAATGTTTTACTATAGGATTTTTTAATACAACCAGGGTATCCATTATACAACGTCTAATCTACCTATTCCATGTTCTCTTTATCCATGACAGGGTGTATGCACATACATGAAAGTGAGAGAGAAAGAGACGAGCACCCCCACAGGCTCTAGTCACCCCACAACCCCTCCCTCTAGTCCAGCAGCCCATCGGATCTGGGCACTCGCACTTGTGCTCGGTCTGTCTCAGGCTGACTAGTCAGGGATTCAAACCATGGCCACCATGTGGGATCCGGCTTCTGAGCGTGCATTCCCACCAAGTCAGGCTGCCCTGAACAACCCAAAAAAAGCATTCCTGTTAATACACACACCACACCAACACGTCCTTCTTTTTATTATTTTCAAACTTCATTGCATTTTATCTTTAAATTTTCTATAGGGCATGTGTGCTCGCCAGAGAGAAATGGGGGGCAGAAGTGAGTGAGAAAGCACCCCACAGGGGGAATGGCCATACCAAAATCCCTTCTTCTTAATTCTCCTCTTGGAGATCTGGGCATGCATGCACACATGCCTAGCATAGTTTTCAAGCCACTAAGTCTGGGACTCGAACCCCCTCAATCAACCATGTGGGATCCAGTCACCTTCACCATGCCATCAGCTGGCCTGAAATATCCTTCTTTGGTGTGGGGCTAAAGGCACAGTGTCTTTTTTTTTTTTTTTTTGGGGGGGGGGGGGGGGGGGGGTTTTGCTATAGGG
>NW_006160148.1:914973-932473 GCF_000334495.1 Tupaia belangeri chinensis
ACTCTTTCCAGTTGCTGCCTTGGGACTTAGGAGGAAAGAGGGATCATAGCAGGTCTAGGACAGGAGCAGGTGTCACAGAGCTACAAAAACAGACTTTTTTTTTTTTTTGGAGAGGCTTTTGCCATAGGGCGCGTGCGCTTGCCAGACAGACAGAAAGAGACAGAGAGACAAGAAAGCGAGAAATCACCCCCCAGGGGGGATGGCCACGCCGCAATCTCTTCTCCATTCTCCGCTCAGGATCTTGGGCACTCACGCACATGCGCCTGGCGTGAGTTTAACCCACCGGCTCCGGAACCCGAACTGCGGTCGACTACATGGGAGTCCAGCAACATAGCCATTACGCTAACTACTGGTCCCTTTTTTTTTTTTTTAAGAGGTTTTTGCTATAGGGCACGTGTGCTCACCAGACAGACAGAGAGAGACAGAGTGACAGAAAGCGAGAAATCACCCTCCAGGGGGAGTGACCACGCTGCAATCCCTTCTCCTCCATTCTCCTCTCAGGATCTTGGGCATGCACACACATGCGCCCGGTGTGAATTTTAAGCCACCGGGTCTGGGACGTGAACCGCGGTGGACTACGTGGGAGTCCAGTGACATAGTCATTACCCTAACTGCTGGTCCCGCTGGTCCCTTCTTATACCCTGTGGTTGGAGTTTCCCTTCCTGGTTTCCCTGGGACGGTGTCCACAGCCGTGTTGTGTGTGATTGGCTGTATGCATATTAGTGTTCCGTCCAGGTGTGATTAGTGTACACGCTGCCCTGACCACCCCCACTCCGCTAGTTGACATGTGAGCAACATAGACAACCCCAGTTTGTCCAGGTTGATAAAATGTGGTGACCCTCCCTGTGGTGTAAGCAATCCTTGTAGGTCAGAACTAGGACTTTAGCTCCTAATTCATACAGGGTACTCACAGTTTACACCACCCAGCCCAGCCCAGGGTCCTTATCTGTTGTCCATGGGTAACTGGATCACAGCACCCCAGTAATTCCACAGGGCCTAACAGGAAGGCTCTGATCCCAATGTACACTGCCCAGTGGTTCCTCTTATCTCGTCTCTAGCCAGCATTGCGTTTACAAGACAATGTGATAAGGACCCTGATCAGCTAGGGAATTTGGGTGTGGAAGGTAAAGAGAAAAAAAGAAAGATTTCTACAGTAACAAGAGCTATTGCTCATTTAAAAATGGAGCCAATGGGGCTGGCAGGTGATGTGGGGGTTAAGCGCACTGGAGTCCCACATGGCCGCCCATGGTTCAAGTCCTGGACCTAGCGGCTTTCTCTCTCTCTCTCTCTCTCTCTCTCTCTCTCTCTCGCTTGCTCTGTCCCTCTCTGGTCAAATAAAATAATTCTTTTCTTTTTTTGGAGAGGATTTTGCTATAGGGCGCGTGTGCTAGCCAGAAAGACAGAGACAGACAGAGAGACAGAAAGCGAGAAATCACCCCCCAGGGGAAATGGCCACGCCGCAATCCCTTCTCCTCCATTCTCCTCTCAGGATCTTGGGCATGCATGCACACGCACCTGGCGTGAGTCTAAGCCACCAGGTCTGGGACACGAACCGTGGTCAATTACATGGGAGTCCAGTGACTTAGCCATTACGCCAACTGCTGATCCCAAATAAAATAATTATTTAAAAAAAATAAAATAAGATGAGTGGAGGATGATATGAATCATTGACCAGTTACGGGACGTCGGTGCCAGAGGAGTCCTGGGCGTGTAGTGAAGGAAGGTGACTCCGGCCTCTCTGGCTTCCCCATCCTCTCGCCCGGGTTTGGGCACAAACGGGAGGCAGTCAACAGATTAAGGAAGGCTTGTCTGCACTTTCACCAGTGGGATGAGATCTGTCCATGTTGGGACCAGCAGATGGCCTAATGGTTACATCATGGACTCCCACGTAGTCAAGTCCCAGACCCAGTGGCTTAAAACTTACACCCAGGCATGTGTGCGTGCGTGCCCAAAATCCCAAGAAGAGAATGGAGGAGAAGGGATTGCTGCACGGCCATTCCCCAGGGGGGTGATTTCTCACCTTCTCTTCATCTCTCCAGCAAGCACATGTGCCCTATAGCAAAAGCCTTTTTTAAAAAAAAAAAAAAAAAAAAAAAATCTGTCCCTATTTCCTCCTCCGGCCGTTTACTTAACCACACACGTGCCAAGCATTCGCAATGCTGTGTTCTCAACCCTAAGTACACAGGCCACGCCCTGAAAGCGAGTTCTGTCCTATGCTGGCTGTGTAGTTCTGGACAATCAGCTTCCTCCTTAGCCTCACTTAACTCACCTGTGAAATGGGGATAGTACCGACACATCAGTTTGCCAGGGCTGCTTTAACGGTATCGCAGTGGCTTAAACAATGTGAATTTATTTTCTCATACTTCTGGAGGCTGGAAGGCCAAGATCAAGGTGTTGGTAGGGCTGGTTTCTTCTGAAGCCCCCCTTGGCTTAGAGATGGCCATCTTCTCCACTGTGTCCTCACTCGGTCATCCCTCCAAATGGATATCTTTCTTTCTCTTTCTTTCTTTCTTTCTTTTTTATTTGCTAGAGGACATGTGTTCTTACCAGAGAGACACAGAGCTGGAGAGGAGAAAGCACCCCTATGGGGAATGGTCAGAGCATGGTCTCTTCCTTCTCTTCTGTTTCTCTCTCCTCTTGGGATTTTAAGCACATATATACTTGTGCCCAGTGTGTTTTTCAAGCCACCAGGTCCCGTGCTGTTGGCCATGTAGGATCTGGTTGCTTTAACCACCAGGCCATGGAACAGCCCCTGGAGTTGTATTTGGTTTTTGGGTTTTTGTTTGTTTTTTTTTTGGTTAGTTTTTTTGCTATGGGGCATATGCGCTCACTAGAAACAGAGAGGGAAAGTGAGAAATCACCCCTGGGGGAATGCCCACACTGCAACCCCTTGTCCTCCATTCTTCTCTTGGGATTTGGGGCACCCATACACATACCCAGTGTGATTTTCAAGTTGCTGGGTTTGGGACTCCAACTCTGTCAGCCATGTGGGAATCAGTGCTTTGGCCACCACACCATCTTCTGGCCCCCAGTAACTGTATCTTAAAATCTTCTCCTGGGGCCAGCAGGTGGTGTGAAGGTTAAGGTGCTGGATCTTATATGGCTGGCTGCACGGTTACAGTCCTAGACCCAGAGACCTGAAAATCATGCATGTGTGCCCAAAGTCTCAAGAGAATAAGGGGTTGCGGCGTGGCCATCCCTCCTGGGGGGTGACTTCTCACTGTCCCTCTTTTTCTCTCTCTGAGTCTCTTTTCTGGAAGTGCATGTGCCCTATAAAAAATTAGGAAAAAAAAAAGATAAAAGCAAAAAAGCATATTACCTTTTTCTTTTAGGCCTGTTATCACCCTCCTGGCTATACTGTAAACTCTGAGGACTATCTCACACTTCCTGTGTCCCTCCCTATCTCAGAGCACCGCAGTGAGGGCTCAGTAAAAAACAACCAGTCGAACCACAGGCCCTTCTGAGTGTATTTCCAGGAACATTATCCTGAGAGGCAGAGCGCCATCTAGTGACTATTGTTATTAGACTAGGACAGTGTGAGATCAGAAAATCCCAGAACGCTACTTCCACGTCTTACCTATTTCATATTTGTATATACAAAAACTAGTTGTCTTTTATATATTTTTAAAATTAAATGTTGTCTTGGGACCAGCAGTTAGTGTAATGGCTATGTTGCTGGACTCCCACGTAGTCGACCGCGGTTCGCGTCCTGGACCCAGTGGCTTAAACTCACATCGGGCACCTGTGCGTGCGTGCCCAAGATCCCTAGAGGAGAAGGGATTGCAGCATGGCCATCCCCCCGGGGGGTAATCTCTCGCTTTCTATCTCTCTGTCTTTCTCTGTCTGGCGAGCGCACGCGCCCTATAGCAAAAACCTCTTCAAAAAAAAAAAAATTAAATGTTGTCTTATATTTGACAGCTTTATATATTAATGAAAACTTCAACTAAGCTTTTATTTTCCTTTATTGCCCAAATTCCTGGTCTTCATATCATTAATCTCAGTAAAGATTTTTTTTTATTCTTTTCAAGTGAGAAATCACTCCCCAGGAGAGATGGCCATGCCACGATCCCTTATCCTCCATTCTCTCGTGCCTGATTTTGGACACAATGTATATATGCCCGGAGTGATTTTTAAGTCGCCAGGTTTTGGACTCAAACTGAAGTCTGCCAAAAATATAGAACGCTTCATAAATTTGTGTGTCATCCTTCTGCAGGAGCCATGCTAATCTTCTCTGTATTGTTCCAACTTTAGTATATGTGCTGCCAAAGCGAGCAGAAATATGATTATTTATAGAATGGGAAAACAATAGAAAGTATCATGCAATTATTGTTGACAATGGAATAAACATAAAGGTCATGAGAAATTCAGGAATCATAAAGCTTCTATTTAGCATGAAAAATGTGCAGTACAGGGGCCAGCAGATGGCATGGTGATTAGGGTGCTGGACTCCCACATGGCTGACGGTGGTTTGAGCCTCGGAGCTTGAAATCACACCAAGCATGTGTGCCTGAGCACTTGAACTCCCGAGGGAGGAGAGAGAAGAAAGGATTGCAGCATGGCCATTTCTCACTTTCACCCTCTGGCAAAAAACCTAAAGATAAAATATTTTTTAAATGTACCGTATAGGAACTGCAGGAATATTCTAGTACTGTGAAACATATACTTACGGTTCTTATACTCCAATGCTGAACAAATTGATTGCTAAGACTCTGGTTTTTAGAGTTTTTGGATTTTTTTGTTATAGAATGTGTACACTTGCCAGCCAGCCAGAGAGAGAGAGAGGGACAGGAAGTGAAAAGTCAATGCCCAGGGGAAATTGGTCATGAGGCAATCCCTTTTCCCCCATTCCCCTCCTGGGATTTTGGGCATGCACACACGCATAGACACATGTCCACATGAGTTTTAAGCCACTGGGTCCAGGACTCAAACTGTGATCGACCACATGGGAGTCCACTGCCTTAACTACTCCACCACCTGCTGTCCCTGACTGCTAAGCTTTAATAGTAAAACTACAGTTATACCAACTGATAAAAGTTTATTCTTAAGGCCAGTAGGTGGCATGGTGGTTAAGGCACTGGGCTCCCACATGGTTGACTGCAGTTCAAGTTCCTGACCTAGTAACTTGCTTTCTTACTTGTGCTCGCTCGCTCTATCTCTCTCTCTCATCAAATTAAAAAAATAATAATAGGGGCCAGCAGGTGGCATAGTGGTTAAGGGCACTGGACTCCTACATGGCAGACCACAGTTCAAGTCCCGAACCTGGCAGCTTGCTTTCATGCTTTCCCTCTCTCTCTTGATCTGCCCCTCTCTGGTCAGATTTAAAAAAAAAAAAAATGGGGACCAGCAGTTGGCGTAACAGCTATGTCGCTGGACTCCCATGTAGTCAACAGCGGTTCGCGTCCTGGACCCAGTGGCTTGAACTTACGCCAGGTGCACGTGCGTGCATGCCCAAGACCCCGAGAAGAGAATGGAGGAGAAGGGATTGCAGCATGGCCGTCCCCGCTGGGAGGGTGATTTCTAACTTTCTGTCTCTCTGTCTCTCTCTTTCTGGCGAGTGCACACGCCTTATAACAACAACCTCTCCACACACAAAAAAAGTAAATAATAATAATAATAATATTCAATAATAAAAGTTTATTCTTAGGCCAGCCAGCAGTCTGGTGGTTGAGAGAAAGCTGTATTCCATATGACCAAATGCATGGTTTTGATAGAGGCCCCGGCAGCCTGAGAAACTCTCCAGGCACGTGTGTACATGTGCCCAAAATCCTGACAGGAGAAAGAAATGAAGAAGGGATTGTGGGATCATGGTATGACCCTCCTCCATTGGGGGTGCTCTCTCTCTCTCTCTCTTTCCTGTCTCTCCGTAGGACACACACTCCCTCTGGCAACCTTTTTATAAGTCTATTTTTATATCCCACCATTTTATTCTATGATAGAAATCTTCAACTCTGGCAGAGTTCTTCACACTCAATTATCCTGCATCTGGCTGAAATGTGCACTGTGGCCTATCTACTTAGAACCTATTATTTGCCAGACTCTCATTTGGGAACTAGGGTAAAGAGAAGTGAAGGACTTGGTCTTTGTCCTCAGTGATTTTTATCTTATGGGGGACAGGGTGGGCACGGGCATATACATGATCGGAGTAGAGCATTAAAGTTGCTATGACGACATAGGAAAAATATGGGAATGTGTTTTGGGAGGTCTAGACCCTGAGATTTTTTCATTTTGTTTTTGTTTCTAAGGTTTTTGCATAGAGTGCATACACTCACTGGTGAGAAACAGAGAGGGGAAGTGAGAAATCATCCCTCAAGGGGGATGGCCACGCCACAAACCCTTCTCCTCCATTCTCCACCTGGGACTTTGGCCACATGTGCACATGGGCCTAATGTGATTTTCAAGCTGCCCAGTACAGAACTCGAACTGTGGTCAGGCATGTAGGAGTCCAGTGCTGTAACCACTATGCCACCTTCTCGTGTCTCTCCAAGTTTGTTTGTTTTTAAAGAAATATTTAATTTTATTTATTATCATTATTTTTAAAATTTGACCAGAGAGAGAGAGAAAGGGAAAGTGAGAACTTAAGCCACCAGGTCTAGGACCCAACTGGTCAACCACGTGGGAATCCAGTGCCCCAACCACCACACCACCTGCCGACCCCAACCCCAAGTTTTTGATAGGCTCAGAAAACCCCTAAAAGGTGGTAAGTACTGAGTCTCACTAAGCAGAAATGCTTCCTGGAAGATGTCCTATCTAAATCTTAAGCTTATTTCTTTTTCTGAGAAAGTACATGTGGAGACCACCCTCCACAGAGTCTCATCACCTCACAGCCCTCACCCCCCCGAAGGCCCGGGGCCAGTCAGGATCTCGAGCACATGCTGCACACACCTGACACGGTTCAGGCCAACTGGGGAACCAAGCCCACAGTTGGCGTGTGGCTTTCAGTCCTGGAGTTCAGTGTGCCATCACTTGTACCACCTAGGCTGCCTCTAAACAAAGTCTTCCAGGGAGAATCAGAGCTGTGCAGTGAAATGGCTGAGGGGAGAGGACGGGTGGGGAGGGCAATGGAAGGGCTAAATGGGAGGGAACAGTGGTTTCAGACCTTGGGGGCAGAACACGTGCAAGGGCCCTAAGAGGAGAACACACAGTCCACTGTAGATGCGGAATAGTACCAGCCACTGCACATACCCAGCGCCCACTTACAGATACTTACTGTACAGCCGCCCTCCCAGGTGGCCCCCCACATCCATCCTGTCGTCATCCATGTCTGTGCAGTGTCCTCCACGGAACAGGGGTAACCTGGGTAACCAACAGGATACTGTGAGAACTATGGTGTATGATGGTGATATTATGGCTCTATCATAAAATGCATCATCTTGCTTCTGTCTTGCCCTCTTTTAGATCGTGCGCTTTGAAGGAAGCCAGATGCCACCCATCCTGTAAACCAGCTTAGTAAGAAACCAAGGCCTCGGGACCAGCAGTTAGGGTAATGGCTATGTCGCTGGACTCCCACGTAGTCGACCATGGTTCGAGTCCCGGACCCGGTGGCTTAAACTCACACCGGGCGCGTGTGCACACATGCCCAAGAGCCCGAGAGAATGGAGGAGAAGGGATTGCGGCGTGGCCATCCCCCCTGGGGGGTGATTTCCTGCTTTCTGTCTCTATGTCTGTCTGTCTGGCGAGCACACGCACCCTATAGCAAAAACCTCTCAAAAAAAAAAAAAAAAAAAAAAATCCTCACAGGCACCCAACCCTGCTATTATTCCTCTCCGCAGAGCCTCAATTTTCCCATTTCATCAACTGCTTTTCCTCATTGCGTGATGGTTGTTGTTAATCATGTAATTGCTCGTTTTAACAGGTATTTCACCTGTTGCCCTTCCCTCCTTTTTTAAGAACTACTCCTAAAAATGTCCAGAGGCAGGTGCAGTTTTATCATTTTCTCGCCACTTTCATCTCTGTTATCTCTACTTTCATTTCCATCATTAGAGTCTTCCTTTCAACTTTTTTTTTTTATATAATAGGGTTAATAATTTAGGTAAAATTGTTTTGAAGCACAAACTTGCCAAGTAAACCATAGACTGAAATAATCTGGTAACCGAGAGAATGACTGATGGCTGGAAACTGATATTCTTTGCTCCAGAGGATGTCATTGAGCACATCAGTGAGTGCATTAGTTATTACAGAAAAACAAAATACTCCCCCAATTTAGCAACTTGAAATCATAAACATAGGGGCGAGCCGATGGCATAGTGGTTAAGGCATTGGAATACCACATGACCAATCACAGTTCAAATCCCAGACCTGGTGGTTTAAAACTCACCCAGGGTATGTGTGGGTGCACCCAAAATCCCAGGAGAAGAATGAAGGGACTGGAGCGTAGCCCTGCCCCCTGGCCAATGTTTCCTCACTTTCCTTCTCTCTCTCTCTCTCTCTCTCTCCAGTGAATGCATGTGCCCTATGGCAAAAAAAAAAAAAAAAGAAAAAAAAGTCATGAATGCTTGCTATTTTACTCTAATTCTGTGCATCTGGAATCTGGAGTAGCTTGAGTGAGTGGTTCTGGCTCAGGGTCTCTCAAGATGGTATAGTTGGGGACCAGCAGTTGGCATAATGGCTATGTCTCTGGACTCCCACGTAGTCCTGGACCTGGAGGCTTAAAATTCATGCCGGGCACATGTGCGTGCGTGCCCAAGATCCCGAGAGGAGAATGGAGGAGAAGGGATTGTAGTGTGGCTATCCCTCCTGGGGGGTGATTTCTTGCTTTCTCTCTTTCTCTCTCTGTCTTTCGGGTGAGTGCATGCACCCCATGGCAAAAACCTCTGGAAAAAAAAAAAAAGATGTTATAGTTGGGGACCAGCCTGTGGTGTGGTGGTGAAGGCGGCTGGATCCCACATGGCTAACTCTGCTATTCGAGTCCTGGACCTGGTGACTTGGAAACATGCCAGGCGTGTGTGTCTGTGTCCAAAATCCCAAAAGGAGAAAGGGTTGCAGTGTGGCTATCTCCCTAGAGAGGAGGTGATTTCTGATTCTCTCTCTCTCTCTCTCTCTCTCTCCAGTGAGTGCAGACACCCTATAGCAGAAAAAAAAAAAAAGACCAGCACCAGCAGGTGGCATAGAGGTTAAGGCAGCTAGATCTCATATAGCCAACTGTGGGATTTGAGTCCTTGCAAAAAAAATCTAAGAAAAAAAAAAAAAAAGTGGACCTAGCGAAAGATCCATGGTGGTTTCAGTGGAGATGGCTTCTTGGCTTTCAAACCTATTTTTTGTTATTTTGTTCCATGAGTGAGAAAGGCAGTCTTGTCCCTGTGATCCACTCCTAGCTTCTGCCAACCCTAGATCATGGGCACACATGTGCTCAGCACTCAGAGAAGTGTCTGGATATGAACCTGTAACCACGTGGATCCTGTGGGTCAGCCTTGTAGTACTTTACCACTGCACCCCCGCCTGGCCCTTAAGACCATTTTAGTCTGCAAAGCACCAAAGGAAGCCGAAGGTGATGTGCAGAAGCCGTCATTGCTCAGTGAACTCTCCACTGCACCTGCAGGGATCACCAGGGAGGCGGCTCAGCTGCCTCAGCAGACGTTCAGTGTAGATGCTTGCTGACAGAACCAGTGGTTGTAACATTTCAAATAACTGACTCACATCACACATTTGTTGAAATGCCTTCGGGGACTGAATATTAACCTATTGCTCATATTTATTTTTCATACATTTATTTCAACAAATACTAACTGAGCTCTAAGGATGGGCAAGACTCAAGCCCTTGTAAAGTTGTGCTTTTTGTTTAAATGGGAGAAGACAGTAAACATATAAACAAAATAACAATGTCAGGCCAGCCCATGGGGTGGCCTGGATCCCATATGACCAACCACACTATTGGAATCCCAGGCTAAGCAGCTTGAAAGAAACACACACCGGGGGCTGGCAGGTGGCATGGTGTGGTTAGGCTGCTGTGGTTTGAGTCCTGGACCTGGCAGCTTGCTTTCTCACTCTCTCTCTCTGGTCAAATTGAATAATAATAATAAATAAAATCAAATAAATCTTAAAAGACAAAACACTGGTTGTGTATGTGTGTCCAGAACCCCAAAAGAAGAAAAAGGAATTATAGTATGACCATTCTCCATGAGGAGTGCTTTCTCCCTTCCTCTCTGAGTCTCCATCTTGCGAGCGTACTCACTCCCTGGAAAATAAGAATAAAAATAGTAATTTCATAAAACCTTTTTTTTTTTTCCTGGAGACATTTTCGCTATAGGGTGTGTGTGCTTGCCAGACAGAGACAGACAGAGAGACAGAAAGCAAGAAATCACCCCCAAGGGGGAATGGCCATGCCACAATCCCTTCTCCTCCATTCTTCTCTCAGGGATCTTGGGCATGCATGCACACGTGCCCAGCGTGAGTTTAAGCCACTGGGTCCGGGACTCAAACTGCGGTTGACTACATGGGAGTCCAGTGACATAGTCATTACACCAACTGCTGGTCCCAATGTCAGGAAATCTTAAATGTTTAGAAGAAAAGTAAAGCAGGGTAAGATACAATGTGTTTGCTATTTTTGGAAGGCTGGCCAAAAAAAGTTTGTCTAAAGAGGTGACAGGGGAGTCATCTCTTAGTCACTTTAGGCTTACCAATACACTAAGAAATTGAAAACCTGACTTGCTCATAGTGAGACAGGTGTCTGTAGTTCAGTGGCTGTCACTGCAGCTGGGAAGTGAGGGATGGGAAGAGGGAGGACTGGTCCTTGTGGCAAATCTGGAGAGGGGAGCAGTAATCAAATCAGAAATGGCTTTGTAGGCTACAATAACTAGATGGAACTTTTTTCTGGAAGATAATAGGGAGCCACCGAAGAGTTCTAAATTGGGAAGTGACAGGATAAAGATGACCAGATTAGAAACTGACTTTGGAAATAGTGACTCTATCCACCCTAAAGGCAGGGAAAAGTGGATTATAGGTTGTTGTAAAGATTGACAATAATCCAAATGGTCTAAAGAGGGAAAGGAGCTTGAAGGAAGTTGCCAGACTCACAAGCTATTATTAATAGAGGTGGAAAGGCAAAGGTTCTTTGGTTTTCTCTTAATTTTTTTCTATAGGGGGGAGGTGCTCACCAGAGACAGAGAAAGGGGGAAGTGAGAAATTACCCCCAGGGAGGATGGCCACTCTATAATCCCTTCTCTTCCATTCTCCTCTTGGAATTTTGGGCACAGACACACACACACCAGTGTGTTTCTCAAGCCACCAGGTCTGGGGCTTAAATTGCAGTCAGCTATGTGGGATCCAGCTGCCTTCACCACGATGCCACCCACTGGATCCACAAGGTTTGGCAGTTGTACAGAGTGTAGAAGTGAGAATGACAGGGAGGGAGGTGGGGTCATTCACTCAATGGGAAAACAGAAAGTTTCTGGCAAGCAGCTGATGAATTCAGTTTGGGTCATGTTGAGTTTGAGGTGCCTAAAGGCCATCCAACTGACTATGTCAACAGGCAGGTCTGGGGTGACCTGTGCCTAAGATACACAGGATTGGATTATGAAAGGTATTTGAAACCAAGAAAGGTCAGCTAGGTCACCAATGTGGAGGGAAAAAGAAAGGGGCCAATGACAGCACAAAGAATACCAGCATTTATAGGATTGGCAGCAAGGGGCAGAAACAGCAAAGGCAAAAACAGAGTAATTCATCCGAACCATAGGGAAGAGTGAGATGTGGAGTGTTGTGATTCATATCTCCACCTAGGCAAGTGGTCTGATACGCTGTGGAGGCCAGTCACTTCCCAGTCTTTGACTCTCTAGCAAAGCTTTCATTCATTCAACATAGTTTTTTTTTTAAGAGAGATTTTTGCTATAGGGCATATGCACTCTCCAGAGAGAGACAGAGAGACAAAGTGAGAAGTCACCCCCCAGGGTGTTGAACATTCCACAATCCCTTCTCCATTCTCCTCTTAAGATTTTGGATATGCACGCACACAGGCCTGGTGTGAATTTTAAGCCATCAGGTCTGGGACTTGGACCATAGTCGACTATGTGGGAGTCCAGTGACATAACCATCATGTCATCTGCTGGTCCCCATTCAGCATATTTTTGAGTCTGTGCCATGTACCACTATTCTAGGTGCCAGAGACACATCAGTGATTAAAAAGTCCCAATTGGTAGAGCCTAAATTCTAGTGTGGGGAACAAACAATAAATAAATTTTAGAAAAATAAGGGGCCAGCAGGTGGCATGGTGGTTAAGGTGCTAGACTCCTACATGGTCAATCACAGTTCGAGTCCTGGACCTGGTGGCTTCAAAATCACACCAGGTGTGTGTGCCCAAAACCTGAGAGGAGAATGGAGGAGAAGGGATTAAAATATGATCATCCCCCTGGGGGGGGGGTGTGATTTTTCACTTTCTGTGTCTCTCTAGCAAGCACACATGCCCTCTGGCAAACACCTAAAATATATATATATACACACACACACACACACACACACACATATATTAAATATTAGAAGGTGGGATTCCTATAAAAAAAAAAGTAAAGGGCATCAAACTGTAGAGCATGTGAGCAATTTCCAATGGGGCAGTTAGGGGAGCCTCACTGAATTACCATTGAGGAAAAACTTGGTTTGCTAAGTAGATATCTGGGAGTAGGCAGAAGTTAAAACCAGCACAAAGTTCTTCAAGCAGGAGCAAGTTTAGAAAATTGAAGCAGTGAGCAGGGTTAGGGTTACCAGGAAGTGAGGTTTTGAAAAAAATATGGATGGGGATTCTGGTAGAATTTTTTTTTTAATAGATTTTTGCTGTAGGGTACATGCAGTAAATTCACGGGGGCAGTGGAGGCCGCATAGCAATTATTTCTCCACTCTCCTGTCAGGATTTTGCACATCCATGTACACGCGCCCCTCCAACTGCCAAGTGGGGGACTTGAACCCCAGTCGACCACGTAGGAGTCCAGTGCCTTAACCACCTGTTGGCCCCCAGGCTTGTACCCTGAACATAAAGAAAGGTCTCTCCAGGGATGAGCGGTTGGCATAATGGCTATGTCGCTGGACTCCCATGTAGTCAACCATAGTTCAGGTCCCGGACCTAGTGGCTTAAACTCACACAAGGCGTGTGTGTGTGTGTGTGTGTGTGTGTGTGTAGAAGTGATTGCGGGTAGCTATCCACCTTGGGGGGTGATTTCTCTTTTGGAGAGGTTTTTTGTTTTTGTTTTTGTTATAGGGCGCGTGAGCATGCCAGACAGAGACAGACAAGAGAGACAGAGAGACAGAAAGTGAGAAATCACCCCCCAGGGGGGATGGCCACTCCGCAATCCCTTCTCCTCCATTCTCCTCTCGGGATCTTGGGTACGCACGCACACGCGCCCCACGTGAGCTTAAGCCACCGGGTCCGGGACTCGAACCCGGGTCGACTACGTGGGAGTCCAGCGACATAGCCATTACGCCAACTGCTGGTCCCCTGGATTTGTCTCCTGGCGAGCACACACGCCCCATACCAAAAATCTCTCCAAAAAAAAAAAAAGAAAGAAAACAAAGCTACCGCCAAAGGAGCAGGTTGGGCCCTTTGCTCTGGCTGCAGCGGGAGGACCAGGAGCTCAGCTATGCTAACGGTGATGTCTCGCAGGCTCCCAGCGGACGTGCCAACCAGGCACTGCCTAGTCCAGTGTGAAGCTTGCAGGGAAGCCTTGGCTGGAGCTACAGGTCTTCCGCGCGTAGCTAAGGAAAGCCAGAGAGGAAGGGTACCCGCGTGCTTTCTGGGGCGCTCGGTACCCCTCGGGAAAGCAGGCGAGTTTGCGTGGGAGGCATTTTACAACAGCCGGTCAGAGAAGGCCTTTCCGGGAAAGGGGCACATGCTTCCTCTGAGAGGCTGAGAGGCCAACGCGCCGAAGATCCGGGGCGAATCCCACCCGGGGCCAGGCCGAGCAGAGCTCGGAGGTGGCGGACCGGCTGCGGCCTGGTGCGTGCGTCCGGCACACTGCCCGAGGCCTGGCTCTGTCCTGGGCTTCCTGCCCTTCAGCCTGGTGACCCGCCAGCTGAAACCGAAACTCATCTGACGGGCACTTCCAGCTTCGTCCGAGAGCCGAGCGCACGGGGCCGGGCTGCTGAGCTCACGGGTCCCGAACAGCCGGTCCGAGTAACTGGCAGGCTCGTACACCCGCAGTCACGACTCATAATGACAGGGAGGCCGCAGGCTTCTCTACGCGCCGGGCAGCGGGCGGGCGGCCTCACCCGCGTCACTCTGAGGTAACAGCCTTTCTCTACAATCGCCCTACGGGGGCCCCGGGGCGGGAAGCCTCCCCCACTACGGGTCGAAGGACGGATCACGTCACGTTGCGCGAACAAGGCCGGTCACGCGCCACAAAAGGGTTCGCAGGGCGGGGCAACCCGCCGACTCTCTCCCTTGCTCCCATTGGCTGCGGTCGTCAGGCTCGCCTCTTCCACTGGCTACTGGGGAGCTTCGTCCCGGCAAAAGCCCGCCCCCCTGGGCGGCGCGCGCTGCGTCCCGGCGCTCGGCTTTCCCTCCGCCGGGCCCGCCCTCCGTCGCGGCGGCGCGGTGCACCCTGGGATAGGGAGCGATCTCCGAGCGAGGCAGCAAGATGGACGCGGGATTCTTCCGCGTAAGTAGAAGCGCGGGGATCCGGGGTGAGGTGAGGGACTTCTCGGTGAGACCTGGCGGAGGCCTAAACCCCGGACTGAGTGGCCAGCGAACGGAGGCTTTGGAGATCCTGAGGGTCCCCGGTGCCGGCCGGCGCTCCCTCCTGCGCTGCGGCGGAGCCCGGTGCGCCCCTGCGCAGTCTCCTCCTCCGGGATCGTCCCCCCTACGCGGCGGCGACGGTGGCCGGAAAATGGCGGCGGGAATGGGCCGGAGCGGTACCTCGCTGCCCGCCTGCTGGCCGGGCCTGCAGGCCGAGCGCCGCGCGTGCGGCCGGGTCCCGGGGCCTAGCGGAGCCGGGAGGAGGAAGTCCCTGGGGGGAGGCCGGAGGGAAGGGAAGCCCCGGGGTGACTGGCGGCGGGAGGGCACGGACTGCACGGTTCCGGAGCAGTGCCCCGGGAGAGCGTCTTAGGGTGAGCGGGGCAGGATGCGCGGCTTCTTTTCATAAAGCGGGCGTCCTCTCCATTCCGGTCCTCCCTCCGCCTGAGCTTCGCGAAGGGGCCGGGTCAGAGTTCGCAGTAGCTCCCGCCCAGTTCGATACCCCTTCAGGGAGAGGAACTCAGAGCCTTTGAAACGCTTGGGTCTGAGGCTCCCTGAGGGCCGGCGGTGCAACGAAAGTATGCGCATGTGAGGAGGCAGGTTATAGTGAATCAACTCTCCTTCCCGCCCTCCACCCTCCTCCGCCCGCGCTCGGCCTCTCTCGAGTCTGCTGGCCAAAGAGGTGTCTTTGGCCTAGGCTCTCCTGGCCCTGCCCACCCGTCAGCTGCAGGTCGGGAAGTTACCTCGTTTTAGTTGGCCCTGGGGCCCAGCCGTTATCGGCCTTGTGCTGGAGCCTGTTCCATATTCCACTCCTGTAGGGAATTAGCCCCAGGTCGGAATCTGGGTGGGTGGGAAAGGACACCTCGGACTAGGGTTGAGCACCAGCGTTCCTTTAGTAATTTAATTCGCAAGTTTTAAAAAAGCACATTGGAACCTTTTTCAAGAGCTGTTTGATCTAAAGCCCCTCTCACCACTTTCCTGTACTACTCTTTGCACTTCCTGGAGCTATTGGTACGGGATGGAGGGGATCTTCCAAGTTCCTAGGAAATGAGTTATGCAAAAAATCATGCTCGAATACCTTTTTTCTTTTCTTTTTTTTTGCACCAAAGCAAATGAATTTCTTTTTCTAAGAGCTTTTTGGAGTTCCCTCATGTGTGTTTTTAAAAGGGAAAAGGGAAGGGCCAAGGCTTTAATAAAAATATTTGACACAACAAACCCAGAGTTGAAATTCTTGTAGAAGTTCCAGCTGGTTTTTCATCAAAAGATGCAGTATTATTTCAAATGTTGACATAAGGGACCCAGTTATTCGTTCTCAAGTCAAGCAGACAATTAGGTAGCTAGGGAATGATAGTTTCACACTAGCGTAACACGTTTTTATACTGTCGGTGATGAGGTGTCTGTTTTGTATCAGGTCATTACAAGTCATGAACACATTTTTGCATAGAAAAATATGTCATGACTTTTCCAGTGAGCCAATAATTTCAAGGTATTTTGCAGTCAGTACTCAATATTTCCTGTAATACAGAAGTATAATTTTGAAACAGGTTAAAAAAAAAAAAAAGGCCTCTTGACATTTATTTATCAAGTATTTCTCATAAAAAGGAGTTTCAGTAGAAAAAGAACAAGGTGAGCAGGTAGTTAACGAGCACATTTGAAAATGGAGTTTGCATTTGGTGTTGGTAAAAATCTGGGAAAGGGTGCAGTTTTAATATACTGCCTGCAACTCCTTAAACACAGGAGTTAACCAGATTTAAACTCTTGAATTCAAATATTGGACAGTGGTTATCTTTCTAGTACACTGCCAAGAAATATCTTTCTTTACTGAACTTCTGCCACGTGTTAGGTATTTTATAGATAATCATTTCTGACATATACAGCAGTCCTACAAGGTAGGTTTCATTACCCCTGTGTTAGCAAGTAAGGAAGCATCCTCTGAGAGGTTAAATATCTTCTTGAGGTTGTTCTCAGCTAGGTTCTTGACCTTCCCAGACAAAACTTTTCTTGATCACTTTCCAAGAAACTGGCCAGCGTGGTGAACCAGTCAGTAGATTTCAGATCACCCAGCCAGTTATTTCCATGTTTTAATTGGGCCATTAAGAATGGCAAAACAAAAGTCTAATTAGTGATGGTCTAAAATATTATATGCTCTAATTTTTCCAAGTTCTTTGCTGGAGTTGAGTTTCTTAAGGCATATCTGTGTTTTTCATGAATTTGAAATTCTTGAAGTTGTGGGAAAACATGTCAGTTGTAGGGTACTTTTTTCCCCCTTTTCCCCTATGTTTATGTGCGTTGCCGTAATAATTTTGCAAGCATACTGCTTCTGACCCTCAGAAAAGAGTGAAACCTTAAAGTATTTCAGTGTGTCTCATTAATACAGAAAAGCCATATGGATTTACTAACATTAGGAGGTGTGAAAAGATACAAATCAAACTTAATATTGGGAGACATTAGCTTTTTGGTGTAAATGGCTACATTGTATTTGACTTACACGATCAGCATATATTGATTTAATAATTTTAAAATAGTCTAGCTTTCAAAATGTCACTCACGTTGGAAAAGGAGTAAACATACTGCACCTGTGAATATTAGTGACGTTTCTGTTTGTTTGATTACCATATTTCAGCTATAAAAGTCATAGTCATCATGGGTTAATAAAAGGTCAGAATTTAACTTTGAGCCCATAATTAAATGTTGTGCTTTTCTTCCTGCAGGGAACAAGTGCGGAACAGGATAATCGGTTCATGGAACAAGTGCAGAGCCGAATATTAGGTTCAGCAACAAACAGAAGAAACTACTGAAGCAGCTGAAATTTGCAGAATGCCTAGAAAAAAAGGTATTGTTGGTGGGACTGTT
>NW_006160148.1:934973-981970 GCF_000334495.1 Tupaia belangeri chinensis
TTTTTGAATGGAAAAAATGCTAGAGAATTTATGGGAGAACTGTGGCCCCTTCTGTTAAGTGCACAAGAAAACATCGCTGGAATCCCTTCAGCTTTCCTAGAACTGAAGAAAGAAGAAATAAAACAGAGACAGGTAATAGCCTTTTCTTTCTCGTAATATCAATTTCAGGGGAGTATTCAGGTTGCTGAGACAAACCGTAAGTTTTACCTGACCCAGCTAATATCAGTATGTTTTGTTTTGCTGCAATATATATTAACATTCAGTTTTACGTTTACCACTCCTCCCGTACATTGAATGTAATTTTCCAAGGTTTTGTAATTTGATAGGGCCGTTATTTAAATATCTATTTTCATTAATACATGAATGTCTCTAGCATAAAAGAAATTTGAACTTGAATAACAGTGTAAAAGGTAAGCACAAACTCTTCCATGTATGTAATACACATAAAATCATAAAAGAATGAGAAGAACGTGAACATCTTTTTGTATTCTAATTGCTAGAGGGCATGCGTGTGGGGAGGGAGGGAAGCATCTCCTCGTGGAGCATGGTCACAGGGCAGTCCTTTTTCTCCATTTCTCTATCCCATGAGGAGCCTAGGCACACATGCATATGCACCTAGCTTATTTTTCAAGCTACCAGGGCAGGGATTTGAATCATAATGTGCTGTGTGGGGTTCAGCTCCCTACATACAGAGCTTAACCACTATACTACAGGCTTGACCAAAAATCCTTTTTTATTTAATTACCAGGGGGTGCGTGTATTTGCCAGAGAGGACTGGAGAAGGAGAGCGCACCCCAGCCGCAGCTTGGCCACACGGGAATCCCTTCTCTTATTTTATTTATTTATTTTTTTGGAGGGCGTGTGCCCTTGTCAGAAAGACAGACCGAAAGCCATAATTCATCCCTCGGGGGGATGGCCGTGCTGCACTCCTGTCTCCTCCATTCTCCTCTTGGGATCTTGAGCATGCACACACATGTACCCGGCGTGAGTTTAAGCCACCGGGTCCAAGACTCAAACCACAGTCAACTACATGGGAGTCCAGCACATAGCCATCACGCCATCTGCTGGTCCCCATGACCAGGCATGTTTTCCAAGCCACTGGGTCTGGAACTCAAACAAACCATGCAGTCAGCCTAATGGGATCCAGCTCCCTTAAATAGCAGGCCACGAGCAGGCTCCCAGAAGCTAATTTTTAAAGTAAACTTGAAAACAGAAACATCTCTTTTGTTCAGGAATTGATTTTCACCAAATACTTCTTCATTTGTAAAGAAGTGGCTTTAATGCTGAGAGAGATAAAGAGAGAGGAAAAGTGAGAAAACAGCTCTTCTCCGTCCTTGGGATTTGGGACACACACGCACAACTAGTGTGTTTTTCAAGCCACTGGATCAGGGACTCAACAGCACTGTCAGCCATGGGGAATCTAGGTTCCTTAACCACCATGTCACTGGCTGGCCCTGTAGCACCAATCTCTCTTTTTTTGAGAGGATTTTGCTATAGGGTGTGTGCGCTCGCCAGAGAGAGGGAGAGAGAGAGGAATCACTCCCCAGGGGGCATGGGCACGCATGCACAAGTGCCTGGCGTGATCCGGGACTCGAACTGTGGTTGACTACACGGGAGTCCAGCAATATAGCCATTACGCTAACTGTGGGTTCCCCTATAGTACCAGTCTTAACATCTGCCAGTAGTGTGGAAAAACAGGGACCAGTCTTATTCAGAGGCTTACAAAATAACAGTTACCACACTGGTATTAAGCATGGGAGATTATCTTCGATTTGCTGCTTGTTCTTAAATGTTCCACTATGTGTACTTTGAAAACCTGGTCTTGCAGATTGAACAAGAAAAACTGGCATCTATGAAAAAGCAAGATGAAGATAAAGATAAGAGGGACAAAGAAGAAAAAGAAAGCAGCAGAGAAAAAAGGGAGCGGTCTCGAAGCCCGAGAAGGTATTATACAAGGGATGTGTGTCTAGTGGTTTTTTGTTTTTTGGGGGAGAGATTTTCACTATAGGGTGCGTGCGCTCACCAGACAGACAGAGAGAGACAGAAAGCGAGAAATCACCCCCCAGGAGGGATGGTCACGCCACAATCCCTTCTCCTCCATTCTCCTCTCAGGATCTTGGGCACGCACGCACGCACATGCGCCCGGCGTGAGTTTTAAGCCACCGGGTCCGGGATGCGAACCGCGGTCAACTACGTGGGAGTCCAGCGACATAGCCATTATGCTAACTGCTGGTTCCCCGTGTCTAGTGTTTTATGGGTACTTTAGGTTTTCCAGAATTCTGTGTATAGAAACTTTCACAGTTAAAAAGCAAGAGGAGTGTTTAGCTCCACTATTTAGGGGATTTCTTCCATCCTAACAGTTTTCATGGTGAGCAGTAGTTTGCCTCTAGACTGAAGAAATCTTTGCTCTTTTGTTTGAGACATCATTTTACTGATTGTCTCCAAAATCTTGGTGATTGCTCAACTCTTAAATCCTAAATCAAAATCTAGACTTTACTTCCATTTTACTTTAGTTTAAATACAGCATTTGATTAATCTGAGTTATTTTCTGATGTACTCAGACTCACTTTTTCTTTCTACTTCCTTTTAATTAGAAATCCGTACTCATTAGCCATTCATAAAATAGTTGTCTAATTCCCTGTTCTGCTTTCCTTAGATGGTTGTACTGAACCCAATTTATTCATTTATTTTCTTCCTACCAATGAGACACTTGTTAGGTTCACATTTTTAAATCCACGACTCAGCTTCTACTGTATTTGTGGTAAAAGGTGAGAATTCCATTATGCTTTTCCCTTTAGGGTTCTGCCTATTTCTGCCTTAAACCTGCTGAAACTAGGTGAGGGAGGAGATAACTTTTTTGTCCTTTCCATTTACCTAATTGATAACTATAGCCTCTTACCATGGAGGTAATATTTTTTGTAGTGTTCAGCACAGATCATGATGTGGTAAATGCATTACAATTGATAAACCAGGATTGCAGTGTTGGTGGTGGTGGTGATGTTTTGTTTTTTTGCTAGAGGGCACATGCTCTCAGTGAGAGAGAGAGAGAGGAGGAGGAGGAAGGGGAGGAGGAAGCACCCAATAGGGAATGGCCACGCCAAAATCTGTTCTCCGTCTTTCTTTCCTTTCAGGATTTTGGACATGTATGCGTACTTTGTCCACACTGAACACACATTCAAAAGGGAGAAGGGGTTCTTTCTTAAAAAACTACCTTATGCAAGTTTGATGTATTTTCTCTTCTGAAGAATTTAATCACACTAGTCACTTTTCTGTCATATCAGGGCCATGCCTAATTAACTATGGTGTGATCTGTCTGCATCTAAGTAGTTTGTTGGGATTGATTTATTGTTAGGGAGCTTTCACTTCACTTTTAAGCACCTCTTAGCTCCTGAAAAGTTGGTTATTGGATGCTGTCTGGGAATTAAGAACCTAAGACTAGAGTCCTTTAAAACTGTATTTGAGAATTTTACTCTTTATTTCTTTTCTTCTGGTTTTCTGTTGGTCCTTTTTCGTCGGGTACATGGAATACAGGGTATCAGGAAACAACCGTGATGAAACAACAACAGAAACACTACTTCTCCCTTTGACCCTCATTCCCAATTCTTGTTATTCAAAAACCTGAAAAAAAAAAAATTGCTTTCATCCTAGACGCAAATCCAGATCTCCTTCCCCTAGAAGACGATCTTCCCCTGTCAGGAGAGAGAGAAAGCGCAGTCATTCTCGATCTCCCCGTCACAGAACCAAGAGCCGGAGTCCTTCCCCAGCTCCGGAAAAGAAGGAGAAAACTCCAGAGCTTCCAGAACCTTCAGTAAAAGTAAAAGAACCTTCAGTACAAGAGGCCACTTCTACAAGGCAAGTACATAAAAATTAGTTACGAACAATCACAATTGGAGGCTGTTCGTAGTGACAGCAAGCCCAACCACAGTGGTACAACAGTAGCACAGTGCTCTTTATTGATTTTTAAGAGAGATTTTTTGCTGTAAGGCACATGCACTCGCCAGAGAGAGAGAGAGTGAGAGTGAGAAATCACCCCGTGGTGGGGATGGCCGTGCCACAGTCCCTTCTCCACTCTCTTGGGATTTTGGGTGCACACGCCTGGTGTGAGTTTCTAGCCACCAGGTCCCATAACCACAGAGGAGATCAAGGTTTGGTTGTAGTGTTGACTTGTGCACTTGGGATGCATGACCTTGCTAACTTGGAAGGCTACAGGGAGAACGATGGCCTGAGACCCTTTTGGCTGTGCTTGTTTAAATCTCTCATGAAATAAGTAAATAAACTTTAAAGAAAAGTGACTGCACTCTGATTTAACAAGATAAAATGATTTATTTACTCATTTAGATATTTTAGCTTGTTAAAGAGTATTTGAAGTTGTGTGAGCCTGTAAAAAAAAAAATATGCCCCAAAGGTGACGACTGCTCTATGTAGTATTGTTTCAGATTTTTTTTTGTAGTTTTGTTTTTCTCAGTATATAGTGCACAACTTGGCATTTTTAAGAAACAAATAGTTAGGATTATTAGTTGCTCACCGGATTTCACTGATGTGTCTTTGAGAACTAGAGAGATGTCTGGATTTTGAAAATATTTTATTCTGATTTAAGAGTTTAAAGTTTGAGTGGAAGAGGGAAAAAATAAACTTTTGTTCTCACAGTGACATCTTGAAAGTTCCCAAGCCTGAACCTGTACCAGAGCCTAAAGAACCTTCTCCAGAAAAAAATTCCAAAAAGGAAAAGGAGAAGACTCGACCAAGATCTCGATCGCGTTCCAAGTCAAGATCCCGGACGCGCTCTCGCTCTCCTTCTCATACTCGACCTAGACGGCGCCATCGATCCCGATCAAGGTGAGTTGTGAGTTACCGTTGTGATGGATCTTAGGTGTTACGTCACCAGGAAGACAGAGAAAGAGAGAGACAGCGAGAAATCACCCCCCCAGGGAGAATGGCCATGCCGCAATCCCTTCTTCTCCATTCTCCTCTCGGGATCTTAGGCGCGCATGCACATGCACCCGGCATGAGTTTAAGCCACCGGGACTGGGACTTGAACAGCAGTTGACTACATGGAAGTCCAGCGACATAACCATTACACCAACTGCTGGTCCCAATAAGTAATTCAAAGCAGTAGAAAACTTCTGCTGGGTCATCAGGAAAGTCATGACACATTTTTGCATAGAAAAGTACTTCATAACTTCTCTGGTGACCTAATAATGTAAATATTGCCTGGATTTACATAAGAGATTTTGAAGACACCTGGGTATCATAAAAATCTACATAAATGGAAAGTTTTAGCCCCCAAAATTTATTTTTTAAATGTGGCCGTTGAGAAAATGGTGTCAAGTTTGCCTGCTCCTGCTTTACTCAGCCCCTAATTTTGTTTGTTATGGCAGATCATATTCACCTCGGAGGCGGCCAAGCCCGAGAAGGCGGCCATCTCCTCGAAGAAGAACTCCACCAAGGCGAATGCCCCCTCCACCAAGACACAGGAGGAGCAGATCTCCAGTAAGACGGTGAGGGTTTTTGTTTTTTGTTTTTAATTTTGAAGTTTCAAATATTTGCCATTTTAGGTTGATCTTTGTTGGGATAATTGGGGAATAACCT
Source organism: Tupaia belangeri chinensis (assembly GCF_000334495.1). Taxonomy (NCBI): domain Eukaryota; kingdom Metazoa; phylum Chordata; class Mammalia; order Scandentia; family Tupaiidae; genus Tupaia; species Tupaia belangeri. The sequence continues at coordinate 940,563 of NW_006160148.1, forward strand.
TTTGAATTAGTGTCTCTGGAAAAATGTATTCAGGAGTGATAGTAGGCAAGTCTTCTAAAGAGCCTATTTAATACATTCGAAGCCCCGTGTTACCAAAAAGTCTAGTCTAGCTTTGGAAGTAAACAAGAAATATGCCATCTTATTGATACTTTATGTTACCTTTTACCCTTTCAGACCCACCAAGAAATCCACCAAGTAAGGGAATTGATCATTTTTCCTTTGGCTTTTATCACTGGCTTCTGAAAAGTAGCTGAAATTGTGTGTCCCATAATCCCATTTTACAGAAATAGCTGTAGTTTGGCATCTATTAATAGTTTCTCTCTCTCTCTCTCTCTCTCTCTCTCACTCTCTCACTCTAGCCCTCTCTGGTCAAGTCAAAATAATTTTTAAAAAGTCATTTTTTTAAAAAAAAAAATAGTTGCTTTTAAAGAGATTAGGTAAAATCTAACCCCACCAGTAATGAGTTTTTATTTATTTATTTTTTTAAAGTAAAGTTTTTTCCTTAGGGAGGGTGCAATCACAGGAGAGACAGAGACGGTGAGAGAGAAAGTAATAAATTACCCCCACCTCCCCCAGGGCAGATGAACACACCACAATCTATTCCCAGGATCTTGGGCTTGCATGCACACACACCTGGCATGATTTTGAAGGCACCGGGTCCAGGACTCAAGCTGTGGTCAGCCATGTGGGAGTCCAGTAACTTCTGCACCATCTGCTGGCCTCATAGGGTTCTTTATTGATCATTTTAAAGGGATCATAAAGTAAAATGTTGGTATTTTGGACGTAATCAACTTTTAACAAAACAATTGTAAATTAGTCTGCCCAAAGTAGAGGCCCAGTGCACTGGTTGCAGAGTATGGGGCTTTAAACAATAGATTTCACCTGGTTTTGCAAGGCACTGTGACAGTTGAGCTTTGGGTTATACATTGAACAGAATTTTGTTACTTGTCGTTAAGCTTTTTTTCAGGGAACTGAATCAGCTTGGAAATAAAGAGAGGAAACATTCTTCATTTCTGTAGTTAGGTTAATCAAAGTCCTATACTTTAAAAAATACGTAATCCTTTCCTTGGAAGAGGGGTTGTCAAGGTCTACTGAACTACTGTTACCCTAGTAAAGTTACAGGATCGATGCTCCTGCTCTTAGATGAGACTACAAATGGAACAGTTTAGGCATCACATTTTTTTAAATTGATTATTTTCTCCTTTGGAAAAAAGTAATGTTGATGCTTTTTGGAATGAAAATAGTGGAAACAGCTATTTCTTTATTGGAGTTTTGCAAGCAGCATGTTTTAATTGCTTGCCAAGCCTTTTAGCAATCAAAAATATTTCACAGATTGTGTAAGATTCCCTTTTGGCCAGTTTTTATCTCACACTTAAGGTAGGGTTTCTTTTTTTCAGGTTCTCAGGAATTCTTCCGCCAAAGGTGAATTCTGCAGGTACACATAATTGCAACAGAACTTAACCACAAATTTTGCCGCAGAATTCGAGAGGCCCCTACTTCTAAGTTTATGTAGCTAAATGAGTTCCTAATCTGTCTTTTTTCCCTTTTTTTAATGCATCCTCAAGGTAGCCTGACACCGTGTTACTAAATGAAAAGTACATTATCACCTAAATTTTGTATGCAAACTCCAAAACACAAATATTGATCCTGAGGAAGAAAGAGATTGGTTAGTTACTGTATCTTAATAGTCAACATGGTGAAGTTTTATAACTAGAGACAATGCAAACAATCAGAATCTAAGTTACTTATTTTTAATTTCAGAACTAGCTGTTTCCTACCCTAGGTTATGATTTTGTTTCCCCTTTTTTGGACTCACTAATGTGCTTAGCTGCATAAACTCAAAAGTTGGATAACAATAGCTGTATTCTTGTGTAAAGCATACATCCCTGTATAGTCATTCTTTGTAAGTATGCATATAATGAATGTGAATACTTTATTCCACAGCCGGCGGCGCTCATCAGCATCTCTGTCTGGAAGTAGCTCATCATCCTCTTCATCTCGTTCCCGGTCACCGCCAAAGAAGCCTCCCAAGAGGACGTCCAGTCCCCCTCGAAAAACTCGTAGGTTATCTCCTTCGGCAAGTCCCCCAAGGCGAAGGCACAGGCCATCACCTCCAGCAACTCCACCACCAAAAACTAATCGTCATTCCCCAACACCCCAGCAATCCAATCGTACAAGAAAAAGTCGTGTTTCTGTGTCTCCAGGGAGAACTTCAGGTAAAGGTAAAAATCAGACACATGGAAGTGCTTTGACGTCTTTGTCTTTGGTTACAAGGGTTGTATTTAGTTGTTGCCCCTTACGCATTCCCAAAGTATGAAGTAGTTGGCTAATTATTTCTACATGATATTCTTTGTTAAGCTTACTTTTTTCTCCCTCTGCTTTAAATTCTTGGGATTTGTTGAAGTAGAATTTCTGTGTGAGGGACCAGCAGGTGGCGTAATGGTTGTCGCTGGGCTCCCACATAGGTGACCATGGTTCAAGCCCACGTAGTTGACCACGGTTCAAGTCCGAGACCCAGTGACTTAAATCCACACCAGTCACATGTGCATGCATGCCCAAAATCCAAAGAGGAGAATGAAGGAGAAAGGGATTGTGACACAGCCATCCCCCCTGGAAGTGAATCCTCACTTTCTGTCTCTGTTTCTGTCTCTGGCCTGGTGAGCATGCCCTGTTACAAAAATCTCTCTTAAAAAAAAAAAAAAAAGAATTTATGCGTGAAAGCATTTTGTTTTCAGTGGTATCTTCTGGCATTGAGCATGTGAAGAGAGAGATAACCCGTCCTGGGCCACTTGGGTTAGAGAGCTTGGAAGTTTGTGTCCACATATGACTACTGTGAAGCTAGTTAACTTTTTTCCCTAAGAATTTTTTTGTTCGATACTTTATTTGAGGATTTTATGTTGTTTTAATTCTTTCTTGGTTACATTGTGTTCCTAAGGGAAGGATATGGTGTCCTTTTAAAAGCCGATTTGTGATTTTAATTTAGGCTCTAGGCAGAGTTCTGAGTGTACTTGATTTATTCTGCAGATTGATTTCTGAGGAATTTATGATCTGTGATCCTTCAGACAGGTAGAATGTTTGTGATGAATGGTTTAAAGTTGTCCATTTGTTTGTTCTTTTAGCATTAAGTACACATGGAGAAAACTGGGGAATCCATTTCGGTTGGGTCTTTGGTGCTCAGGGCTAGAGTGATACAGTCTGGAAAGTAAGTAGCAGAAGTACTGGGAGATTACAAAGCTGCAATAGCAGTTGGGTTTTAAAGAGCAACCTGTAGGTTAACATACTAGGGCTCAGATCTCGGGGGAAGTTGCAGGTTAGGAACAGGAAAGTGGACAGAACTCTAATTATATACATATTTTAATGAGCTTGATGAGCTGTTTTCTGAATTTTACATTAAGTGGATTTGGTGATTTGCAATGAAGATGTTTCTTTGAGTTGGCTCTAGACCTAGGCAAGCAGCTGGGTAAGAATAGGGAAACCGATAACTGCTCCAGGTTTGCTTAAGTATGGGAGGGAGCCTCGGGGTCACTGTTCTCCTAACCTCCTGTATCACACTATTTTTTCAGAAGTGAAGTTCAGTCTGTCCGTGATCCAGTCACCATGTCCAAATCTAATGCTCATTGCCCTAACCTATTTTGTCTTTCCTGTGAGGTTTGCACTTTTGAAAATTCCTTTCCTTTGTGTTGAGCCAGAAAGCTGTCTAGCAAAAAAAGAAAAATAATGATGAATGTCCTCATCTTTTATTTTGGAAAAGCATATCGATCAAGTTGAGATGTTTCTGTCTCCATCCTACAGTACCTGAGCAGAAGGACTGTGAAGAATAGGTTGCTTGTTAAAGGACTGTGCAGTGCCAGCCTTTGTGTTTGCTTTTGCAGGCAAGTCACAGTGGTGGGTATGTAAGTAGAGAAATAAGTCATGGTGAAAGACAGAGGACTAGCTGTGTTCCGTTGGGTTTGGGGACAAGACTTCCGTATCCAAGGAAAGTCCAACCAAAGAGGCACACTGGGCAGTGAGTGTAGTCAGAGGCTGCCTGTGTCCACTGGAGCTGAATCGTGCTTTGAAGTATGCGAGCGACCTTTTATGTTGAAACAGTATTAACTTTAGCTGAGAGAACCTTAGGATTGTCACCAAGAACAGGTTCTCAGATGACTTGGTCAAGGTCAAAAAACCAGGAACAGAATTTAAGATTTCTCATTCTTGGTTAAATAAAGTTATACTTTGCCCAACCTTCTGCCCCATAGTGCCTCTGCGATTGCTGAGGAGGTGAGATGGAAGGCAAGGTGAAATTGTGGCGCTTCCGTATCTGGTAGTTTAATTTCAGAAATTTCTTCTTTCCAGTCTTTATGGCTAGTAAGAGAGTTAACCTTTGAAGTGGAATGGATTTCAGATTTGTGTTTCTTGTGACAGCCACTAACCAGGACAGGGGTGGCGGCTCTATTGTTGATAGTGGGCAAATGGAGTGGGAAGGAAACAGGAAGTGTTTGGGGGCTTAGGGTTAGATGTCTGGAGTAGAGTTACCATTTGCTCTGAGAGTCTTAGGAAAAGACTTTGTAATCAATGACATCTGAGTTATCTTAGTGTATAAAATAGTGTTTTGAAAGTGCAGCATATTCAATGAAATATGTGAACAGGATCTATACCTGTGGTAATGGAGGTATTCTTGTGTATTTAGTCCTAAATTGTGCTCATAATGGTTGTTTTACTATTTCTGGTCACGTAATGATTTTACAAGTGATCTGTTGGGCAAGTCTGGGGGATTAATAATTAATAATTAATAGGACAGTTGAAGTACCTTTAAAATTCTGGTTTTTCAGTTGCCTTTTTAAACATCTGACTTCATGCCACAATAATTTTTTTTTTCCCTTTCCCTTAATATTTAAAACAACATTCGGACCAGCATATGGCATAATGGTTATGTCACTGGACTCCCACATGGTCAACTGTGGTTGAGTCCCAGACCCTGGGGCTTGGAATTCATGCTGCCTGAGTGTGCATGCTTGCCCAGGATCTCAAGAGGAGAACAGAGAATTCTTTAGGGCTAGTAAGAGAGTTAACCTTTGAAGTGGAATGGATTTCAGATTTGTGTTTCTTGTGACAGCCACTAACCAGGACAGGGGTGGCGGCTCTATTGTTGATAGTGGGCAAATGGAGTGGGAAGGAAACAGGAAGTGTTTGGGGGCTTAGGGTTAGATGTCTGGAGTAGAGTTACCATTTGCTCTGAGAGTCTTAGGAAAAGACTTTGTAATCAATGACATCTGAGTTATCTTAGTGTATAAAATAGTGTTTTGAAAGTGCAGCATATTCAATGAAATATGTGAACAGGATCTATACCTGTGGTAATGGAGGTATTCTTGTGTATTTAGTCCTAAATTGTGCTCATAATGGTTGTTTTACTATTTCTGGTCACGTAATGATTTTACAAGTGATCTGTTGGGCAAGTCTGGGGGATTAATAATTAATAATTAATAGGACAGTTGAAGTACCTTTAAAATTCTGGTTTTTCAGTTGCCTTTTTAAACATCTGACTTCATGCCACAATAATTTTTTTTTTCCCTTTCCCTTAATATTTAAAACAACATTCGGACCAGCATATGGCATAATGGTTATGTCACTGGACTCCCACATGGTCAACTGTGGTTGAGTCCCAGACCCTGGGGCTTGGAATTCATGCTGCCTGAGTGTGCATGCTTGCCCAGGATCTCAAGAGGAGAACAGAGAAAGGACTGTGGCGTGGCCATTCCCCCGGGGCCTGCGGGGGTGAGGGGGTGATTTCTCACTTTCTGTCTCTGTACACCCTATAGCAAAAATCCCTCTTTAAAAAGACACAACAAAACATTAACCTTATAAAAATCTCATTTAGACACACAGAAGTGTGAAACATTATTGTTTTATCTTAATGCTATGTTTCAGTCATACTAAACCAGAGTAGCACAGATACTTGTCTGATGGAGTAAATGTATTAATAATGAGACTATTTTAGTTAAAAATCATTAATAAGAGGTTGAATCATGTTAAAACTTAGGAATTATTTCTGTGAAAAAATAAACAGCACTGCAGTTGTATTAGTTACAAATTAGGCATTTACCAACTATCTTGCAAACATAACCACATTTTAATGTTTCTAGGGGAAAAATGCATTTTGACATCCAAATAACCAACCTCTATTATTTTGGAACTCTATTCTCTGGGTAGTAATTCAGACATGTAGTTTTCTTTCTTTCTTTCTTTCTTTTTTTTTGTAGATTTCTCCATAGGTTAGATGTGTTCATTGGAGAGGGAAATTAAGAACTCACCCCCTGGGGGTGATGGCCACACCATAGACCCTTCTCCGTTCTTCTCTCTGGACTTTGTGCATGTAAACACCGCATGCACAGCATGATTTTCAAGCTGCCGGGTTCCGATCCAGAACTCGAACTCTGGTCAGCTATGTTGGAGTCCTGCACTTTAACCACTACACTACCTGCTGGCTCCAAATGTGTAGTTCTATCGATAATAGGATGCCTGTAATATCTTTTCAGGAACTGATGATTAACTGACACTTAAAAATGGAGTGTATGGGGGCCAGCAGATGGCGTAGCAGTTACGTCGCTGGACTCACACTGTGGCTAACCATGGTTTGAGTCTTGGACCTGATAGCTTGAAAATCACACCAGATGCATGTGCTTGCATACACCCAAGATTTCAGGAGAAGGGGTTGTGGCGTGACCACTTCCCCAGGAGTGATTTCTCACTTTGCCTCTCACTGTGTCTTTCTATCTGGCAGACATACATGTGCCCTAAGGCAAAAATCTCCCTTTTTCAAAAAAAAGGAGGCTATGGGACCAGCAGTTGGTGTAATAGATATGTCACTGGACTCCTATGCAGTCTACCGTCGTTCGAATCCTGGACCTGGTGGCTTAAACTCATGCCGGGTGCATGTGTGTGTGTGCCCAAGATCCCAAAAGGAGAAGGGATTGTGGGGTGGCCATCCCCTCTGGGGGATGATTTCTTGCTTTCTGTCTGTCTTTCTGGGGAGCGCACACACGTTATAGCAAAAAATAAAAGAAGAAAAAAATAGCCTATGGAGTAGAGAAATGGCCTCAAATAGCTAAGAATTTTAAAACCTTTCTATTTCATTTCCTTGAATTTCTTAAAATACAAGTTTTTTGCTATCCCCATTCTCTCTCATAATTCATAAAAATTAGGTGTCAACCATTCTGTACCAATCTGGTGGTTTATTGAAGTGGCTTATTTTAATACAATTCTGGTCATTAAAAAAGTAGTGGAGCTAGCAGGTGGCATAATGGTTAAAGTGCTGGATCCCACTGTGGTTCGTCCTGGACCCAGAGGCTTGAAAAACACAGTGCATGTGAGTGCCTATTCAACATTCCAAGAGGAGAGTGGAGGAAAGAGGCTACATTGTAGTGTGACCATCCTCCTGAGGGAGTGATTTCTTACTTAATTAACCTTTCTCTGTCTCTGGCAAGTCTGCTCTCTATGGCAAAAAATCTAATAAGTGGGGTGGGGAACATAGTGATAAGTTCTCCAGTTTGATTACCTTTAGCAGAGTAAGATTGCTGTGTTAGATAACTAGTTCTCTAAGTCACTACCTCTTGGAATAAGCTATTACAGAATTGTGAATATGAATGTCTGTTAAGTCAGTGGTACCCGACGTTTTTGGCACCAAGAATTGTCTTGGAAGACAGTTTTTCCACCGACTGGGATGGGGTGGCAGGGTATAGTTTCAAGATGATTCAAGCACTACATTTATTGTGCACTTGATTATTATTATTACATGTCACATTGTAACATACAGTGAAATAATCCTACAACCTACCACAGTGCAATACTCACAGCCACTCTGCTGTGCTAGCAACATCACCTCTGCTTCACTTCAGAGCATCAGGCATTATATCCTCATAAGGAGTCCTCGCCTAGGTCCTTCGCACGTGCAGTTCATAGTTCTGCCCCTGGGGAGAGATGCTGCCCCCAACCTGACAGGAAGCAGAACGCAGGCTGTAAATACATCCATTGCTCACCCGCCCCTGTGCCACTTGGGTCCCACAGACCACAAACTGGCGAGGGTCGGTCAGTGTCCAGAGACCCCTGGGTTAAATGAGATGTATCTGCATTCCCAGTCAGACGTCCCATGATAATGCTTTAATCACACAAACAGGTGTGAGGATCCTGGAGCGGTTAAACTGTCTTTAGGTTTATTTCGTAGAGAAAAGTTCTCAAGTGGAGTTTCAGATTCATCCACGATGACATTAATGATTATATCTGTACTCAGGATTTCAGTTGCAGCAGTGGATGGTTATTCCAAGCAGAGATGATAGTTGCTGCAAATAAAAACCCAGTAGTCTCAGAATCAGATCCTATGTAACTCACTTAAATTCTCTATGTGACTTTGGTGAAAATTATTTAACTTCCTTGTACGTCTCAGATTTCCTTGTTTGTGAAATAGGGCAGTGAAGAGAGGGGGTGTGGTGCTAGTGACATCGTTTACAGCCGTGTGCATTCATACAAGTTTATGAAAGGTAGTTGCCATGTAATGATTTTCCATCGGTAAAATAAGTTGGCTAATTCATAAATAGAGCTGCCTCTTTTCTTCTTACAGTTTTGCTAGAGGGCATGGGTGGTCTTCAGAGAGAGGGAGAGAGAGCATCCCCTCAGTCAGGCATGGTCGAGCCGTAATTCCCTTCTCTTAAGGTTTTAGAATATCTTAAATAAATATCTAAATATCATTTACTATTATAAAAGATTCTTATTTCCCTATCATTTATTATCTTTACTACTTTTCCAAAACTACTCTATAGTGGTTGCTTGAAAGCTTTTATGTTGGTTAGGTCTCTGAAGTTTGGGTGTATTGTGTGTTTGAGGTTGTGGGGCACTGAGCTGATAGAATTTATTGAGACTGCCCACCAAACATTTAAAATTTTGCTTCCACTTCAGATAATGTTAAGGTAATGACGACAAGGTCTCATTTAATTTTGTTTATTATTATCATCATCATTATAATTTGCTGTAGGGCATGTGTGCTCACCTGAGTGTGTGTGTTGTGGGGCAGGGGGATGGTGAGAAAGCAAGCCTCCAGTTCAGGACTCAAACCACTGCCCTGTGGGAGTCTAGCGCCCTAATCGCCATACCACCTGCTTGTCCCAGAACTTCTTGAATTCTTAGCAGTTTCTGTTTGTTTTAAGAATAGTTATGCATTTTATGTGGTGCCCTCTCTTTCTTGGTATATAAAGATTGTTTCTCTCCATTTCTTTTAGTGACAAAACATAAAGCTACTGAGAGAAGAGAGTCTCCTTCACCAGCACCGAAGCCTAGAAAAGTGGAGTTATCTGAATCAGGTAAGTTTTGTTTCTTAAAAGCTGGTGTTGGTTTTTTCTGCACATTCGTCATTCTTTTCTGAATAAAGATTGATTATACAGGATACGGCTTAATGGATAAGCACCAAGACTTGAAGTCAGACGCACATGGTTAGAATCCCCAGCTTCAACACATAACTGCTTTTTAGTTGATTGGTTTTAAGGTGCTTAGCACCCATGCCAATTTGTAATATGTACTGAAATAAGATTATTTTGACTACGTCCGTTGAAGGAAGTTTAAATCATTGACATTTTAAGTTTCTATTTTGCAAATGTAGTAGTTAATGTTGCTTGACCCAACCAGATTAAGGTTTGAGATACTGTTTTACTATTCACATGTGTCAGATCTTTGTGTGCCTAACTAAGAAGCACTTTCTAAATGCATCCATCTTTCAGAAGAAGATAAAGGTGGCAAAATGGCTGCAGCAGATTCTGTGCAGCAGAGACGCCAGTATAGAAGACAAAACCAGCAGTCTTCATCTGGTAAGGACGGTTATTACATTTTTTTCTACCCGTATTTCTTAACTAATATACACACACATATGTATGTATTTATATTTATGACATAAATATCCATCATCTAATAGAAATAACACATTTGTGCCCACATAGGAAATCTTGGTAGGACAGAGGGACCACCTTTTTTTTTTTCTCTTTTGGTTTTAGGGAATTTTTTCTGTTGTTTTTAGTATTATTTAACCTTATAATAATTGTTACTTTATTTAATTTGCTTTAGGGCACATGCACCCACCAGAGGTGGACTGAGAATGTAAAGCCACCTAGTCTGGGACTCAAACCGTGGTCGGCCAGTGGGAATCTAGTACCTTAACCATTGTGCCACCTGCTGGCTCCTTTAGGTCCTTTTTTAAAAAATATTTTCTTTCTCCTTTTTTTTTTTTCCTCCTTAAGGTTTTTGCCATAGGGCACATGTGCTCACTGGAGAGGCAGCGAGAGGGAAAGTGAGAAACCATCCTCGCAGGGGGATGACCACACTGCAGTCCCTTCTCCTGGGATTTTGGGCGCACACACACACACACACACACGTACCTGGCATGAATTTCAGGCTGCTGAATCCTAGACTTGAAATGCAGTCGGCTGTGTGGGAGTCCAGTGCCTTAACCACTACCACCTGCTGTCCCCAACGTAGTTTTCCTTTAAGTCATTATAAAAATGGTAGGTCCTCAGAGTACAACAGCGACTAGTGCTGTAATACTGGAAAATCGTAATTCTTTTTCCAACCTGTCCAGTTTATCTCCTAAAATTTATTTTATTAGCATAATTTTTTTAATTGCCAGAGGGTGTGTACTCACCAGAGAAAAGGAGGAGAAAGCACCCCACAGTGGGCATGGTTACACCACAGTCCTTTCTCCATTCTCTCCATCATAACACGTTTTGGGTCATATACTCACGAGTCTGGCCTATTTTCCAAACCATGGTTTGGCCAGCAGGTTCTGACTTCCTTAACCACTAGGCTAAGGGCTGGCCATCCCCCAGTGCTGTTATTCAGAAATTTCCTGTGCACATAGAGAAGTCTATGGCTAAGAAGGAAGAAAAGAAAATCACGCAGGATCAAACTTTAGAAATACTGTTTCTAACTTAACACCATGTCTAGAACAGTTGCCCTGTTAATTTATGGATTTACTTTGTATATTTGCTAGCTGTAGCATTTTTTATTATTCTCAGACCGTGTTCTCTGAGCCAGTTGCTGTTTGGTGGGCATGTAGGTTGTTTCTAGTTTTCTGTGTATTTACACAGTGCATCTGTAAAACAGTGGAACTGGAATTGCCAGATCAAAGAGGATGTGCACAGATATTGTGTATTAGATGCTCTGTTCTTACTAGCTTACTTGCTACTTAAGACTGCTTCTAGGGAACCAGCAGTTAGCGTAATGGCTATGTCGCTGGACTCCCATGTAGTCGACCGCGGTTTGCGTCCCGGACCCGGTGGCTTAAAACTCATGCCGGGCGCATATGCATGCGTGCCCAAGATCCCTAGAGGAGAATGGAGGAGAAGGGATGGCGGCGTGACCAACCCTCTGGGGGGTGATTTCTCGCTTTCTGTCTCTGTGTCTTTGTCTGTCTGTCTGGCGAGCGCACGCTCCCTATAGCGAAAAAAATCTCTCAAAAAAAAAGACTGCTTCTAGGTCTTACCTTTGCTTCCATTTATAAAATGGAAACCAAACCATCTCATAGTTATTATTAAGTGCTTAGAGTAACAAGAATCATGTAATTGCTTGATGCTTTTTAAGCTTCACTTAGTTATTTGGAAAATGACTAGACTTCTTAAACACTTCAGTCGTCTTGGTTGGATTGTACTGTGGAAATGAGCTCTATAGCTCATATATATGTAATAGTGCATACTTATGCTCGACTTTGAAATGCTTGAGTATTGCTGTTGTCTCTGTTCAGAATAATTACTTGGCTTATGTTGGTGAATACTCCATCCACTTAGATTCAGAGAACTAGGACAGACTCTTCTAAGCACAAATCTAATGTGACTTTCTTTACTGGGTAATTACAGACTCTGGCTCCTCCTCCTCCTCAGAAGATGAGCGACCCAAGAGGTCCCACGTGAAGAATGGTGAGGTGGGCAGGCGGCGGAGACATTCCCCTTCCAGGAGTGCCTCTCCCTCACCACGGAAGCGCCAAAAAGAGACCTCTCCTCGGTAACAGTTTTCTTCCGTAGTCTTCACTGGTGTCGGGCAGTTTCGATGCAACTAAATAACTTAAAGGGTGGGCTATAGGCTTTAGAATTGATTCATGCATTCATTTCAAGGACGTTAGAAAACCATTGGACTTTGTTTGGGGTGGGGCTGGCTTAAGGGGTGGGGGTAGCTATTACTGCTCCATCACAGCTGGGTAGGCTCTGATCCGCCGTGTCATACGTGTGTGACTAGAAGAGTAAGCCAGTTATTGTTACGTTGTTGAGGGCTTTCTAAAATACCTTCATCGTGTATTTTAACTCTGTCAAAATAAACAGCAAATGGAATTCTTGACATTTGTTTTCTCCACTGCTCTCAGGATGCAGATGGGAAAGCGGTGGCAATCGCCAGTGACCAAAAGGTTGGTTGGACACTTTCATAAATTAGTGGTGTGTGTCAGAAGACTTAGAGGCTTAACGTCCTGTTTGGGTGACCACATACCATTTTTAGTATACGGTGGCTGTGGAGAAGTTCCTAAGCCGATTATAAATAGGGAGAATATACATGAAATGTTTATTTAAAAGCATCATTTGACTTAGCTTTTGAGTATCTGGTTACTATTGTGGTAATTTGCATAAACTTGTCTCAGAGGAAACACAGAATTCTAATAGTATCAGTGTTATCAAAGAGGTAGGGTGTTAATAGCCACTTAGATTTAGTAGAGAGGGATTTTGTATTTGTAATGACTTGGGAAGATAAGAAAAACTAAGGAAAAACTTCAAACGTTATTAAAAGTGAATGTGAGGCTTTGGCTGTTAAGTCTTTTCATTATTAGAAATGGGGGTTACATATTTTCGGTGATTTTTTTTTTGGAGAGATTTTCGCTATAGGGCGCATGCGCTCGCCAGACAGAAAGCGAGAAATCACCCCCCGGGGGGATCTTGGGCATGCACACGCGCCCAGCGTGAGTTTTAAGCCACCCAGTCTGGGATGCGAACCGTGGTCGACTACGTGGGAGTCCAGCGACATAGCCATTACGCCAACTGCTGGTCCTTGAAAATTTTTGATGATCAGTATCTGTGACCATAAAACCATAATATTTTAGTGCCAGTTCATAGAGGAGAACTTCAAAGAATTTGTGGGAAAATAGAACTGAAGTATGAGTTTATTTTAGTGCCAAAAAAAATAAAATGGAAATCCACGTATGCTTGTTTGTTTGGGGAGGTTGTGTTGGTTTTCATACTATTAGCTTTCCGCAAACTTTTTGAAGAATACCCGTCTATCCCCACCCTCACTGCCCATACTCTTAATTCAGCTCATCTCTTATGGGAGAGAACACAGAAGAGGCCATTTCAAAGGGAAACCTAAACCCTGGGAAACTTGAAAATAATTGCAGATTCATTGATAGCATCCTTTCTGTCCTAGGCAAAAAAAGTTAAGAATAAATTGTTTTGACTACTTTGTAAATTTACTCAAAAGATGGCGAACTGGCTTCATTGCTATTTTAAAATTTTTTTTTAGATTTTTTGCTATAAGGTGCATGCACTACAGAGAGAGAGAAGACAAGAAGTCATCCCCCCAGGGGGAATGGCCATACACACATCCCTGGCATGAGTTTGAAGCCTTTGGGCCTGGGACTCAAACTGCGGTAGACTATATGGGAGTTCAGCGACTTAACCATTACACTGCCTGCTGGTCTCTTCATTTGTATTTTAATATTTCTGTCATCAGACTTCTGACAGTCTAGTTGGCATAATTTTATTAGAGATTTGTATGTTAACCATATTGCTCCCAGGATAGTTCAGTGCATAGACAAATGTGATTGATTGTCTTTGGGATAGTGTTTTAGGTAATGTTAGGCAACTCTTGAACAGTGGAAGATAACACTTAAAACTGTTAAGAATTTGGGGACCAGCAGTTGGCATGATGGCTATCTCGCTGGACTCCCATGTAGTCGACTGCGGTTCGAGTCCCAGACCCAGTGACTTAAACTCATGCCGGGCATGTATGCATGCGTGCCTAAGACCCTGAGAGAAGGGATTGTGGCGTGACTGTCACCCCTGGGGGTGATTTCTTGCTTTCTGTCTCTCTTTTTCTGGTGAGTGCACACGCCCTATAGCAAAAACCTCTCCAAAAGAAAAAATGTTAAGAATTTGAGGCAGTGTCACACAAATATAGGTTGTACGCCCCTAGTGACTAGTAACATCTTAAATTTGTGTTAGATGTTTTGAAGTAGTAGTTCTTACAAGGAGTCAGGATAAGCTGTAGACCTGTGTCAGACATCTGGCTTGACCTAGCCCCAGACCTAGTGGGCATAAATCACAGCTTTTGGACTAAGCATCCTAGTCCAAGAGCTGTGAAAGGGGCTGGCAGGTGGCGTGGTGGCTAGGGGCACTGGACTCCCACATGGCAGACCACAGTTTAAGTGCCCCACCTGGAGGCTTGCTTTCTCACTTCCTGTCTCTCTCGCACTCACACTCTGTCCCTCTGGTCAAATTAATTAATTAAAAGTTAGATAATTCTTTTTCAAAAAAGACTGTAGGGGGACCAACAGTTAGCATAATGGCTATGTTGCTGAACTCCCATGTAGTCGACTGTTGTTCGAATCCAGGACCCAGTGACTTAAACTCACACCAGGCACGTGTGTGTGCATGCCCAAGATCCTGAGAGGAAAATGGAGAAGGGATTGTGGCATGGTCATCTCCCCTGGGGGGGGATTTCTTGCTTTCTGTCTCTGTCTCTCTCTCTTTCTGGCAAGTGCATGCGCCCTATAGCAAAAACCTCTTCAAAAAAAGACTGTAAGGCAGTGTTTTCAAATCTTAGGTGGAAAGTGCATGTACCATTTCATATGTAATAATGTAATGAACAGAAATATCTCAAAGCTTATTTAAACCACTGGTTATGTTTTTTAGTTAGAAGTGCTGATGGTCTTCACCTGTAATTTGAAAGCCACTGCCCTGAAACGTGTAGTAACCACTGGTGCCCTTTGGTTAACAGGGATCGAAACTATGTCTTCTAGGTTACTTAATTGTAAATGTCACTGACTCCAAATCCATTTGAATTCCTCTTTGGTTTAGTGGTAGACGGAGGAGAAGTCCCTCTCCACCACCCGCCAGAAGGCGGCGCTCTCCTTCTCCTGCCCCTCCTCCTCGCCGGCGCAGGTCTCCCACACCACCGCCACGACGAAGGTATTTTTTAATGTGTTCAAGTTGATTGGGGCAACAGAGTCTTTATGGTTGGAGTACCTTAGAAAGCTGCATCTGCATAAAAACTTAAAAGGTCCAGAACACTTACCTTGAGAAATAGAGGATAGGTTGATGATGCCTGGGTCAGGTAGGAGTGAGGAGTGGTGCTGATTACAAAACCGTGTGAATATACTAGAACCACTGAACTGTGTGCTTTAAATGGAGTCGTTTGCAGTATGTGAAGAGCAACAGTAAACGTGGATAAATTACAAGGTAGTGTGACTAGTGATCATAAACTGTTACCTTTACGTTTGAGGGTCCTGGCGGGTACCCTTCCTCGGTTGGCATTCCTAGTAATGCATATTAGCAGGATGTACTTGGATACCTCTGTCGTGTGCTTGCCCGTTATACAGAACCTCAGTCTTATTATTGGGAAATACCAAACAAGCCCTAAGTAAGTGACCAGTGCTCTTCCAGAATGTCAGGGACAAAGGACGAGGAACAGTCTCTGATTGTAGGACCCAAGGAATATAAGATCCCAGAACACCATTTGTTAATGGAAAATTGGGGTGGTATTCGTCTTTTAGTTACTTGTAAGTTAGTACTAAGGGGAAAAAACTCTTGGTAAAGTTTATCTTGGATGACCAAAAAAATAGGATATTCTGATTAATGGAAGAACTTGAAATTTTCAGAATTTAAATTTATCAAGTCATTTAATGCAATCCATATGAAATCATTTAATGTTTTTTGAGAAGAGAATCTTGAATTGCTTTGAAGCAGCTGTGATCAGTAATGTAGTATCTACAATAGCAGAAGTCTACTGATTACGGTCAGTTTAATTAGGAAGTCTGCACTTGAAACAGCTTTTATGAAGTGCCCTCTCTAGACAAATTGGCATTTGGATTCATAATCGGAGTTCACTGTATTAGTGTTTCTTTTTTGGTACAGGGTGCGTGCGTTCAGCAGAGAGACAGAAAGAAAGAAATCACCCTCCAGGGAGATGGCCATGCCACAGTCCCTTCTCCTGGGAATCTTGGGCACACACGCACACCTGCCTGGCATGAGTTTAAGCCACCAGGTCCAGGACTCAAACTGTGGTCAACTACATGAGAGTCCATGACTCCCATGGCGTAGCCATTACGCCAAGTGCTGGTCCCACACAAGTGTTTCTTATTCATTTGGTCATCTAAGATACACGTTACTGATATTTTTTCTTTGTACTCTAGCATGTCCAATTATAAATATACTCTTTGTTTAGTGTTAACTACAGTACGACCGTAACTACTGCTTGCTTTTTTGTGTGTTTGCCTTCTTACTGTGTTGGGCCTTTCAGCGTAACGATGTGGTTTTTCCTAGGACTCCTTCTCCTCCCCCACGTCGACGCTCACCGTCTCCAAGAAGATACTCCCCTCCAATACAGAGGAGATACTCCCCTTCTCCGCCTCCAAAGAGGAGAACGGCCTCCCCCCCTCCTCCCCCTAAACGAAGGGCATCACCGTCTCCACCACCAAAGCGTCGGGTCTCCCATTCTCCACCTCCCAAACCAAGAAGCTCCCCAGTAGCCAAGAGACGTTCGCCTTCTTTATCATCAAAGCATAGGAAAGGGGCTTCCCCGAGCCGCTCTACCCGGGAGGCCCGGTCGCCACAACCAAACAAACGGCATTCGCCCTCTCCACGGCCTCGAGCTCCTCAGACCACCTCCAGTCCTCCCCCCGTACGGAGGGGAGCATCATCGTCTCCCCAAAGAAGGCAGTCCCCGTCTCCAAGCACTAGGCCCATTAGGAGAGTCTCCAGGACTCCGGAACCTAAAAAGACAAAAAAGTAAAAATATCTGATGCTTTTTAGGAATATTTACCTGCATAGCTGTTTATGTTTGAAAGGTTTTGTTTTTTCTTCCTTTACCGAGAAAGTATAGGAAGGAATAAGCTATGGATACAAACTGAATTTCAAGGCGAATTTTAAGCATTATTCATAGATACTTTTGGTATAAATTAAATTCTGTAGAATTTTACTTGGTTTTTAGAAGTGCTCAGGTTTTTTTTTTTTTTTTTTTTGAGGGGTACGAAACTAAAGCAAAGCATTGCATAGAACGTCTTGTGTATCTGTGTAAGACTGATAAAAGCAGCCATAAGTGAAAGTTAAGCAGCCAGCCTCACAATTTCATATAGGAGGCATCATTCATGGAGTGGGTAAAGGGTTGTGGGGCTTGAGCGATTTCTGGGAGACTCGGTCAGTGTGAGTTTGATGTGTGCAAAGGTAATCAACCTGCAAAGTAAAAGCTGTTTTATAAGATGTTGAAGTTTGTGACCTGGTAGTGTAATATAATTGGCTGTTTTATCTTAGGAAGAGATGGCTGTCCTCAGTGCTAAGCCACCTGTTCCTCTGTGTCTAGGGCTGCATCACCGAGTCCGCAGTCTGTAAGGAGAGTGTCGTCCTCCAGATCTGTCTCTGGATCTCCCGAGCCAGCAGCTCAAAAGCCCCCAGCACCTCCATCCCCTGTCCAGTCTCAGTCACCTTCTACAAACTGGTCACCAGCTGTACCAGTCAAAAAGGCTAAAAGCCCAACACCAAGCCCATCACCGGCAAGGGTATGTAACTGCCTTGTTTTGGACACTTATTATTATTGTTAAGGTTTTTTGCTATAGGGTGCATGTGCTCACCAGAGAGAGGTGGTAAGATGGAACATGAGAAAATACCTCCTGTTGGGGATGATCACACTGCAGTCCCTTCTCTGTTCTCCTCCTGTGATTTTGGGCACACACGCACACGTGCCTGGTGTGATTTTCAGGCCATCAGGGGTGGGACTTGAACTGTGGTTGGCCCTGTGGGAATCCAGCACCTTAACCTTCATGCTACCTGTTGACCTGGGACATTCTTTATAAATGCACATGTGTGGTCACTTTGAAGCAGAGAAAGTATCACTGGGATGTTAAAGTGACATTTTTTTCCCCTTAGTAAGTCATAAATCTGATTTTGGGCAAGTGTTTGTTTTATATATCGCAGATTTAGTGTCTGTCTGTTTAAATTGTGCATGCTAATTGATGGATTGTGGATAATTTCAAATAATGTCTTAGAATGTGAAGTTTAAAAGTTACAGACCAGGACTGACCCCATAGCCTGATGATTAGAGGAAGCCAGAGCCCGCATGGCTGGTCCCATTTGAATCATGACCCCTCCAGCTTGAGAAACATGACACGAGGTATAATGTGTACGAGGCCCAACATGCTATATGGTGGGGAGACGGAGGAGGGTCTGAGGTGTGATGACCACACTGCCCTGGAGGTTGGTTTCTCTCCCTCCCTCTGGCAGGTGCGTATGCCCTCTAACAACTACATTAAAAAAAAAAATTAGACTAGGGCCAGCAGGTGGCATGGAGGTTAAGGCGGCTGAATCCTACTGGGCAGTTCAAGTCCGAGGCCTGACAGCTTGAAAATCACGCCAGGTGCATGTGCATGCATGCCCAAAATCCTGAGAGGGTGATGAAAGAGAAGAGTTTGTGGTGTGGCCATCCCCTGTGCAGGTGATTTCTCGGCACCGCGCCACATACCCCCTCACACCCCTCCCTCCCCTATGAGTGTGCTCTTTAGCCGACTGGGTTCAATTATAGCATAACCTGTCTTTTGTAAGACTTTATATATTGGATTGTCAGGGAATTCGTGACGTATTTTTCTATGTAAAAATGTGTCATGACATTCCCCGACAACATAATCTATGCAGTGAAGAGGAATAAAGCACGCCTGTTCTAAGGGAGAGGTCAGGTGGTGACTTGGTATTTGTGTAAGCATAGCTGGTATGATTAAGCATTTTACACACTAGGCAAGCATTGTGGGTGTTACACAGGAATTCCCTTAAGGGCTTCAAGTAGAGATACTATACCCATTTTAGATACAGGGGGTTCAGGAAAAAATTAAGCAGTTTGTATGAGCTCTAATAGTTAATAAGTTCAGCTGCTAGAATTTCTCTCATCTGGAGATGGCGCTCCTTATTGCCCTCCTGGAGACCTGACTTAGATGTTGTTGGGAAACTTGGCTTAGTGAAGCTAGTTGGGAAAAACTGCAAGAATCTATTTCCTTCAAGGCCCTTTCCAGTTCTTAGAATCTGTGGGAAATGGCTGTTCTCAGTGCAGTTCCCACCTGTAGGGTACTGTTCTTGATGATGGGCCTCAGGCCTTCCTCCTGCCCCTCCCCGGAGCCTTTGTGAAGGCCCGAGGTGGTCCATTTAGGCCGTCCTTGGGTGAAATAAAATGTTCATTGGATAGAGTTTTAATCGGATTGATTATATTGCTGTTATTTTTCTGGATTTCTAGAATTCAGATCAAGAAGGAGGTGGAAAGAAAAAGAAGAAAAAGAAGGACAAGAAGCATAAAAAGGATAAAAAGCACAAGAAGCACAAAAAACACAAGAAGGAAAAGGCTGTGGCTGCAGCTGCCACAGCTCCCCTGACCCCCACAGCCACAGCGGTCGCTACAACCACATCTGCCCCGGAAGAGCCAGAGGCAGCGCCAGAGCCCAAGAAGGTACTGGTGGGCTGTGTGCACGGCTGTCTTGTAGTACCTCCAGGTAGCAGGTTCATTGGATTTGGGAACATGCTAAATAATTTTCCCCTAATAATTGGCTCCTCAGCTTTTGGTCCTGTTCTGGTTTGCTTCTTAGTGGGCTGCCAAAAATCTTGCTGTTTGGTTTTGTTTTTCAGAAGCTTCTTTGAGATAAAGTTTAGTGCCCAGTCTATTCATTTAAAGTGTGCACGTCAGTGGTTTTTAGTCAGGGTTGTGCAGCCATCACGGTTATGCTCTTTCCTGGGTGTCGCAAGACTTAACGGTTTGACCGTTCTGGCTTTTTAGGAGACTGAAAGCGAAGCTGAAGATAACCTCGATGACTTAGAAAAGCACCTGCGTGAGAAGGCCCTGAGATCGATGCGGAAGGCTCAAGTGTCCCCACAGTCTTAGGTGGAAATGTTTGTTACGATGTAAATTTTATTTGGTTTGTACGCGATTCAATTTCAAAATTGCTAAAATGTGTTTGAGCTTTAGACTATAACATTTGTTGTAATAATTGCTAGGTTGAAGTTCACCATGTAAAAAAAAAAAAAAAGGGCATGGATTTACATTGCAAAAGGTGTCCACAGTGTATTAGTGACATTCTTTCATTGACAGCTGACATAAATTCATTTAGAGTGGAATATTTTAAGCCAAAAAAAAATCCCTTTTTTAAAAAAGGGGGTTTAAATATTGTTGGCATTCTTATGGTTTCTTTAAACGCCCCTGGCTGTTTCCAGAGGTTTTTGTTTTTTCTTTTTTTCCCCCTTTTTCTGATTTTTGTCTTAGCGTCCATTGAAGTTAGGCTTCCAACCTATTAATGGTTTGTGAGCTTGCCCAGAAAGAAGACCACTGTTAACTCCCACAAAAGTACAAATGAATTTTTCGATGCCACAATCTTCCCTGTTGCCTGTGGAGTCTCTGCTGAAATGAATCAGGATTCAAACTCTAAAGTGAGACTGAAAATGAAAGCAAGCTGTTTGCCAGGACACTGTGGGTTTATATTGATGTGGAACAAGTTGATTTGGAACACTGGAATTTCACTCTATTCCCTTCTGGTTTTTTTTTTTTTTTCCTGGGGGGTTTGGGTTAATTCTTTTTTGTTCTTGTTCTTTTTTTTTTTTTTTTTTTTTTTTTTTTTGTGAAAGAAATTCACTATTCCCACGAATTAACTAGTCCCAGGAAGGATCCTTCAGTTACATAAAATTTTGTTTAATTAAATTTCATGGCTCCATTCATATTTTTGTCTTGTTCTTCCAATTGGTATATACAGTTTTCAGAGCTCTTGTATTTGGAAGGCTGGAAGGGCCCAGACTTTGAAATATAGTGTCTTGGTTTCACTGTTTTGGATTTTTTTGTTTTTGTTTTGTTTTTGTTTTTGTTTTTTTAAACTAAAGCTATATAAAGCTTGTGGATTAAACAGAATAAATTTCTAAATTTAAGAATGTGTGTCCCACTCTGTTGTCTTAATACTACAGGAAACCCATCTTACTTAGAAATTATATAGCACCTACAGTTTTCTTTCTTTGGTGTGGTGAGAGTTGGGCAGAGAAAATAAGAGATGGTGAAATGAAGGCTTTCCCATCTTTTTATATCACTGCGATGAGTGCCATGGAGGGGACATGCAGGCTGTGACTAGAACATGTAACACGGGCAGGGTAAGTCCTCCAGGCAGAGGCAGAGAGACCAGTTTCTCACTGAGAGCAGACTGTGTGTGTGCACCTGGTCGCATCAGGAACCCGGCACATTCCAAAAAGTGAGTGAGGGCTAAGAAGCGCATTCTTTCTCGGATATGTGTGCATGCACACGCATGTGTGTCTTTTAAGTTTTAGAGCAGACTGACATGGGTAGCTATTTTGGCCATCCACAGTCAAGTCATTGTTGCCCTTGAGAGTTAGCTGAGCACTAATTTGAGGAAAGTTGGAGCTGACAACATAAAGTAAAAGACCAACATTCATATTAAGCAAGAGGAAATTTTTAATTAATTTTATTCATGAAGAACATATGTATGTGCATGCGAGAGAGAGTGACAGGTGCCTGGACAGGGTCTCATCACACCACATTCTCTTTCCCCAAGCCCTCCAACTCATTCTTCAGAATCTTGGGCTCACATATGCCCAGAGTGTTTTCAGATAGATTAGGGGTATGGATCCACGGTCGGCCATCTGACTTGGAGCACTGCAGGGACTGCACTACCCAGGCTGGGCCATAAAGATTTTGGACATCATGAATCTCAGCTGAGCAGATTGACACATAAGTAGTTTAATTTTGATTGAAATTTCTGTATTTGAAGCAAAAAGAACTGAAATGTCTGTAAGTCTTAATTTTCAGAAAACTAAATGAAGTTTTCCTTTTTTTTTTAAACCTAAAGGACAGTTACTATACCTTCAACTACGAGCTAATTTTACAGGTGGTTTTTATTTATTTTGAAGAAGTTTTTTTGCTATAGGGCATGTGTACTTGTCAGAGACAGTAAGTGAGGACTCACCTCACCCCCTGGGGGTCAGGCGCCAACATGCAATTTCTTCTCCATTCTCCTCTTGGAATTTTGGGTGCACGCACACATGCCTGGCATGTTGCAAGCTGCCGGGTCTGGGACTGGAACCGTGGTCAGCCATGTGGGAGTCCAGTGCCTTAACCACTATACCACCTGCTGGCCCCCTACAGGTGGTTTTCTTGAAGTGTTATAATGAGGCAAAAGCATGATGGAGTGCCTTCTGTAGTGACTCAAGTTAGTCTAGAATGAATGGTTGATAACAGTTGTGTATGTGTGATCTGCAGCAGTGTGAGAGTTTTTAGGGTTCTCCCACGTGGCATTCTTAATCTTAAAATTCTGTGATCACAGGAAAAGCACAGAATATTCAGTATTTAAAGTGGTTGCTGACCTCCCTCCCAGTATGAGCAAACCGGAGAGCGTCATTAGCATCTAGCTAAGCATTCACGAGTCTACCTATTCATTGGGCTTTTTACTCCTGTAGTAGACTGCCCTTGTTAAGGTTAGCTGTGATCCCCATTTTGCCAAATTGAAGAATCAATTCTAAATCTTTTTTTTTTTAAGAGTAATTTTATTCATTGTTGTTATTAAATTCACCCAGAGAGAGACAGGAAAAGTGAGAGTAAGCCGTCAGGTTTGGGACTTGAAGTGTGGTCAGCCACGTGGAGATCCAGTGCCCCAACCACCATGCCATCTGCTGGCCCCTCCATTCTAAATCTTCATTGGCATTTCAGTAGGATTTGGCTTGGTCTTTGACCTCCACTGAATCACATCCACATGGGTTTTAGGAAGCAAAACTGGTTTACCTCCTACAGCAACACTGGCATTCCTCCTGCCTCAGTAGCTGTTCTGTTTCTGGTGGATCCTTTTAAGCGTCAGTGGTTGGTTTGCCTTTCTTAGTCCTTTGTGGCCTTTCCTCACTAGCCCTGTGGTTTTTAGATGCCCTCTTTATGCTGATGTGTTAACATTAATCTCTTTCCAATCTGAACTCCCTAATCTAGGTTCTTCTGTCCAGCTGTCTGCCTGATAACACCATCTGGGTGTCTGAAAGGAATACCAAAATTAACGTGTCCAAAATAAGATTCTTTAATATCTTCTGGTTTCCCTCGTCTTTTCTATTTCAGTAATTTGTTTTACTATTAATCACTTAAAATCGAGTCACTCTCAGTGGCAACGCCATCCACCCTGTACTCGGCACACTCATTCTACTTCATGCCCAGCAGTCCAAGTCAGATCATGTGCCTGCTCCAAATCCTCAGCAAGCTATCTGTCTTAAATCCATGTCTTGCCACGGGTGCAACTCAGGATTAGGCTGAATATGCTTGGGCAGCCTCATCACCACTCAACCTGCTCAAGCTGCACTGACCACCCTGCTCTTCCTCAATACCATCACTACTGTCTCTCAGGGCCTTCGTGCCAAGTCTGCCACTGCTTGTCCTGACAGGTGCTCCTCATTGGATTTCTTCGGATTTGTCTCTTACCCTTTATTTGCGTGCATAGCAATTACTACTGCCTGAAGTAAGTAATAACTTTTTTGGTCCTTAGGAATGTGATTTTTTTTTTTTTTAAGAATTATTTAATGAAACCATCAGATAGCATAATGGTTACATCTCTGGACTCCCACATAGTTGACCATGGCTCAAGTTCCAGATCCAACAGCTTAAAACTCAGGCTGGGTGGATTATTTCATTTTATTTATTGTCGTTCTCCAGTTTGACTAGTGAGGGAGGGAGGTAGAGTGAGAGAGCAATCCACCGGGTCCAGGACACACCGCTGTCGGCCATGTGGGAGTCCAGTACCTTAACCACACCACTTGCTAGTCCATGACCCTGATCACCAGTGTGCTTGGTGTTCCGTAGCAGAAGCGTAAATTTTTGAGGACTGGATGAGCAATCTGCTGCTGTCAGTACTTAGCTAGATGCTACTTGGGTTTGGTGTGAAGATGGAGGAGTGATGGTCAGCGCTCTCGAGCATTCACCTACTGGGGTTTTGGACAGGTGGGCAGCTTACAGCGGGGACAGTCTGTGCAGCCTGGTCAAGGGTGCATGTGCTCTAGGGTGCGTGTGCTCACTGGAGACGGTGGCCTCAGGAGGAGTGGCCACTCCCCAATCCCTTCTCTTCCTTTCTCCATTTGCAGTTTGGGCACATGTGTATGTGGCGGTCTGGGACACAGCACCGCTGGCCGTTTGGGATCCAGCCATTAACCACCTTGCCTTCTGCTCACCCTGGTAGCCCAGGCGTTCTGCCGCAGCTGTGTGACCTGGGCAAGTTACTTGACGTACAAGTGCCAGTGTTTTCTGCAGGATGGCAATGATTGGAATCAACCTCAGTTTTTTGTTGTTTTCTGTTTTTTGGCGGGGGAGGACATGTTAAATGTGTTGTTTATATGGTGGTATCTTCCAAAGGTTGGTGAAAAATATGTATCATGAAAAAATTAAACTGCCTGGGACCAGCAGTTGGCGTAATGGCTATGTCGCTGGACTCCCATGTAGTCAACTGCGGTTCGCGTCCCGAACCCTGTGGCTTAAAACTCACGCCGGGCGCGTGTGCATGCGTGCCCAAGATCCTGAGAGGAGAATGGAGGAGAAGGGATTGCGGCGTGGCCATCCCCCCTGGGGGGTGATTTCTCGCTTTCTGTCTTTCTGTCTTTCTGTCTCTGTCTGGCGAGCGCATGCGCCCGAAAGCAAAAAAAAAAAAAAAATTAAACTGCCTGAATTTCATTATTTTTGCACCAGAATAAATCATGAACCGTGTGAAGTTCGTGTACAGTGATAACACAGAGAAAGAGCCCTGTTCTAACACTATGCATTAATTACAGCAAATTTTAGATGACAAAGGATTTCAGATCATTAGATGCCATTTTTTTTTGTCTTTTGTTTTTCAATATATGACTCACATGTCATAAAACCAACTATTTAGAATGTGTAATTCAGTGGTAAAGGTTACGTAGCCATCCCAGAACATTTCATCATCCCCAAAAGAAATTCCTTGTGGGTCAGCAGGTGGCATGGTGGCTAAGGTGCTGGATCCCACACGGCCAACTGCAGGGTCCCGGATGCAGCGGCTTGAAAGGCGTGCTAGGCACACGTGTGTGTACAGGCCCAAAATCCTGAGGAGAGTGGAGAGGGGTTGCAGCATGGCTGTCTCACCTGAGGGGAAATTTCTCACTCTGTCTCCTATGAGTACGTGTGCTTTGTGGCAAAAATCTTTTTTAAAAAAGTTAGAAATGATACGGCTTTAATATCTTGACCCAAATGTGTTCAAGCCTGAAAGACTAGATCCCCAACCTTGTAAGACCGTTCTGCCATTTGAAAGCTTGAGTGTTTGTCACCTCAAAGACAGCTTTGCTTCCACCCAGCATGACCTCTTGACTTGGAGGGTCTCGGTCTCTGCTGCGCTCCTCACTGGTCTATGGGACTCTTTCTCAAAGGAAAGATGAATTGGTAGAATCGGAAATAATGGGTCATTGGGAAAGTCCTGACGCAATTTTTTTCATAAAAAAAAATAGACCCAGAAAACGCGTCATGACTTTTTTGACAACCCAAGTTTTCCCCAAAACATGGCATGAGTCCTCGACGTGGGTATGTAGCGGGGTGGCAGTCGTCCGTGGCATACAGAGGTTTGCCTGCCCTTCTACTTCAGGTGTGTAGGGGCGGGGGGAAAAAAACACGCTGATTCTGACATCCCTAAAGGCACTCCCTGTGTGCAAGGACCCACAGACGCCTCTTAGCAGACCAAGCCCGGAGGGACGAATGGAATGGCTTGACAGCAGCAAGGGGTAGGAGACTCATCTGGAAGCTACCTCACGGAAGTGTGTCACAGGAGTCAGCTGTACAATTTAATGAGTCATAAGCGACATTAAAAGTAAAAGTGGGGCCAGTAAGTGGCCTGGTGTTTAAGGTGATGGACTCCCATCCCCACATGGCCGACCGCAGTTCAAGCCCCAGATCTGGTGGCTTGCTTTCTCACTTTCCCCCTCTGTCTCTCCCTAGTATATGTGTCCAATAGCAAATTTTAAAATAGCAATAAATAGACAATTCTTTTTTGGAGAGGTTTTTGCTATAGGGCGCGTGCGCTCGCCAGACAGACAGAGACATAGAGACAGAAAGCGAGAAATCACCCCCCAGGGGGGATGGTCACACTGCAATCCCTCCTCCTCCATTCTCCTCTCGGGATCTTGGGCACGCACACACATGCGCCCAGCGTGAGTTTTAAGCCACCGGGTCCGGGACGCGAACCGTGGTCGACTACGTGGGAGTCCAGTGACAGCCATTACGCTAACTGCTGGTTCCCAATAAATAGACAATTCTTAAAAGAAAAAATTATATGGGGCACGTGTACGTGTACACCCAAAATACCGAGAGGAGAAGGGATTGCAATGCGACCACCGTCACCACCCCGCCAGTGAGCACACACATGCCCTATAGTGATTTTTTTTATATATAGGTGTCCGAGATTTCGTACATACAGTATTATTCGGAAAGTTCTGGGCCACTGAGGTAAGGGCTTCCTGCGCCAGCCCAGGGTCACACTCATCTGTCACTCAGAGTGGCTGTCTCTCCATCTAGCTCCGTTTTTTCCTCCTGTCTCAGGTTTTCTCAGACTCCCCACTAGGTGGCACCCGGCCCCAGGGTGCCTGCCGCAGGAGCTGGTCCATACCCCGCCCACTCCTCATTCTCTGCATCTCCTCATCTTGTACCCTAGAAGTGAGGGACCCTGATTCAGGCCCAGAGTTCTCTGTAGGATGCCGGAACTTCCAGAGCAGTCACAAGGCTCATACAGGCCTCTGGCCCCAGCCACAGCCCCTTCTCCCAGCCCTCCAGCTCCTCGAGATCCCTGGACCCTGCTCACGTGATTTCAAGCCGCCCCAGGGATTGGGACCTGCAGTTGGCCAAGGTGGCCTCCAGCACTGGTTTAGATACCAACTGCGTCCCCAGGCTGGGCCCAAGCTGGAATGTCTTCATAGCAAATCGCCGACTGTCCCCCTGTCCCCAGTTCTCACTTGCACGCCTTCAGTGACAGGTGACTCACTACGTGAGGGTCCTGTTCCAGAGGGCCCACGCCGTGGTCACACACCTGGGCTCGGATGGTCCCAGCTGGGACCCGGAGCCCACCTTTGCTCCCTGCTCAGCACATGATTGGACCACGTGCTTTGTTTCTGGTGAGTCCCAGGGCCCAGCACGATGGGCCTCCATCGGGGAGTGAGTGGTTCTTGAACTCGGTTGTTTGGTCATCAGTTTTCTCACCTGTGAAATGGCGTTGAGAATATTTCCCTCATCGGGTTGAGGATGAAATGAGACAACCTCAAAACAGGCCTAATACATCCACAGTAAGTCTTCAATAAATTTACTTTTCTTTTATAGCTCTAGATAGCTGCTCTCTGAAAGCTCAGGGCAGATTGAACCCTGGTTCCTAGAACGTCCTCACAGTGGCCTTGGTCTTCGGCCTCGGCCTTCACTCTGGCCCTTAGAGGTACAAAGAACATTTACTCCCTTTGCTTTGTAAGGTGTTTGCCACCGAGTGTGTACGTTCCTCAGAAAGACAGTGAGAGGGGCCACGCCACAGTCCCTTCTCCATTCTCCTCCTGGGGCCCTGGGCACGCATGCATACATGCCCGGCGTGAGCTTCAAGCCGCCAGGTCTAGGACTCGAAGCCTGGTTGGCTGTGTGAGAGTCCAGCCCCTTAACCACTATGCCACCTGCTGGCCCCAGTTTACTCCTCTTTCCAAATGATTCAGCTCAGCTGAGGAGACAGGCCCTGCCTACTGCGTGCCAAGCACCGGGGTGACTGAGGCAGAGAGGGAACCAGCTTTTTCCTTGGGTGCTTCCTGGGCCGGCCAGGGAAAGACATGACCCAGTGCAATGGGTCTTACGAGTATTTCGTCCAATCTGTATTCCCAAGGCCCCTGAGAAAGAGCGAACGAGGTTATGCCTCAGTCCTCTTCCTCCACCCCCCACCCTGTCAGGATTTTGAGCACACACGCCTGCCTCTGCCAGGACTGGGACTTGAACCACTGTCATTCATGCGGGATCCAGCTCCCTTAACCACTGTGCTGCAGGCCAGCCCTTAGCATTTTGAGTGAATGGTAGGAGTGAGTAAGTCCTTACTGCTGCTCACTTAATCCCTCCACCCGTGTTCCTGGGCACGCTTGCCCCATCTCATAGAGGAAGGAACCAAGGCACGTCCTGTCCCCACGCGGCCCACCACCTCTCCCTGTCCCTTCCCGCAGAGAGCCATAACTGGCTGGATGGACCCCGTGTGACCGGGCGGGGTGGAGTCCAGGCGCAGGCCCAGCAAACGGACCTACCTCGGTCAGAGCCCATCGTTTCCCAGGGCTCCGAGGGCTTTGGGAGAGAAGCCGCCTCTGGCTTCTGCGGGAGCACTCAGACTTACTCCGTCTTCCCCTGGCCAGCCTCACGCAGAAGCTGGAAGTGCAGCAGCTCGTATAGCCATAAAGGATTTGGGGGGTGGTGAAGCCAGCATGCAGAGAAGGTAGAAGCCATTCAGAAAGAAGCAGAACTCGGCCTGGGGTGCCATCAGCCGCCTAGTGCTGTGTGAGGTCACCCCCAGCCTCCCCGTCTGAAGCTGCATCTCCCACAGCAGAGGGTGGGGTCGTGGGTGAGGCCCGGGCGAGTGGTTCTGGAGCAGGGTCTCTGATGAGATTTTACTAAGGTGCCGGGTGGGGCTGCAGCCATCCGAAGGTCTGACCAGGACAGGACCCGCTTCCAAGATGGTGCCTGCAGGAGGCCTCAGGGCTTCACCAAGAGGCTTTCCATGTGTCCCCCAGAGTGAAGGTGGTCATGAGATGACCACGAAGAAAGAGGAGAGAGGGTCTGGATGGAGGTACACAGCAAAACAGGATGCTCATGAGGCTGCCCCACAGGGGAAGGGTCTGGGTTCGTGTCCAGAGACCCCCCGGGGTCACCAGGCATGTGTCCATGGGCTGGGTCTGTCTGAAGCCGGGGCCAGATCATGCCATCAAATCCCTATTGGAGGTGCCGTCTGTCCTCTCTCTGCCTCTCTCACTCATGGCAGAAATAAACTTTAAAGACAGGAGGAAGCCACCATGCCTTTGAACGCTGCCATGCCCACTTCTTCCTGTTCCTTGGAAGCAAGTGGCTGGGTCCGTCTGGTAGCATGGTGACTGGGGCGGCCGGACCCCACGTCGCTGCCCGCGGTTTCGGTGTCAGACCCCGGTTAGCACGTGTGCGTGCTCACAATCCCGGGAGGACGTGAAGGAGAAGGGCCGGGCGTGACTGTGCCACCTGGGGGCACTTTCTCGCTTTCTCCTGTCTCTCTGGTGAGTGCACATGCCCTATAGCAAACTGAAAAACAAAAAAGCAAGTCACTACGTCCAACCCACACTCAAGAGGAGAATAATTGGGAAGTTACTTCTTTGGAAACAGTTCCGAAGAACTTGGGAAGTTTTTTCTTTTCTTTCTTTTTTAATTTGCTGTAGACTGTATATGCTTGCCGGAGACAGAGAGAGAACAAGCGAGGCAGAGGGAAAGTGGGAAATCACTCCCCAGGGGCAATGGTCACACTGCAGTCCCTTCTCCATTCTCCTTTCGTGATTTTGGTCAAGCACAAACACACGCCCGACATGCTTTCCCAGCTGCTAGTCTGGGATTCGAACCTTGCATTTGGCTGTGCGGAATACAACTGCCTGAACTACCATGCCACCTGGCTGGCCCCGGGCTGATGTTAAACCACCGCAGTGGTGACGTTATTTGAGCTGATGGGCCAACTCCGCACCCGAGGACCGGCTGCTTTTTCAGGTACGCGAACTAGGCACCCGCCTCCTGTATTTGGACCACGTGGCGCTGCGGTTTCTGACCTGATCCACACATTCAAGGAGCTCTGGCTAACCCCCAGCGCCTCGAGGGGTGGTGGGGTAGCGCGTCCATCTTCCTTGTCTCCCCCACCCTTGCCGCCTCTGGCCAGGTCCCTCTCGGTGCCGCCTGAGGGCTGGGCCAGGCTCCGGGGCAGGAAGGGTGGGCCTGTGCTCCTGCATCCTCCATGAAGCCCAGGCCCTGTTCGTGACCACTCAGGTCAGCTGTGGAAAGGCGACAGTGTTCTCTTGACTCATGACCCGCCATTCCAGCCTCTCAGCGGTGGCTTCTGCTAAGACACGACTTTTCCATCAACACGTGGCAACTTCCAGGTCCCTTCAGGTCGGTCCAGCTCCCACCTATCTCTCCGTGTGACCTGAGCGTCTCTGCTCCTCTCGGAGCCTCAGTGTGCCCCCTTATAAATGCACAAGGTTGCGTTAACATGTCTGGGGGTGCTGTAGGGTTTTTTTTCTAGTTTGCTATGGAGTGTGTGTATTCACTGGAGAGAGAGACGGAAAGTAAGAAAGCACCTGGGGGGAGGGGTGGCCATGCCACAGTCCTCTCTCTTCCAGTCCCCTCTAGGGAATCTGAGCACATGCACCCACCACGTTTTCAAGCCTCCAGGTTCAGGAATCGAACCACATGGTCAGCCATGTGGGATCCCACTGCCTTAACCACCATGCCACCAGCTGGGCCCTTAGTTTACTTTTTTGTCCTTAATTTCTTTTGTTTTTCCTGTGGGGTATATTTGGTCACCATGGGTAGAGGGAGAGAGAAAGAGAGGGAAAGTGAGAAAATCACCCTCCTGGGGGGATGGCCACACCTGTCCCGTCCCCCATGCTCCTCTAGGGGTTTTGGGATACACACACAGAATGGTTTTCAGGTCCAGGTCCAGGACTCAAACTACTCAGTAGGCCATGTGGGGTCCAGCGTCTTACTCTCCATGCCACCTGCTGGCCCCTTAGCTCATTTTTAAAGTTTATTTATCACTTCCATGACTCAGAGGGGAGGGGACAGGTGAACACCCCCAACAGAGTCTTGATGCCACAGCCCTCCCCCAGCCTTCAGTCACCCCTGTCACAAGCCAGCGTGTGCCCAGCGTATTCAGGGAGGTCTCTGGACTCCCACCAAGAATGCTCCCATGGGCATCGGCTCTCAGAGCAGGCCCTGTCCAGCTGCCCCCTTAGTCACTTCTGTCTAGCAGAGACAGAATTTTAGGGGCATCCTCACTTCTAACAAACTGGGTCTTTTTTTTTTCTTCCTAGAGGGTATATGAGCTTTCTAGAGAGAGGCAGAGAGAGAGAGAGAGAGGACAAGGAGAAGGCACCTCCATGGGGCATGGTCACGCCACAATTCCGTCTCTATTTCTCCACCCTATCAGGATTCTGGACACACACACACACACACACACACACACACAAAACCTGGTATGCTTTGCATGTCACCAGGGCCAGGATTTGAACCATTTAGGTAGCCATGTAGGATTCAGCTCTCTTAGCCACCAGGATGTGGGGCCAGCCCATCTCCCCCTTTATGCGTGCAGGCTTGCAGAAGACAGAGGGAGAGCACAGCCTCCTGCCGGCCGCAGTCTCCCACGGCTCCCCGTCCTCCTCTTGTCCACATGTGCACATGGACCCATAGCCTTTTCTTTTCTTTCTTTCTTTTTTTAGGTTTTTGCCATGGGACCACCAGGTGGCATAATGGCTATGTCACTGGACTCCCATGTAGTCGACCGCAGTTCATGTCCCGGACCCGGTGGCTTAAATTTACGCCGATTCGCGTCCCAAACCCGGTGGCTTAAACTTACGCCGAGTGCGTGTGCGTGCGTGCCCAAGATCCTGAGAGGAGAATGGAGGAGAAGGGATTGCAGCATGGCCATCCCCCTGGGGGGGCGGGGGATTTCTCACCTTCTGTCTCTCTCTGTCTTTCTGGAAAACACACGTGCCCTATAGCAAAAACCTCTCCAAAAATATATATATATATTTTTGCCATAGGGTGCATGTGCTCGTTGGTCAGAGACAGGGAAAGTGAGAAATCACCCCGGGATAGATGGCCACACCACAGTCCTTCTCTTCCAGTCTCCTCTCGGGATTTGGGACATGCACGCACATGCCACCAGTGTGATTTTTTTCAAGCCCCCGGGCCTGAGACTTGAACCCCAGTTGGCTATGTGGGAGTTCAGCGCCTTAGCCACTCAGCACCAGCTGGCTCCCCGACATGTTTTCTAAGCTGCCAGAGCTGTGACTCGAACTGTGGTCAGTCCGGGCTTAGTCACAGCACCACAGGGCAGCCCCGAGCTGGGTCTTGTGTGGCTTCCATCCCTCAGTGGAGAGAAACCCACGCCCTCCCCTTTTGGTCCTCCCAGCAGCCAGCGGGGACACGGCGGGTGTGCCCTGCTCAGGACGGGCACGGCGTCTGTCACACGGGCCTGTGATTCAGCAGCCGCGGCCATTCTCTGGTGTCCCCCGCTCGCTGAGTGCCAAGTCCGCACGCATGACCGCCGCCTCTCATTCTCATGTCAGGCCTGGTGGTTACTATAATTACCCCTTTTACAGATAAGGAAACCGAAACCCAGGGGCTGAAGGAACTCACCCAGCGGAGGAAAGCGGTAGGGCTGGGACAAACCCGGCTGGAATGTCCCAAAGCTGTCTGTGTTCCCATCACCTGACATCCCCTCTGGGCATTATCAGAGACTTAAAAATAGGAGGGGTGAGGAAGCTAGGAAGGTTCTGGACAGCCCCGAGCGCCCGCTGCTGCCCGCTAGTGCCGTGGCCAGGGTCGTTCACTCGCCTCCCTGAACCCCGGTCCTTGTCTATAAAATGGGGCCGATGCTTCCCACACCCATGGGGAGGATTCGGGAAAATGGGTTCTGTGGGGCACACCTGAGCGTCCCTGGTGAACTGCAGAGAGCTGGTTCCATGGAGAGGCTGCTGTTTATCTCAGTCCAGAGCAGGAGCCGGGGCAGGGAGTGTCCAAGCATGACTGTTTCCGCCCTTGGTGTGCAGGCATGCTGCAGGAAAGGAGGCAGGACAGGAGGAAAGGCCACAGCCCGCTCCTTATCTGGAGCTTTCCCTCCATGCAGAGCCCTCCAGGGGAAGGGAAACTTCTGGACTGTCCCCACTGAGTTCCAAGCATTCCAGAGGGCTCAGTGGGGAGGAAGCGCACGTGGTCTGACCCAGCGGCAGCCAGCGAGAGGCCTGATGGGCAGGCGGCACCCCCACCCCCGCGTTGGCCTCTGGGCAGCCCTGCCCGGTCTCTGTACTCCTGTGGCCTGCCTGACCAGGGGACAGCAGGCTCTGTCCACATCTCTGGAGAGTGACCCGGACTTGGAGTTAGGAGGCCCAGCCTCTGGTCTGGCTTTGTCCTAACTCCTCTCCGCATCAGCGTCCTCACTGTGGAATAAGGGCCCTGGCCCAGGACACTGACAGCCGTGGTTCTGGGCTCACCCTGAGCTTAATGAACAGCCGCCTCCCGCCCTGTCACTGAGCCTTGCTCCTCCCTCGGTCCTGGGGCGCTGGGGAAACCCCTTCCCCTACACGTGCTCATAGCTCTCGGCAGAGATCTCACCCCAGTCACCTGTATAATTTTGTGTGTCTGATTCTCTCTTGTCTTTTTAATTTTGCCCGAGCACATGCGTGCTCTCCAGAGATGGAGAGAAACTGAGAAAGCAACACCCACAGGCATGGCCACGGCACATCCCTTCCCCTCCATTTCTCCCTCCCTTCAGGGTTTCCGGCATGCACACGCGCCTGCTGTGTTATTCAAGCTACTGGGTCTGAGACTTGGACTACACATGTGGGGTCCAGCTGCCTTAACCACCACGCTTGAGTTCTAGCTTTTTTTTTTTTTTTTTTTTTTTCAGTTTGCTATAGGTCCACACACTCACCAGAGAGACAGAGAGAAAGAGAGAGAGAGGTGGAAATCACCTTCTAGGGGAGATGGCCATGCTGCAAACCCTTCCTCCTCCATGCTTCTCTGGGGACTTGGGGCATGCACACATGCCTGCATGGTTTTCAAGCCACTGGGTTCAGGACTAGAACTGCACAGTACCCCATGTGGGATCCAGCCACCTTAACCAGCATGCCACTGGCTGGCCTGCATTTCTGATTCTTCATTGAGTTCCAGCTCCTTCTGGTTCTTGGTTAGACTGGGAGCTCCTTGAGGACAAGCGACTAGGGCCTGCTTTCCTGTTCTGTGCTCCCCTCAGAGCCTTGTCTGTGACTGAGCACACAGCGGAACCCACTGTGCTGTTGGGTCGTCGTTGAGGCCCTTGCTAAAACCTCGCCCCACCACCAGAGCCTGCTGGAAAGAGCGCTGGCCGCCCAGGGAGGAAACGAGCTTCTGCTCCTGGCTCCGGGCCTCCTGTCTGGATGGCTTTAGGCAGGGCTCTCTCAATAGCTTCTGTGGGTTTTCAAAACGTGTTTAGCAGAGGCCAAGTGTGCAGTGGCCAGTCCTGGTGGTGTGTGGGGCAGGGCTGGGCAGCTGGTCCTCATCCCTCACTCCCAGCACAGAGCTGCTTGAATCTTAACGTCTAAGCTTACTCAGTGTGTTCCACACACTCTTTGCTGTTTTTGAAGAGATATTTTTGCTATAGGGCGCATGCACTTGCCACAGAGACAGAGAGAAACAGAGAGACAGAAAGCAAGAAATCACCCCCTGGGAACTAGCAGTTAGTGTAACGGCTATGTCGCTGGACTCCCACGTAGTCGACCGCAGTTCGCATCCCGGACCCAGTGGCTTAAAAACTCACGCTGGGTGCGTGTGCGTGCGTGCCCAAGATCCCGAGAGGAGAATGGAGGAGAAGGGATTGTGGCGTGACCATCTCCCCTGGGGGGTAATTTCTCACTTTCTGTCTCTCTGTTTCTCTCTGTCTGTCTGGCAAGCGCATGCGCCCTATAGTGAAAACCTCTCCCAAAAAAAGAAAAAAGAAATCACCCCTTGAAGGGATAGCCATGCTGCAATCCTTTCTCCTTCATTCTCCCCTTGAGATTTTGGGCACCCATGCACATACGCCCAGCATGACTTTTAAGCTCCCAGGTCCGGAACTCGAACTGTGATCGCCTATGTAGGAGTCCAGCAATGTAACCATTACGCCATCTGCTGATCCCGTGTTTCTACAGCTTTGCAGAGATAAAAACTGATATACAATAAACTGATATATCTAGTACGTACAATTTGTATGCTTTGACATATATATATACACACATATATTATATATATACACACACACATATACTATATATATACACATATACTATATATATACACACACATATACTGTATATACACACATATACTATATATACACATATACTATATATACACATATACTATATATACACATATACTATATATACACATATACTATATATACACATATACTATATATACACATATACTATATATACACATATACTATATATACACATATATACTATATATACACACATGTATTATATATACACACATATACTATATATACATATACACACATATACTATATATACATATACACACATATACTATATATACATATACACACATATACTATATATACATATACACACATATACTATATATACATATACACACATATACTATATATACATATACACACATATACTATATATACACACATGTACTATATATACACACATATACTATATATACATATACACACATATACTATATACGCACACATATACTCTATATACACACATATACTATATACATGCACACATATACTATATATACACACATATACTATATATACATATACACACATATACTATATATACACACATGTACTATATATACA
Source organism: Tupaia belangeri chinensis (assembly GCF_000334495.1). Lineage (NCBI taxonomy): Eukaryota > Metazoa > Chordata > Mammalia > Scandentia > Tupaiidae > Tupaia > Tupaia belangeri. The sequence goes on from NW_006160148.1 coordinate 976,414, forward strand.
CACATATACTATATATACATATACACACATATACTATATACGCACACATATACTCTATATACACACATATACTATATACATGCACACATATACTATATATACACACATATACTATATATACATATACACACATATACTATATACGCACACATATACTCTATATACACACATATACTATATACATGCACACATATACTATATATACACACATATACTATATATACACACGCATATACTATATATATACACACATATACTATATACACACATATACTATATATACACATACATATACTATGTATACACATATACTATATATACACACACATACTATATATATACACACATATACTATATATGCACACATACTATATATACACACATATACTATATACATGCACACATATACTATATATACACACACATATACTATATATACACACATATATACTATATATACACATATACTATATATACACATACATATACTATATATGCACATATACTATATATACACACACACATACTATATATATACACACATATACTATATATATAAAAATTAGTAAGCAGAGCGTTCACCCTCAAAATCTTCCTCATGGCCCCATTTTTTAAGTTTTTTGTTGTAGGGTGTGTGAGTTCACCAGAGAGAGAGAAAGACATTGAGAGAGAAAGTGAAAAATCACACCCTTGGGGGATGGTCATACCACAATCCTTTCTCCTCCATCCTCTTCTCAAACCTTTGGGCATACACACACACACCCAGCGTGATTTTTCAAGCTGCCAGGTCTGGGACGCAGACTGTGGATGGCCATGGGGGAGTCCATCACCTTAACCACCTTACCACCTGCTGGCCCCTCATGCCCCTCTTTAATTCCTCTTCAACCTCCATTGCCCAGGAACCACTAAGTTGTTTTCTGTTCATACTTTCTAGAATGTTGTGTACAGGGAGCCATGCGGTACATGTTCTTTTTTTTCTGGCTTCTTTCGCTCAGCATAGTTACTTTGAGATTCGTCTATGTTGGCACATGGGTCAACAGTCGGTTCCTTTTAACACTGGCCAGCATGGGTTGAGTGGATATACCACAATGGCTTGTCCATGGACTGGTGGAACTCACGCCAGGCATGTGTGTGTGTGTGTGCCCAAGATCCCAAAAGGACACGGGAGGAGAAGGGATTGTGGTGTGGCCATCCCCCCAGGGGACAATGCCTTGTTTTCTATCTCTCTGTCTCTCTCTGTCCTCTGATAAGTACATGCACCCTATAGCAAAAATCTCTGTAAAAAAAAAAAAGCTGTACTCCCACAAGGTCAACCATGGTTCGAGCCCTGAACCTGGATGCTTAAAAATCACGCTGGGCATGTATTGTGTGTGCCCAAAATCCTGAGAGGAGAATGGAGGAGAAGGAATTGTGGCGTGGCCATCCCCCCTGGGGGGTGATTTATCACTTTTCCTACCTGTGTGTCTCATGTCTCCTTCTGGTGATCACATGTGTCCTATGGCAAACAAACAAATAAACAAACAAAAACAAAGAGAACCTCAGACAAGACAGTCCCTGAAGTCCAGGGCTTTTAAGGGCCTGAAGTCTTGAGCTTTCCGGGGTCTGGAAGCAGTGATGCGCCAGGCTGGAGGCAGGACGAGTCGTAGACTGAGAGGACTGCCAGTTCTGAGCTCCTACCTGTGTCAGGCGCGTGACCACAATCGCTCAGTAATCCTGGCACGTCTGTGAAGCAGGTGTTGTCATTCCCAGTTTACAGGTGAAACAGCCAAGGTGTGGAGGAGCACTGCGGCTGTGCGGGGACACATGTTAGACCCTGGCAGAACCAGGGTTCCGACTCAAGGCTAGGCTGCCCAGACAGCAGGCGCCAGGCCTCCGCACGCCCATGAGGACCCGCGTAGCTCCTCGGGTGAGCTGACTTACTGAGTGGCTGGGGTTCGTGTCTGCCTTGGCTCTCATCGAGCCGGGTCCAGGAGACACCCAGGCAAGCCCATGGGGCATGGTGGGGAGCTGGGGACAGGGGACTTGCAGGAAGTGAGCCAGTTGCACGACTGAGGGGCATGGATTCCTAGCTAGGCAGAGGAGGACATGGGGAGCCCCTTTGTACGCAGAGGGATGGCGCCCTCCTATGGTGCCCCGACCCCCATGACGGTCTGCAGGAGCACCCTCCCTATGTGTGGGAAGAGCCTAGGCCTCCACAGGTTCCCTTGGTAAGACTCAGGCAGCTTCCAGTAATACAAAGACCAACTGAAAATGGCTTAGATGAGAAAGACATTCATCTGACAAGAAATCAAAGTTCTAGGCCTAGAAAGTTCCAGATTGTTCAGCCAAGGGCTCCATGGGACCTTTGAGACTCGAGCCCTTTCATTCTTGGCAGCTCTGCCCTCCCTCTGCAGTGGCATTAGGGGCTACAGGCCAACGGTGGCATCTAGGGAGCCCTCTCCTCTTTGTCTTTCCTTGCAATGGGAAGAGAACCTCCAGCAGCTTCTAGAAGACTTCTCCCCAACTCTTACTGGCCAGACTTGCCTAATCCAGTCACTAGTAAGTAAGTGAGACCACCCTGTGCAGCCCAGACCCCTCAGGATACACCTGGAGTGGCTGGGGTGGGGTTCTCCTGAAGGCCAGGGTGCCGAGAGGTTTGCTTCTAACTAAGGAGGAGCGGGTCACTCAGCTGGCCAGAGGCAGGGCTGAGCCCCAAGACCCACAGAGCGCTTCCCCTGACTTGTCATCCCTCCCTGCCTTTAGTCCTCGTCAAGGCTCCCGGGCCAGCCGCATGGCTCCATTAGTCAGTGTGCAGTCGTAATCGTGGTCCCTGCTATCATGACTGTGAGCTAGCTGTGTAGCACCCACCAGGGTAGGTGCCTATTCTTCTTTCCTGTAAGTTGCTGTAGGACACATGTGCTCACCAGAGAGAGACAGAGAGTGAGGGCGAGAAGGAAAGTAGACATCACCCCCGGGGGAGGTGGCCACACTGCAATCCCTTCTCTTCCCTTCTCCTCTTGGGATTTTGGGTATGCACGCGCACATGCCCAGGGTGTTGCTTAAGCTGGCAATGGGTCTAGGACTTGAACTGTGCAGTAGGCCCTGTAGGATCCAGCCACCTTAACCTCTACGCCATAGGCTGGCCCAAGACGCCCACTAACCCCATTTTACCAAGGCAGACACAGGCAAGAGAGAATGAGAAGCTCACCTGAGGCCATGCAGCCAGTAAGGGCTGCGCTGGTATCTGAGCCCGGCCCAGGATTCTAGTATCTTATCATGCCAGGAGGTGAAGGGAGGGGACCTTGAACACGCCAAGAGGTCAAGCAGGAGGCCCAGGCTGGTGAGTCAGAGGGCAGGTGGGACAGCCCCCAGGCCACATCGGGAGAACTGAGCAATCGTGGGTGGAGGCTGGCTGTTTGGGAGGCCCAGAGGCAGGGAACAGGGCTGAGGGAGGGCCAGCTGGCAGGCCCAGCCACGTCTACAACGTGAGTCAGTGACCATCATGGCCCACCCACCCTGCCTCGCAGCTTCCCAGGGCTCCCACCAGGCCCCTGCCAGAGCCCAAAGTATGGATTCAGGTTGGATGGGCAACAGGTGCACAGGTCAGCTCAACAAACCACAGACGCTCACGGCCCAGGGGCCTACATTCACCTCCAGACAGGGAGACCGAGGTCAGTCCCGCACACGTGGTTTTGTTTTCATCTCTCATTCACCTCCTCTCCCTGCTGCCTAGATCAACATTTAGCACATAGCAGGCGCTCAGAAAACCTCGTAGAATGACTGACCGATTCATTGAACGAAGCGGTTCCCCAGAGGCCCTTAGCAAGGCGCAGTGGGCAAATGTTCGTGCGACAGGCCGGTGGTCAGACCCTGCCTGGCCTCCCCCAGTCCCGGATGGACTGGGAGACCTGGAGTCAGCGAGCAGAGGCCTGTCCACAGGCAAGGATGTACCCACGAAGGAAAACAGGCTCTCACAGGCACACGCACACACGACTCCCACTTCCCCAGTGCACGCACACGCACACGCCCTGGCCTTGTTTTTATCGCAGGGCAGATCCCACTCGGCCCGCGTAGGTGGGGGGCCGTGACTGGCGGTCCTGTGCAGCGAGGGCAGGAAGCTCGGCCAGGGCGCCCGAAGGGGCCAGAACAAAAGCAGGAAGTAAGAAGTGACATCCCGGCCTCCATCTCCCTGGCCTGCGAGCCTTCTCTCCCCTCTTGCCCGGGCTCCTGGTCGCCCCCAGCCAGTTGTGGAGTCCTCCTGGTGCTACCACCCACAGAACCTGGGGTCTGGGTGGCAACCACACCTTCTCCGGGAGGGAACCTGACTGGCCAACCGGCACTGGGACTAGAGCCCACCCAGGGCCCACAGCAGACTGAAAAAGGAGGTGGATGCAGGCCAGCAGGTGGCATGGTTCAAGTCCTGAGCCCAGGGGACTGAAAGTCACGCCCAGCACATGCGGACGCCTCAAATGCTGACAGCTGAGTGGAGGAGAAGGGACTGTGACACACGGCCATACACCGCGAGGGGGGCTTTCTAACTTTCCCGCTGTCTCTGGCAAGCGCGTGTGCCCTTAAGCAACCTAAAAAAAAAAAGGGTGTGTGTGTGTGGATGTGGATGGGAGGAAATGAGGCCTGCCCTGCCCACCACCTCCCAGCCCAGAAGTCTCGACGCTCGGGTGGTGGAGCCCTCGCTGCCCCCCACAAGGCCTCCGTTGTTCCCCATTGCTCACTCCCGTTTCAGGGCTCTGAACTCATCGTCCCGGCCTGGCCAGCCGGTGCTCGCGTGCTCACGGCTGTGGCCGCGGCCTTGGGCAAGTTTCACCAACGGCTCCCGCATTTTGCCTCTTGGCTGCCAGAAGCAATTCTACCCACGGTACTTCCAAAACCCACATGACGCTGGGCGGATTGGCCCGCCCTCCCGGCCCCGGGCCCCCCTCGGCCCGCCCCCCCCCGGCCCCTCGGGTGGCCAGCCCCGCTGCAGGACCCAGGCGGGCACCCGGCCTGGGCAGCGCGGGCGGCTCCCCCTGGTTTTCCGCTGGGCGCGGGCCAGCGCCCTGTGCTCCCACCCCGCCCGGCCCTTTGTGCATTGTCTGAGCTCACTCTCCTTCCTCCCTCCCCACCTTCTTCCTGCCCAGGGCTCATTTGGGACCCGGCCCTACTTGTTTCGGATGATGGCCGCCTCCATCGCTTTGGGCAAGTCCCTTCCCCTCTGGGAGCCTCAGCTCCCCCATGTGCACCAGGGCTACTACTCCCGGGGTCGCGGGGTCACAAGGTCACTGGGTCACAGGGTTAGAGAAGGAGTCGTCCATGTGAGTTCCGTCACAGCAGTGAACTGCCCAGCCCTGAGCTTCCGCTCTCTCAGCTTCCACCCGTCCTGGGAGCTGTCAGAGGTGGGCCCAGGTGGCTTCCGGTTAGGGTGCATACTCCCACTAGTTCCTGTCCTGGGTGCAGTGGCTTCAAAATCATGCCATGTACGGGAACCAGCAGTTTGCGTAATGGCTATGTCGCTGAACTCCCACGTAGTCAACCGCGGTTCACATCCCGGACCCGGTGGCTTAAACCTCACGCCGGGCGCGTG
>NW_006160148.1:982089-988802 GCF_000334495.1 Tupaia belangeri chinensis
CCCTATAGCAAAAAAAACTCTCCAAAAAAAAAAAATCACGCCAGGTGCGTGTATGTGTGTGCCCAAAATCCCAAAAGGGGAACGGAGAAGAGATTGCCTGGGCCCCCCCCTGTGATTTCTCACTCTCCCTCTGTCTCTCTCTGACAAGCACATGCGCCCTGTGGCAAAAATTCTTTTTTTTAAAAAAAAAAAAAAAAGCTGTCAGGAGACCTGGCAACAGAACAGGACCTGGGCCAGGACAGAGCCGTGGCAAGGGTGCAAGCTTTAGCTGGCCATCTACCTCTCTTCCCCGGGTACTCGGGGACCCCATGGACCAGATGAAGGCTGGAGTGGAGGACCATTCCCCAAGCTGAAAAGCGGAGGAGAGAGGATCGTTGGCCCACCCTTAGGAACATCCACTTCATGGCTATTAAGAGTATTAAAGGTTCTGGGACTATGTTATCTGCTGTCCAATATGGCCGCCACTGTTTCAATTAAGATTCGATCAAATTGAAATTCAGTTTCCTGGGTCAGCATGGGACATGCTGGAGAGGCACCGGACTCCCACGTGGCCAGTTTCTCCAGGTTTTCTTTCTTTCTATTTTAGATATTTATTTATTTGTTGTAGGGTACGTGCACTCACCAGAGAGAGAGAGACAGAGGGAAAGTGAAAAACCACCCCCAGGGAGGCTGGGTGCTGCTGTGATCCCTTCTCTTTCATTCCCCTCTTGGGATTTAAGGCATGCACACACACATGCCTGGCATGGTTTTCAAACAGCCAGATCAAACCGCACAGTTGGCCATAGGAGTTCCAGTGCCTTTTTTTTTTAAGTTTTTTTTTTTTTTTTTTTGCTATAGGGCACTTGCATTCACCAGAGAGAGATAGCAAGAGGGAAAGTGAGATATCATCCCCCGGGAGGGATGGCCACACTGCAATCCCTTCTCCTCCATCTCCTCCTAGGATTTTGGCCATGCACACTCATGCACCCTGTTGATTTTCAAGCCACCCAGTCTGGGGCTTGAACTGCAATCAGCCATGTGGGAGTCCAATGCCGTAACCACTACACTACTTGCTGACCCTAAGGATCCAGCATCTTAAGCTCCACACCATCTGCTGGCCTTCTTCAAGGTTTTTTTTTTTCTTTCTATTTTTCTTTTTGGAGAGGGTTTTGCTATCGGGCGCTCGCCAGAGAAACAGAAAGCGAGAAATCACCCCCCAGGGGGGCTGGCCATGCCACAATCCCTTCTCCTCTGTTTTCCTTTCGGGATCTTGGGCACTCATGCACATGCGCTCGGCGTGAGTTTTAAGCCACCGGGTCCAGGACTCGAACCGTGGTCAACTACGGGGGAGTCCAGCGACATAGCCATTACGCTAACTGCTGGTCCCATCTTTCTTTCTATTTTTGAGAGAGATTTTTGCTATAAGGTGTGTGCACTTGCCGGAGAGACAGAGACAGAAAGCAAGAAATCACCCCCCACGGAGGATAGCCATGCTATAGTCCCTTCTCCTCCATTCTCTCCTCAGGTTTGGGCATGCATGCACATGTGCCCGGCATGAATTTTAAGTTGCTTGGTCTGGGACTCGAACCACAGTAGACTATGTGGGAGTCCAGCGATGTAACCATTATGCCATCTGCTGCTCCCCAGGTTTTCTTTCATAGGTATTTTCCCACTTAATCTCGAGAAAGAACCCGTGAGGTTGACACAACAGTTGTCCCCATTTGCCAGAGATGGACACAGCGGCCCAGAGAGGGCAGGAGTCCCGGAAGAGAGAGACCACAGCACAGCCAGACCGTGTGAGGGAAGCTGCTCGCTCTCACTCCCTTTCTCTCTCATGTGCGTATGCTCCACCTTGAATAAAGAGAAGAGGCAGAGGTTTTCCAGGAGAAATGGACACTTTCCCAAAGTCTCTGGCAGATCCGATGGTTCCACCATGGCTCCAGGACGCCTGATGCTCTTCGCATCGCAATGCGGGGTTTTGGGTGCTCCCCTTGGATATGGGCCCTGAGAGTGTTTGACCAATAGAATGGGGTGGAAGTGACCCGAATTTTAGGAAGCTGTAAGTTCATCTTCCTGTTTCGTGGGACTCTTGTTCTTGGAATCCAGCCGCCAGGCTGTGCCCAGGGCGCATTAGGGAGCCACGAGCAGGTGTTCCAGCCAGCACTCCCGCTGAGCTCCCAGCTGACATCCGGTGTCGGCTGCCACGCGTGTGAGCAGAGAAGCCTCCCAGTCACTCCATTCCATTCACCCTATGGCTGCGGCCACGTGGAGAGTCCCGAGAGAAAGCCACGTACCTGGCTGAGCCCAGTCGGCCTGTAACATGAAAATTAATAATGGCATTGATTAAGCCACTACCTTAATCTTATTTTGTTTAGATAATCTGATCACACGTGGTCCAAGAACATTCCAATAACAAGTCAAATATAGGATCAGTGTTCAAAGATTGGTCTTCAAGCATCATAGCCAACCATGCCACGCTTGTCTACCATCTCGCCAACGTGAAACCACATCCGCACCTCGGTGGCCCCCAAACCATTCAGCGGAGCTTCCTTACCTGTGAGCTGTTCGAAGTTACCCATTTGAACACCGCTGACTATTTTTTTCAGGCTCTGAATAGCTGTAGGAGTCTCAGCGGGTTGGAGGAACCAGCTCAGCCTTGGCATAGTGCCAACGCGTGGCCAAGCGAGGCTTCGAGTAAGTGACAGCAGCATTCGTGAGTGCCGGGGCCTTCCCTGTGAGATTACAGACAAACCGGGCCGTGGTCCCAAGGTGAGAAGTCCAAATGGCCGGCTGAATGGCCAAGCCACTGACTTCTTTTTTGGTGAGAATTATTTATTTAATTAAATTAATTAATTATTATTGTTATCTTTAATTTGCTATAGGGCACATATACACACCAGAGAGAGAGAGACAGAGAAAGTGAGAACGAGTTGCCAGATCTGGGATTTGAACCACGGTTGTCCAATGTCTTAGCCACTATGCCACCTGTTGGCCCCAAACCATTAACTTTTTTTTTTTTTTTTAAGAATTATTTATTTAGAGACCAGCACATGATGTAATGGTTACATTGCTGGCCTCTCACATGACCAACTGTGGTTCAAGTCCTGGACCTGGTGGCTTGAAACTTATCCTGGGCCTGCGTGTGTGTGTGCCCAAAAAAACCCTGAGAGGAGAGTGGAGGAGAAGGGATTGGGGTATCGCCATGCCCCCTAGGGAGCGATTTCTCACTTTCTGTCTCTGGTGTGTATATGTCACTTTCTGTCTCTCTCCAAAAATTTTTATTTAATTTTATTTATTAGTATATATTTTAAAGAATTATTTATTGGGACCAGCAGTTAGCGTAATGGCTATGTCACTGGACTCCCATGTAGTCGACCGCAGTTCGCGTCCCGGACCCGGTGGCTTAAACTCACTCCAGGCACGCATGCATGTGTGCCCAGGATCCCGAGAGGAGAATGGAGGAGAAGGGATTGTAGCGTGACCATCCCCCCTGGGGGGGTGATTTCTCACTTTCTGTCTCTCTGTCTCTCTCTGTCTGTCTGGCGAGCCCATGCGCCCTATAGCAAAAACCTCTCCAAAAAAAAAAAAGAATTATTTATTTATTTCCATTTGTTATTATTATTATTTTTTAATTTGAGCAGAGAGAGACAGAAAGAGACAGAGGAAGGGAGAAAGGGAGAAAGCAAGCCACCAGGTCCGCGACTTGCACCTCAGTTCACCATGTGGGAATCCATCCGGTGCCTTTTCCCACCACGCTGGCTCCTCGTTTTAGTTATTTATTTATTTATTTATTTATTTATTTATTTATTTATTTATTTATTTATTTTGAGAGAGAGATTTTTGCTATAGGATGTGTGTGCTCACCAGAAAGACGGAGAGAGACAGAAACTGAGAAATCACCTCCCAAGGTGGATGGCCATGCCACAATCCCTTCTCCCTTCTCAGGATTTTGGGCATACATGCAGACACACCCAGTTTGAGTTTTAAGCCATCAGGTCCAGGACTCAAACCATGGCTGACTATGTGGGACCATGTCCAGTACGTACCATTATGCCATCTGCTGGTCCCAATGTCATTATTTTTTTTTAATTTGCTATAGAGCATGTGTGCTCACAAGAGAGAGAAAGCAAGCTCCCAGGTCCAGGACCTGGACCATGGTCTGCCATGTGGGAATCCATTGCCTTAACCACAATACCTCTTGCTGGCCCCAAGCCACTAACTTTATTATTATTATTATTATTATTATTATTATTATTATTATTATTATGTTTTTGCTGTAGAGCACAGAGGCTTGCCAGAGAGACAGAGAGAGAGACAGAAAGGGTAGAATCAACCCCTGGGGGATGGCCATACCATAGTCCTTTCTCCTCCATTTTCCTCTTGGGATTTTGGGCACACACACACACACACACACACACACACACACGTGCCTGGCCAGAGTTTCAAGCCACCAGGTCCAGGACTCAAAATGAGGTCGACCACATGGTAGTCTAGCACCTTAACTACTACACCACCTGCTGGTTCCAACCCGCTAGCTTTTGCCTGATTCATTTTGCAGCAATCAACTGGAACAGGAAACAAGCCGTGGAGTGAAATATTAGAACCAGTTTTTCATGAAATCATAAAGCAGAAGGGTGCCTCAGCAAGCTGTCCCGTCAAGAGTGACAGAGGCCGACATCTGGATGGCCTTGTGTCCAGTAAAGTTTCTGCTGTGACCCTGAGGAGAAGGTCTAGAGGTTGTCTAGGTGAAAGGAGGTGTCGACGATGACTCGGATGTCCAGCTTGGGTGACTGCCCTCCGTGACAGCGTGAGCTGACGTGGGGAGGACAGGGAGAGGAGGAGCAGGAGTAGACGGTGAAGACAAGACCCACTAGGACACGCTGGTGTCTTTGCAAATTGTGTCTTGAAAATACCAGAACCTTCTGACAGACGAATCAAACATTTAAAAATTAAAAAAAGAAAAGAAAGAAGAAAGAAAGAAAGAAAGAAAGAAAGAACGAACGAACGAACGAACAGGAAAGAAAAGTAAAGGAAGAAAAAGAAGAAAGAAATTCTTGCTGAAAGCTCCAGCTTTTGTTATTAAAGCAAAGATCTGAGGAGTCTACACCCCGAACCTCACTTATCTGTACCCTCGTTCTTTCTCCCTTCATCTGCTCATTTAACCAAGCATTCTGGCAGGCAGGTGCATTATGCTTCAGAGCACAGACCCTCAATCCAGACACCTGGGCTCCAAGTCCAGCTCTCACTACTGATTGCACGGTCCCCACTTAATTTCTCTGTTTCTCAATCGCCCTATCTCTAAAATGGGGTAGCTATAACAGTTTCTGTGTTATTGTGAAGATCGGAAGGAGGGGACCACGAGGTGGTGTGGTGGACGTGGCTGGCTCCCACGTGGCTGACTGTGTGGTTGACTTCTGGTCCTGTAACTTGAAAACAGGCCAGGCATATGTGCATGTGTGTCCAAAATCCTGAGAGGGGAACAGAAGAGTAGAGTGTGGCCATCCCCCCAGGGGTGATTTCTCACTTTCTCTCTCTGTCCCTCCCTGGTGAATGCACATGCCCTATAGCAACTTTTCTTTTTTTTTGGAGAGGTTTTTTTTTTTTTCTATAGGGCGCGTGCGCTCGCCAGACAGACAGAGAGAGACAGAAAGACAGAAAGCGAGAAATCACCCCCCCAAGGGGGGATGGCCATGTCACAATCCCTTCTTCTCCATTCTCCTCTCGGGATCTTGGGCACTTTTTTTTTTTGGAGAGGTTTTTGCTATAGCGTGCGTGCGCTCGCCAGAAAGACAGAGAGAGACAGAGAGATAGAAAGTGAGAAATCAACCCCCAGTGGGGATGGCCACGCCACAATCCCTTCTCCTCCATTCTCCTCTAGGGATCTTGGGCACACATGCACACGCGCCCGGCGTGAGTTTAAGCCACTGGGTCCAGGATTTGAACCGTGGTCGACTACGTGGGAGTCCAGCGACATAGCCATTACACTAACTGCTGGTCCCCTGCAACATTTTTTAAATTTAACTTTATTTATTTTAATTTGACCAGAGAGGAACGGGAGGTGGGGAGTGAGAAAGCAAGCCACCAGGTTTGGGACTTGAACTGTAGTCAGCATATGCGAGTCCAGCGCCCTTAACCACCACACCACCTGCTGGTCCCCCATAGCAACATTTTAAACATGATTAAAAGATACATACACATGGCAGACTCCTAGAACAGTGACAAGATAGTCTTGTCCTTACTCAGCATCTGGGCCCCTAGTTTCCTCAGGTTTTCTTTCATAGATATTGTCCTGTTGGATCTTCGGAAAGAGCCCACGAGGTTGGCACAACAGTGGCCTCGTCCCCATCTGTCAGAGAAGAGCATTGACATCGTCTTTCACAGCGCCTAAGTCAACTGTCACAGAGCTGTGTCCCTTCAGCAAAGGCTCTGGGACATGAGTGGGCCAGGCTCTGTGTCTCTTGCTGGCCAGCTGGCCTTCCTCTCCGTGGAATCCCCTGGTTGATGACCTCTTCAGCACAGCCACCCCTTGGGTCTCCAAGGCTTCACAGGGCAGAGGCTCTGGAGGTACGTGATCTGGCACCACACCAAGTGCCCCTCCGTCCGCCCCCCACCCAGTCTCAGGGGGAACCTCACCCAGTATCGTCCTCATGGATGCCTGAAATTCCAACATTTGTGATTCAGTCTTTCGGGTGAGCAATTTCTCCCAGGTTTTTTTTTTTTTTTTTTTTTTTTTT
>NW_006160148.1:988952-997437 GCF_000334495.1 Tupaia belangeri chinensis
GGAGAATGGAGGAGAAGGGATTGTGGCACGGCCATCCCCTCTGGGGGGTGATTTCTCGCTTTCTGTTTCTCTCTCTGTCTTTCTGGCCAGCGCATGCGCCCTATAGCAAAAACCTCTCCAAAAAAAAAAAAAAAAGAATTATTTTATTTTTATTTAAAAAATGCTGGTCCCCTTATTTATTTATTTTAATTTGATCAGAGAGAAACATACACACACACAGAGGTGGGGTGGGGAATGAGAAAGCAAGTCACCAGCTCCGGGACTCAAACTGTAGTTGGCCACGTGGGAGTGTCCAGCACCTTAACCAACACACCACCTGCTGGTCTCCTTATTTATTTATTTTAATTTGACCAGAGAGGGACAGGTGTGTGTGTGTGTGTGTGTGTGTGTGTGTGTGCGTGTGTATGAGAAAATAAGCCACCATGTCCAGGACTTGAACTGTGGTCAGCCATGTGGGAGTCTAGTGCCCTTAATTACCATACCACCTGATGGCCCCTATATATAATTTTTTTTGAGAGTTTTTTTTTTTTTTTTGGCTATAGGGTGCGTGTGCTCGCCAGACAGACAGAGAGAGACAGAGACAGAAAGTGAGAAATCACCCCCCAGGGGGGATGGCCACGCCGTAATCCCTCCTCCTCCATTCTCTTCTCGGGATCTTGGGCACGCACGCACACGCAGCCAGCATGAGTTTAAGCCACCGGGTCCGGGATGCGAACCATGGTCGACTACATGGGAGTCCAGCGACATAGCCATTACGCTAACTGCTGGTCCTACGTCCCCTATTTTTAATATCTCGAATTCCCTGGACCAGATTACTAACATCCTAGTGATCTAAGAACAAACCATCCAGGTCATCACTTCTTTCTATCAGTGTACACTCTGGTCGAGAAGGAGAAGGGACTTGGCAAAGAATACATGTCCAGGCATTGGCAAAACCAGGGCCAGAAGGTGGCCCTGCTCATACCGCTTCTTCTGGGGGCAGGAGGAGCAGAGACATGCTAAGTCCTGTGTGACATGTGTCGCTTTGTATGCTGCAAAGAGCCTCCCACCTGGGGGTCCCCTGACTGGGTATGGGGAGCAGCCAGTCTAAACAAATGTGGTGACCTTTAGACACAGGCAGAAATGTGGCTCTGTGAGCTGCCATTTATATGGCGATAAAAGTGATTTACCTGCGAATACAGTGACTGAAACTACAGAGCAGCATCTGTTTAAGAAAGGCCACATATGTTTATCAAAACTTCTCCCCCCCAAATTAAAAAAACAAAACTATATAGCACCAGTTGTCAAACAATTAACATCCAAAAACAATTGGCTTTATATCCCACTTCCTCTTCCCCCATTTTCTACACTTTAAAAAAGTAAACCTAAAATCAGTTTAGGGTCACTATATCCATCAGAGAAGTTGGGCCCACCCAATCCTCACTTTTCTATACTTACATGTCTCTGTGAGTTTATTTTTATGTTTCTTTTTAATCCACAGCCCCCCACCCCCCGAAAAAATGCATTCCGTCAAATAATTCCCACCGACTAGGGCCTCTCTGTGAGCTGGGCATGCACCCTGTCCCTGCCTACAGGGAACCATCCCAAAGGTGCCTTCCATTCACAAGTTCCTGCTGCTGAATTCCTGGTCTGGGGTTTCTGGCCTTGTCCAGGTTTCTTAGCTCTTCCTTTGGTTCCATGGGCAGCCTCAGATCATTTTTATTTAAGTAAGCGCCCATTGGTTCCTCTTACCTACTTCTAATAGCTCTCATTCATGTGCCCATTTCGGAGATGAGACTGAGGTGTGCAGAGGGGATGTGGCTTCTGAGAGGTCGAGCCAGGTCTTCCACCTGACCTTCTGCCTCCCGACCCGGCTTCTTACCACCTGCTCGACGCGGCTTCTTCCCTCCCGCTGCCCCCCAGCCACATGCAGCTGGGCCTGGAAGAGAGGGACAGCAGGGAGAAGTGGGTGTGGGCCAGCCTGAACAGACAGCCCAGTGGTCCAGGGTTTGGGAATCAGGAGATCTGCTTTTGAATCCCAGATCTATCATTTACCAGTTATGGAGGCGGGGATCCGACATTTCGTCTCCTCGGAGCCTCACCGACCTCAGCAGAACGGAAGGGAAAGCGGGCCTTCTTACAGACACAGGCACACAGGGGTACAGCTGGGAAGGAGGGGGGTAGATTGTAGCCCTCGCACACACATACCCTGGGCTGGGTGGTGCTGTGTAGTGAACAACCCGGGCAACTGTACACGACGGCCCTGGACATACTGACAACACCTGCCATGTATGGATGCTATGAGGCCTAAATGAGAGAAGGTCGTGAAGTCCTTGGCACAGTATCAAAACAGTAAGGCCTCGACAAATGCAGCCAAGCGGTATGGCCCCACCTCCATGGGCTCTGCCCGGAAGGCTCTGGCAGTCTCTGTGCAGCAGCAACATCCTCTCTCCCTCACCACCCGCCCCCAAACCTCGTAACCTTTCCTGGACGGCCTAGATGCCCTGCCTCTCCCTCCAGGGCTCCGCGGTGTTGGCTGGGGCTCCAGGAACACAGTGCCGACCTCTCCTTTCATACCGCGGCTCTCGGCCCAGTGGAACCTCCAGGTACATCGTGCATAGCTGGCCAGTCCTTCCTGCCCCAAGGGTCCAGGAGTGAGCCTGGCTCCCAGCCTCTTCCCTTAGACTCGAGGCACGTAGGAGTCAGAGTGCGGTGTACATGGGGTCTTCCAAAAGCTTGTGGGAAATGCATCTTGAGATAGACTATGTGTGAATGTCAAAAGTTCTTTGCACCAAAATAAACTTGTACTACAACGCCACTTTCCACGAACTTTTTGAAGGCCCAGTGTATCCAGGGCTCTGCCGCCCTGAAGGCCCTGTGGGTCCCCTCCCTCCTCTCAGCCGGGAAGGTTGGACCCAGGCCCTGAGAGAGCCACGTGTCCCGGCCCAGCGCCCGCCAGCTCTCAGGCCGGGCTCACAATGCCTCCATTCACCACAGAGGAGCCAGCCCCCTGCAACCCACGGATGAGGTTCCAGGCCCCAGGAGGCAGGTGGGAGGGCGGGAACTGAGGAAGGGGCTGCTGAGGCTGGGAGAGGTGAGTGTGCAGGGCCTGCCACTGCCAGCCTGTCACTGGGTGACCACCCTGCCCCTGGGGCCCGGGGAGAGCCAACTCCCTGGGCTCAGTGGGGACAGTAAGTGTGGGAGGAGGTGGAGGGAAAGTTAGTCATGGGATTCTGGAGCCAGAGAGGCCGAGCCCGAAGCCCACGCTCGCTGGCATCTGCAGGCCCACAGCCAGAGGGTGACGTGTTCTGGTCCTTCCAGTAACCACTGGGGCATCCCGGCCAAGCAGCGTTTGCATCTCCCCCTCCTCTCCATGCTTCTGCCCCTGGCCTCCAGGGTCTCCCCGAGAACAGCATCTTCCTCCAAGTCTCCCTGCCCCTAAATCTCCCCCTTCTCCACTCCCGAAGTCCAAATATGGTCCAGACTACTCTGTCCCCAGATGAGAGCCCTCACCGTCTCACTGCTGCCTAACGGACCACGGCCTCAGGGTACAGATTAACCTTGGCCCACCTGTCTTCCATTCCTTCCTGTCTAAGCTCCAAATCTCTTTCTTCCAAGGAAACTATCCGTGTCCCCGTTCTCAATCCATGTATTTTGTATGGGACTCAGACTACATACACATATGATCCCAGCCTGGCCAGTAAGCATGCTCCACCCTCCCCCCTTCTAGACAGGCATAGTCATGTGACCTAAGTGAGTCCAGTGAGACTCCATCCAGAACCTGTGTATGGTCATTTGGAGAACTGAATCTTTCTCATGGGCTTAGAGCTAGGAGTATGTCTGCCTGGGGCCGTTTTCATATGGAAAAGGACTGCTCTCAGGGAAGCCAGCACAGGAAGGAGTAGGGATGGCAAGACCACATCCTCTTCTTCCTTTCTTTCCTTCTTTCCTTCTTTCTTTCTTTCTTTCTTTCTTTCTTTCTTTCTTTCTTTCTTTCTTTCTTCTTTCTTTCTTTGTTTTTTAAATTTTGGGCCAGCAGGTGGCGTGGTGGTTAAAGTGCTGGACTCCCACATGGTTGACAGTGGTTCAAGTCCTGGACTCAGAGGAGAGAAGGGATTACAACAAGGCGACTCCCCCTAGGGGGTGATGTCTCACTTTCTCTCTGTCTCTCTCTGGTGAGAGTATGTATGTGTGCGTGTGAGAGTAAGATGGAGAGAGGGAGAGAGATGAACATCTTCCACGAGGTCTGGTCACACGTGATCCGCTACCTTCATTCTTCCAGCCCATCAGACCTCGGGCACATGCGCGGAGTGTGCTTCAGGCTGATCAGGCGGGGGCTCAGGCTGCGGCTGTCACGGGCCCCACTGCTTTCCCCGAGCAGTGATTACCGCTGCACCGCGCAGCCAGCCCATCACCAATCTCTTTATTTTATTTTTTAAATTTTTTTTAAGAGAGATTTTTGTTATAGGGCATGTGCGCTCACCAGAGAGACAGAGAGACAGAAAGCAAGAAATCAATCCCCTGCCTGGGGGTGGCCACACTGCAATCCCTTCCCTTCTAGTCTTCTCTTGGGATCTTAGACAGCCATACATATGTGCCCGGCATGAGTCTGAAGCCATCAGGTCCGGGACTCAAACCATGGTCAACCATGTGGGAGTCCAGCGACTTACCCATTACGACACCTGCTGGTCTCTCACTTGCTGGGCTCATAGAGGTCCCGTTGAAGTGCAGCACCCCCTCAGAACCCTCTCTAGCTCCTCTCCAGGGAGAGGTCCTCTTGGCTCCGTCCGTGCCACCGGACAGTGCAGCGTGGCTGTGTCCCCGTGATTTGCACACCCATCTTCCCACCGGATTGCTGTGCCTCATCAGAGCAAGAGCCACGTGTGTTCTCTCTTTCCTCTCAGTGGTCTGACACATAGTACGCGCTCAGGGAACACTTGCTGAAAGACCAAACTGCTGTTATCTGGGGCTCCCGTGGGTGCTGGCGGGGCGGATGAGGTGCTGACTCTCAGACGACAGCTCCTGGTGCGTACCCACTCCCGTCTTCCTCCCCTGAGAAAGCCCACCTCCCGGGTCTAAAGTCGGGCTCACCCACCGGGGAGCTCAGTGCTGAGCGTGTGGGGAGAGAGGGCTGCTCAGGAGTTGGGTGACCTTGAGTTCCGGTCCGACTCTTCGCCTGACACTTGCGTGATGCCGGGTAAGCCGTGTAACTTCCTCGAGCCTCAGTTTCCTGAAATAACCAGCCACAGGGTACGTTAAGTGCCACACGTCATTCTAGGAGCGTTGGTGTCCTGGCCCTTCTAGTGTAGGCACTAGAGCCACCTTCATCCTGGTGGGGAGGACGCTGAGGCCCTAAGTCACAGCTGGGACACGGCTCGGGGCAGCCTGGCTCTGGAGAAAGCCGCCTGTTGCCCAGTGGGGTCATTCTAGACCCTCCTTCCTGGGGTTCCATGACGTCTGACCCTCACACTGCGTGGAGGGCCCCCAAAGCTGAGTGCCGCTGTTACCACAGGTGCGTGCTCAGCCCCGGGACCCGTCTTTGCAGAGAAGCTGGAGGGAAGGGCTCAGCTTGTCCAGGACAGTGTCCACTTGGCTCTGGTCGTTTGGCAGCCCCTTTGTCCGGACCGTGGCTCGAGGGCTTCAGTATTCTCCGCACACATGTCCCAGAAGGGATGGAGGGGGTGGTAGGACTCCGGCCAGGAGCGAGGAGGCCTCGGGAGGCAGGATAGCCCGACGTTGAGAAGCCCCTGCCCTGCCACCGCCTGGTGTCGGGCCTGGGCAAATCACAGCACCTGCTGACCCGCAGCGCCGTCATCCCCGAACCGAGGCCCTCCATGCTGCCTCCGTTCTCGAGAGGCCGTTGGAAGGAGGCCACGTGCTCTGTGCTGTGTGGTGTGGCCGACTGCTGGCCGTCCCCTCTGGGCCTGCTCGGCCGGGCTGCTGGGGCTCCGCGGGCTCTCCATTCCTACTGTGACCTCAGGCAAGTTTCTTTTTTTAAAAAAATTTAAAAATTATTTTTAGTTTTGCTCCAGGGCATGTGTGCTCCCCAGAGATGAGAGAGAGACTGGAGTCGTGGTTGGCCATGTGGGAATCCAGGGGCTTAACCTCTCTGCCACCTGAGGGCTCAGCAGTTTCTCAACCTCTCTGTGCCCAGGTCCTCACTTGTAAACTGGGGGTGATGCCAAAGCAGTAAAGCAGCCAGTGCTGGGGCCGGCAGATGGCATGGCGGTGAACGCACTGGACTCCCATATGGCCAACGAGCCCCAGGCCTGGTGACTTGCTTTCTCACTTTCTCTTTCTCTCTCTGTCTCTGGTGAGTGCAGTGCCCTGTAGAAATTTTTTTTTTAAAAAGATAAATAAAATTAAACAATTAATATATTTTTTTGGAGAGGTTTTCGTTATAGGGTGCATGCACTTGCCAGAAAGACAGAAAAACAGAGAGACAGAAAGCGAGAAATCACCCCCCAGGGGGAATGGCCATGCCACTTTAAGCCACCAGGTCTTGGACTTGAACCGTAGTCAACTATGTGAGAGTCCAGTGATGTAGCCATTATGCCAACTGCTGGTCCCTAATTTTTTTTTTTTTTTTAGAAGTTTTCACTACAGGGTGCATGCGCTTGCCGGACAGACAGAGAGAGACAGAGAGACAGAAAGCGAAAAATCACCCCCCAGGGGGGATGACCACACCACAATCCCTTCTCCTCCATTCTCCTCTCGGGATCTTGGGCACGTATGCACACGTGCCCGGCGTGAGTTTAAGCTACCGGGTCCGGGATGCGAACCGCGGTCAACCACGTGGGAGTCCAGCGACATAGCCATTACGCTAACTGCTGGTCCCTGGTCGCTAATTCTTAAAAACAAAAACAAAAACAAAACAAAAGAGCCAGTGTCTGGGACACAGCTGCACTCAGTACGTCTCAGCGCTCATGTTCCTCTGGCTGTCAGTCCTCGGCAGCTTCCTGCCCTCCCCGGGCCTCAGTTACGCTATTCAGGGAAATTTAGAATTCACTGTTAGTGTCTTTTGCTGACCAGGTCCTGCACTCTGCCCCGCCCTGCGCTGTATCAGTGCCCCCGGGGTGGGGAGGAAGGCCGGAATGCCCTCTTCACCACGGCCGGCCGGGTTGCTCTCCGCTGTGCTCCCAGCTCCAGGGCCTTCGGGAAGTGTTTCCTGAGTATATGTGTTCAAGTCGCAAACACTGACTGCGGTTCTGACCTGCCAGGCCCTGCTCGCTGCTTCACAGAGACAGACCCATTCTCTCCTTGGCAGTCTTGGAGCAAATGTCCTCATCTCTATTTTTATAAAGTTTATTTGCTTATTTATTACTTCTAAAAATTTTTGCTATAAGGAATGTGTGCTCACTAGAGAGAGAGAGAGAGAAGGAGAGAAAGCGAGAAGTTATCCCCCATAGGGAATGGCCACACCACAACCCCTTCTCCTTCATTCTCCTCTCGGAATTCTGGGTACGCACACACATGTGCCCAGCGTGGTTTTCAAGCTCCCAGCATCAGGACTCAAACCATGCAGTCAGTCATGTGGGACCCAGCGCCTTAACCACCGCACCGCCAGCTGGCCCTAAAGCTCGTTTATTTCTTCCATGAGTGAGACAGACAGAGAGACAGAGACAGAGAGGCAAGCATCCCCTGGGGTTTGGACCCTGAGATCCACCCTCGGCCCCGGCCAGCGCCAGATCACACTGGCCTGGCACACTCAGGGAAGTCTCCCCTGTGAGCCGGGACCCGGCTCGGCCTCCGAGAAACGTGTTTTCCCGCCGTGGCACTGCCCAGCCCCACCCCCTTTATTTCACAGATGGGGCAATTGAGGCAGAGTTAAAATGCTGTCCCTAGGGTTCGAACCTGGGTCCGCAAGTTCCAGGGCTCATCCTCTGGCCTTCCCTGACCCTGAGCCTCCTTCAACGGGACCTCTATGAGCCGAGCAAGTGAGAGACCAGCAGGTGTCGTAATGGGTAAGTCGCTGGACTCCCACATGGTTGACCATGGTTTGAGTCTCGGACCTGACGGCTTGAGACTCATGCCGGGCACATATGTATGGCTGTCCAAGATCCCAAGAGAAGACCAGAAGAGAAGGGATTGCAGTGTGGCCACCCACCCGCTGGCATCACCCATCATCTTCTGATGGGATTCCCCCCAGCCCTGGGTGAGAGGCGGGGCAGGCTATGAGATGTGGGGAACCGAGCGACGGGCCCAGCCTCCGGACAGTCTGCCAACACCTGCCACTCGGCCAAGTCCAAAGACGGCCCGGGTGCCGCTTCCATCCTGCTATTCTTCCGGAGCCAGAGCTGGAGAGAACAGGAAGAAGCCGAGAGGCCTGGCTTCACCGCTGACTCACTGGGAGGGGGCAGCAGCTGGGGCAGGAAGGGCGAGGGGTGTGCTGACTCCCTCTTCCCGTCCTTGGACACTCTGAGGAAGGCTGGCTCTGGAGCCGCAGGCCCGAATCCACCCCTCGGCTAAGAGACTCCCCGAGAGGAGGGAACCTTCCCACCAAGCA
>NW_006160148.1:997653-1006669 GCF_000334495.1 Tupaia belangeri chinensis
CACTACAGGGTGCATGCGCTTGCCAGACAGACAGAGAGAGACAGAGAGACAGAAAGCGAAAAATCACCCCCCAGGGGGGATGACCACACCACAATCCCTTCTCCTCCATTCTCCTCTCGGGATCTTGGGCACGTATGCACACGTGCCCGGCGTGAGTTTAAGCTACCGGGTCCGGGATGCGAACCGCGGTCAACCACGTGGGAGTCCAGCGACATAGCCATTACGCTAACTGCTGGTCCCTGGTCGCTAATTCTTAAAAACAAAAACAAAAACAAAACAAAAGAGCCAGTGTCTGGGACACAGCTGCACTCAGTACGTCTCAGCGCTCATGTTCCTCTGGCTGTCAGTCCTCGGCAGCTTCCTGCCCTCCCCGGGCCTCAGTTACGCTATTCAGGGAAATTTAGAATTCACTGTTAGTGTCTTTTGCTGACCAGGTCCTGCACTCTGCCCCGCCCTGCGCTGTATCAGTGCCCCCGGGGTGGGGAGGAAGGCCGGAATGCCCTCTTCACCACGGCCGGCCGGGTTGCTCTCCGCTGTGCTCCCAGCTCCAGGGCCTTCGGGAAGTGTTTCCTGAGTATATGTGTTCAAGTCGCAAACACTGACTGCGGTTCTGACCTGCCAGGCCCTGCTCGCTGCTTCACAGAGACAGACCCATTCTCTCCTTGGCAGTCTTGGAGCAAATGTCCTCATCTCTATTTTTATAAAGTTTATTTGCTTATTTATTACTTCTAAAAATTTTTGCTATAAGGAATGTGTGCTCACTAGAGAGAGAGAGAGAGAAGGAGAGAAAGCGAGAAGTTATCCCCCATAGGGAATGGCCACACCACAACCCCTTCTCCTTCATTCTCCTCTCGGAATTCTGGGTACGCACACACATGTGCCCAGCGTGGTTTTCAAGCTCCCAGCATCAGGACTCAAACCATGCAGTCAGTCATGTGGGACCCAGCGCCTTAACCACCGCACCGCCAGCTGGCCCTAAAGCTCGTTTATTTCTTCCATGAGTGAGACAGACAGAGAGACAGAGACAGAGAGGCAAGCATCCCCTGGGGTTTGGACCCTGAGATCCACCCTCGGCCCCGGCCAGCGCCAGATCACACTGGCCTGGCACACTCAGGGAAGTCTCCCCTGTGAGCCGGGACCCTCCCCTTGGGCTCAGCCTCCGAGCAACGTGTTTTACCGCCGTGGCACTGCCCAGCCCCACCCCCTTTATTTCACAGATGGGGCAATTGAGGCAGAGTTAAAATGCTGTCCCTAGGGTTCGAACCTGGGTCCTCAAGTTCCAGGGCTCATCCTCTGGCCTTCCCTGACCCTGAGCCTCCTTCAACGGGACCTCTATGAGCCGAGCAAGTGAGAGACCAGCAGGTGTCGTAATGGGTAAGTCGCTGGACTCCCACATGGTTGACCATGGTTTGAGTCTCGGACCTGACGGCTTGAGACTCATGCCGGGCACATATGTATGGCTGTCCAAGATCCCAAGAGAAGACCAGAAGAGAAGGGATTGCAGTGTGGCCACCCACCCGCTGGCATCACCCATCATCTTCTGATGGGATTCCCCCCAGCCCTGGGTGAGAGGCGGGGCAGGCTATGAGATGTGGGGAACCGAGCGACGGGCCCAGCCTCCGGACAGTCTGCCAACACCTGCCACTCGGCCAAGTCCAAAGACGGCCCGGGTGCCGCTTCCATCCTGCTATTCTTCCGGAGCCAGAGCTGGAGAGAACAGGAAGAAGCCGAGAGGCCTGGCTTCACCGCTGACTCACTGGGAGGGGGCAGCAGCTGGGGCAGGAAGGGCGAGGGGTGTGCTGACTCCCTCTTCCCGTCCTTGGACACTCTGAGGAAGGCTGGCTCTGGAGCCGCAGGCCCGAATCCACCCCTCGGCTAGGAGACTCCCAGAGAGGAGAGACCTTTCCATCCACGCAGCCACCACGTTGCCATAGGAAGAGGAGGTCTCGACATGGCCAAATCCGTCCAGGACGGCTGTGTGAAAGGCACCGCCCTCCCCCAGCCAAGGCCTGGAAGGCGGCAGGGAGGGCCCTGGCTAAATAACGGGACAGGAATGTGGGGGTGGGACCTGAAAGCCGAGGGGAGGACGAGGCAGACACCGAGCCTCCCGAAGCAGCAACCTGTCTAGAGTACCCGGGGAAGGCTGGCCCAGGAGAAGCTCCTGAGCTGGAAGTGTTTGCTGGACTTTTAAGAACAAAATATCAAATATTCAAATGTCAGCTCTTTAGTGGTGGCTGGCTCCAGTGTCACCAGAAGCCTCCCAGCCCGTCTGCCACACCCCAGCTTACCACAAGGGGCGACTGTGAGGGTGGAAGGCTGCAGTCCCCCAGGAGTGGGGCTGGAGTGGGACCCTAGAGGCAGCTGGGGGCACACGGCCCTGGGAGGGTGGCGAGGCCACCTGTCCACGCACACCTCTGGACTTCTCAGCCTGCAGGCACTGGGAGGCTGAGCCAGGTGGTCAAGACTACATACCTCAGGATAGCCTGCGGGCTTGACACACTTTACCTGTTACCTCGTAGGTTCTCTGAGTCTTTACCTGTCACCTCGTAGGTTCTCTGAGTCCTTTTTTTAAATTTTTTTTTATTTTTTAAATTTACTATAGGACAAATGCACTCACTGGAGAGAAAGAAAGTGGGAAAGTGAGAAAGCAAGCCACCAGGTTCAGGACTCGAACCGTGGTCAGCCATGTGGGAGTCCAGCGCCTTAATCACCATGCCACCTGCTGGCCCAGACTCTTCTGAGTCTGATTTCCTCATCTGTAAAGTGGGACAGACCGCACTCGTGCTGAGTACTGGTCTGAGCAGTGGTTTCGCCGGGCTGCACGGAAGCATCTGGAATGTCCTCTGATGTGGGCGCTGGAGGAGTGGGTCTGGAGTGGGACCCTAGAGGCAGCTGGGGGCACACGGCCCTGGGAGGGTGGCGAGGCCACCTGTCCACGCACACCTCTGGACTTCTCAGCCTGCAGGCACTGGGAGGCTGAGCCAGGTGGTCAAGACTACATACCTCAGGATAGCCTGCGGGCTTGACACACTTTACCTGTTACCTCGTAGGTTCTCTGAGTCTTTACCTGTCACCTCGTAGGTTCTCTGAGTCCTTTTTTTAAATTTTTTTTTATTTTTTAAATTTACTATAGGACAAATGCACTCACTGGAGAGAAAGAAAGTGGGAAAGTGAGAAAGCAAGCCACCAGGTTCAGGACTCGAACCGTGGTCAGCCATGTGGGAGTCCAGCGCCTTAATCACCATGCCACCTGCTGGCCCAGACTCTTCTGAGTCTGATTTCCTCATCTGTAAAGTGGGACAGACCGCACTCGTGCTGAGTACTGGTCTGAGCAGTGGTTTCGCCGGGCTGCACGGAAGCATCTGGAATGTCCTCTGATGTGGGCGCTGGATTCGGGTAAGGATTGTGGTCACATTTGCAAAGACCTGAGAACTCGGGGGCCTCCACAGACTACCTGTCCGGCAGGTGCTGAGTGCCGCGTGAGTCTACGCGTGGGCAGCTCTCCCGGTAGCACCCTGTTCAGTAAACAGGGACGGCTGCAGTCACACTAGGGACCAGGTGTCCTGTCTCCCCCAGCAGAGGAGAGGTCACCTCCCCACCCAGCCAGACTCTGAGTCCTTCCCTTCAATCTGATTGGGTGAGCTGGGTCATGTGGGCAGGACGCTGCCAGGGGCTGACCGGCTCACACTGCTGGATCCACCTCTGGAGGGAGGCAGGGCTGGCCTTTCTCAGAGGAAGTGGGGCCTGGAGGGGAAGGGCTTCTCTGGGAAGGTCTAGAGGCTGTGGATGCAACTTTACAGAACAGGAGCCCTGAGGGCTGCGGAACTGGTGGCAGGACCCCTGGGTTATACAGTCAGGTCCCATGGTGGACAGAGGAGCTGTGCTGTGGGGCATGCCTAGGGGCTTCTCCACTCAGCCGGAAAAACCTGGAGGCGGGTCAGAGAGCACAGCAGGAGGGAAGACCCGCGGGCTCCAGGGTGCTCCAGGGTGCGGGGCGGTCTGAGCTGGAAGAGTGCGGAAGGGCCTGGAGCACAGAACCCGCTCCTGCCCACTCCACCCCCCAGCCAGCTCACCACAGCCGCCATCGCTGCGGGCCCACTGTGTGCGCGCCTGCTCAGGCAGCTCATCCTCCTGACAGCGCTGTTTTGGGGGAGCACTGCTACTCCCCCATTTTACAGATGGGAAAAGTGAGATACCCAGAGGGTTGGTAATTTGCCCAAGGTCACGCAGCTGGAGGAGGGCAAAGCGCGGTTCTGCATCCAGTCTGACCCGGGGCTGGTCCCTTCAGGCCGCCATCTGCCCTGTCCACCCCCCAACCCCAGCCGGAGGAGAGAGCAGTCCCAGCAGGCCTGCGTCATGCCATGAGTCACTGCAGCTGGTGGTGGCCTCCGCTGCGGGACCCGCACCTGGAGGACAGAGGCAGGAAGCTGGGTTTTGCCGCTGGTGGGCCGGGGGTGGCCATTGTTTAAACCTGGCCCCTCCTTAGCCCCGAGACAGGACAGGGCAGGGACAGAGACACTGAGAGGGACCGGGAGCCAGGAGAGCTGCCCTAGAGGACTCAGCCTCCCAGGTCTCCATCTTCGCAAAGTAAAATACCCACTCCCTCTATTTTCAAGATCGCGCCATCGGGAGGGGACAGATGCACCTCAGAGCCACTTCCTACCATGTCGTTCAAAGGCTGTTTATCTTTCTTATTAAAGCAGAAATCCTGGCTTGAAAATGTCAGCAGTCATTGCCCTTTAGCTTGGCTTTCTGTTCTCTTTTTCTACTTAAATTTATTTTCAGAATGCTCTACGACAAACATGTTTTACTTTTTAATGGACTCCCATCCCCCTAAAAGGATAACAAAATTCAGTATTAAAATTCCTCCGTGAGTTTTGCCTATCTAAACTTATTCATACACGCCAGGAATGTCTTTGGGAGACAATCCAGGACAATGACCCTGCGTGGGAGCCTGGGGGAGGGCTGGGGGCTGAGGTGGGGACAGCTGCCCTGTGTGGAGGCTTCCTTGGAGCTGCTTGAAGTATCTATTAATCTTATCATATACTGGCCTAGACTCTTTCAAAAGATTTTTTTTTTAACTTTTTGCCATAGGGCATGTACATTTGCCAGAGAGGAAGGAGACAGTGAGAAGGAAAGTGAGAAATCATCCCCCAGGGGATGGACACACCACAATCCCTCCTCCTCCATTCTCCTCCTGTGGTTTTCAAGCCACCAGGTCTGGGACAAGAACAGTTGGCTGGGACCAGCAGTTAGCGTAATGGCTATGTCGCTGGACTCCCACGTAGTTGACTGCGGTTCGAGTCCGGACCCGGTGGCTTCAACTCACGCCGGGCGCGTGTGCGTGCATGCCCAAGATCCCGAGAGGAGAATGAAGGAGGAGCCATCCGCCCGGGGGGATCATTTCTCACTTTCTATCTCTATGTCTCTCTCTCTCTGTCTGTCTGGCGAGTGCACGCGCCCTATAGCAAACACCTCTCCAAAAGTAAATAAATAAATAAATAAAAATTTTTTTAAAAAAAGAACAGTTGGCCACGTGGGAGTCCAGCACCTTAACCACCACGCCACCTGCTGGCCTCAAAAGATCATCTTTAAGTCAGTAGGAACAACCGAACCACAGCCTGGAGTCCCACCACGTCACTGCTGCCGTGCTTGGGGTCTGTCTCTAGAGGAGCTCCTCCCACTCACTGTCTCTGTCTCTCACTCTCTCTCTCTTTTTAATTTGCCAGATGGCATGTGTACTCACTGGACAGAAAGAGAGCGACAGAGAGAGAGAGAGAGGGAGAGAGCACCCCAGTGGGACTGGGTCGTGCTGCAAACCCCTGCCTCCCACCTCTCCCTGACTTCAGGATTTGGGCACACTTGCATGCCTATGCCCAGCGTGTTTTTCAGCTCCTGGGTCTGGGGCTTGGACCACGCAGCCAGTCGTGTGGGATCGAGCCACGGTAACCACGGTGCCACAGGCCGGCCCTGTTCTGTCTCTTTATGAGACAGCCCTGTGGAGACCCGGGCTCCCTGGAAGGCTAACACAGGCTTGCCCCGAGGCTCCCAGCCAGTGACTTTCCAGAGAATTGGAGATGGGCAGCTCAGGGGCAGAGCCATCAAGGGGCCTCTCTGCCCAACCCACTTTGCTCTCCTTCCCACCCCAGGGTCCACTCCCACTGCACCTGGAGGACCGTGGGCAGGTGCAGGCAGCGACTCCTCACTGGCTCCTCGCTGTCCGTTCGCACCAAACAGAGAGGCCATATCCCGGGCAGTACACGGTCTCCCCTGGCCGGCCCCTGCCCTCCTGTCCAGCTTTGCCTCTCCACTTCCCACCTCAGACTGATGACTGGGCACCAGAACAAGTCCACTTTTTCTCACCCTGAACCTTACACAAACTGTCCCCGACTGGTCTCTCTCCCTCATCTCCCTCACCTACCCATCATGCAACCTCATCTTAGACGTAGCCTCCTCCAGGAGGCCCTCCCTTACTAGTCTTGTCAAAGGCCCTTCCTCTGGGCTCATGTAACACCTTGGGGTCTCCAGCACAGAAGTCTAGCTGTGCCACTTTCACACACGCAGTGCAACCTGGGCTCATTACCTAACCTCTCTGTGCCTCGGCTTCCTCATGCGGAAAGCAGCGCTTAGCTCACAGAGCTGTAAAGATCACGTGGCTTAATGCAGATAAGATGCCCCGAACAGCGCCCGGCACAGGGTAACCGCCGTGAACTCAGCGGGCTCGGTTCTTATCACACGGTACCTGGAACTGCCCGTCTGCCTGCCTGTCTTTCCCCCTAGGCTTTTATGAGGGCCATGAACTCTGTGCCTGGCCCTGGCATCGGATGTTCGTCTGGCACCTGGTAGGCTTTCAGGACGTTAGTGTTAAATACGGGGAACGTCTGTCCCCTCAGACCCTCTCCCTTGAGCATCTACAAGAGGGCGGGTGCCGCCCGCCGATGCCGCGCTGCTCAGCGCTCTGCACGAGGGGTTTGCAGGGTCTCGCGGTAGCCCTGTTTTACAGACAGGGTGATCCTCTGTCCCCTCGCCCTGGGCTATTTGTCATCATGTATATGGATTTGTGTGATTGCAATCCCATGTCTCCTCGCTGGAATGGAAGGTGCTCACTGGCGCTCGAGGGGCTGAGCCCAGCTGTATGTGTTTGCGTCCCTCCTCTGGAGAGCTGCTCTGGCTTTCCTTTGCTCCAGGCTAAGACCGAAGCCCCCACAGTGCACTTTTATAGTGCAGGACCATGCGCGCTTCCCTGGCCCAGCAGTCGGCAGGCTCCATTGATGTGGCTGCTGTTGCTTCTTTTTTTCACGAGAGGGCCTTTGTGCTTGCTGGAGAGAGAGTGGAAATGAGACATCACGCTCCAGAGGATGGCTGTGCTGCAATCCCTTCTCCCCCATTCTCCCGTCAGGATTTGGGGCAAGGGTGCACACTCACCCGGTGTGTTTCTTAAGCCTCCAGGCCCAGGACTCAAACCACACAGTCAGCCCTGTGGAATCAGCCATCGTAACCGTCACACCACCAGTTGGCCTAATATTGCTTCTTAAACTGGTAGTTTCCTTGGTCAGCTGGCAAACCCTGGGAGCGCAGGGCTTCTTAATCATAGTGATAGCAGCCAGCGTTTGTTGAATAGTTAGCATGTGCCAGCTCTTCTTCTTTTCCCCCCTCCAAACTTTATTTTATTTTATTTTTTTAGTTTTTTGCCTTGGGATACATGTGCTCACCAGAGAGAGACAGAGAGGGAAAGCGAGAAATCATCCCCCAGCCAGGATGGCCATACCGCAATCCCTTCTCCATTCTTCTCTTGGGATTTTGGGCTTGCATGCACATGTGCCCTGTGTGTTTTTCTAAACATTCTTCTTTTTTTAGAATTAAAAAAAAAATTTATTCATTTACTTATTTTAATTTGACCAGAGAGAGACAGAGAGAGAGAGAAAGTGAGAAAGCAAGCCAGCAGGTCCAGGACGTGAACCATGGTCGGCCATGTGGGAGTGTCCAGCTCCTCAACCATCACACCAACTGCTGTTCCCTCCAGTGTGTTTTTAAGCCACCCAGTCCAGGACTTGAACTGCACAGTTGGCCATAAGGGATCCAGCCACTTTAACTGCCACACCACTGGCTGGCCCCAGTGGTCTTTACCCGCTACAAAGATCGCCCCTTCCAACACGCAGCAGACATTTATACCTCATGCAGAACAGGGAGCCCTGGACAAGTGTCTTCAAGCACCCCTCGACAAGCTGGAAACAGCAGAGGTGGTTGTGGCCCACTGGAGATGACGGAGCGGGGAAGCAGCACAGCCTTCTTCCCCCCCATTCTCCAGTGTGGGTCCCCGAGGCTGGAACGCCCTCTGTGTTCCCCGGGGAGACGCAGCAGGTGGGCCCTGCGGGTGCAGTCCTGTAGCCATGCTCTGTCTGGGAGCTCTGCCTGGGAGGCCTGGCTGTGGCCAGACGTGGCAGAGGGGCCGGGCCAGGACAGTGCTCTCAGAGGAGCCAGCGTTTCCCTGACTGTTAGCAGCAGGGAACAACCAACCTCACACAGAAAGCCCTTAGAAAGAGAGCAGTGGTGGAGGGAGTTCGGCCGTCTCACAGGAGGGGACATTCTGCTTCCATGGAGGATCCAGCTCTCCCTCCCTCTGAACCTCTACCATGTTTATTGAAATTTGAAACAAATTCAAACGACCAATAGTGGGCAAGTTGCAAGAATAATGCAAAGAACTCCTAAGTTCCTTTTGTCTAGCTTCACCATTTTTTGGGCCACGTTTTCTGTCTATGATATATAAATGTGGTGGGTCAGCAGGTGACATGGTGGTTAAGGGACTGGGCTCCCACGTAGCCGACTGTGGTCTGAGTCCCGGACCTGGAGGCTTGCTTTCTCACTTTCCATCTCTCTCTTTCTCTAGTCACATTAAAAATAATAATAATACTCAGACCAGCAGTTAGCGTAATGGCTATGTCGCTGGACTCCCATGTAGTGGACCACGGTTCAAGTCCTGGACCCGGTGGCTTAAACTCACACCGGGCGCGTGTGC
>NW_006160148.1:1006882-1009509 GCF_000334495.1 Tupaia belangeri chinensis
CCGGCGGGTGCAGTCCTGTAGCCATGCTCTGTCTGGGAGCTCTGCCTGGGAGGCCTGGCTGTGGCCAGACGTGGCAGAGGGGCCGGGCCAGGACAGTGCTCTCAGAGGAGCCAGCGTTTCCCTGACTGTTAGCAGCAGGGAACAACCAACCTCACACAGAAAGCCCTTAGAAAGAGAGCAGTGGTGGAGGGAGTTCGGCCGTCTCACAGGAGGGGACATTCTGCTTCCATGGAGGATCCAGCTCTCCCTCCCTCTGAACCTCTACCATGTTTATTGAAATTTGAAACAAATTCAAACGACCAATAGTGGGCAAGTTGCAAGAATAATGCAAAGAACTCCTAAGTTCCTTTTGTCTAGCTTCACCATTTTTTGGGCCACGTTTTCTGTCTATGATATATAAATGTGGTGGGTCAGCAGGTGACATGGTGGTTAAGGGACTGGGCTCCCACGTAGCCGACTGTGGTCTGAGTCCCGGACCTGGAGGCTTGCTTTCTCACTTTCCATCTCTCTCTTTCTCTAGTCACATTAAAAATAATAATAATACTCAGACCAGCAGTTAGCGTAATGGCTATGTCGCTGGACTCCCATGTAGTGGACCACGGTTCAAGTCCTGGACCCGGTGGCTTAAACTCACACCGGGCGCGTGTGCGTGTGCCCAAGATCCCGAAGGGAGAATGGAGGAGAAGGGATTGTGGTGTGACCATCCCCCCGGGGGGTGATTTCTTGCTTTCTGTCTCTCTGCCTCTCTTTGTCTTTCTGGCGAGCGCACATGCCCTATAGCAAAAACATCTCCAAAATAATAATAACAGTAATAAATAAAATTAAGTTAAATAACTGTAAAAAGAAACAGTTTAAAATCTATAAACATGGCTATATAAATATATAGCTATATCTATTTATACAGATATATACATTTGGTGTTTCTGAATCATCTGAGAGTAGCTTGCAAACACCAACCCCTATTACTGGTTTTTAAAATTTTTTTTTTTTAACTATAGGTCATGTGTGCTTCCGAGAGAGAGAGAGAGAGAGAGAGAGAGAGAGGTGCAGAAAGAGAAAGAGAGACAGAGGGAAAGTGAGAAATCAACCCCCAGGGAGGATGGCCACTCTCCAATCCCTTCTCTTCTAGTTTTCTCTTGGGGTTTTGGACAGACATGCACATATTCCTGGTATGATTTTCAGGCTGTTGGGTCCAGGACTCAAACTGCACATTCAGCCATGTGGGATCCAGCACCTTAACCATCTGCTGGTCCCCTTTTACCTTCACACCTCAATATTTTCCTTTTTCTTTTTTCTTTAGAGATTTTTGCCATAGGGCACATGTGCTTGCCAGAAAGACAGAGAGAGACAGAGAGACAGAAAGCGAGAATTTACCTCCTGGGGGGATGACCATGCCGCAATCCCTTCTCCTCCATTCTCCTGTTGGGATCTTGGGACGCACGTACATGCACCCGGTGTGAGTTTTAAGCCACCAGGTCTGAGACTCTAACCGCGGTGAACTACGTGGGAGTCCAGCGACACAGCCATTACGCTAACTGCTGGTCCCTCACACTTCGATATTTTCTAACAGCAAGGATATCCTTTTATATAACTACAGCAGAGCTATTAAATTCAGAAAATCTATCATTGACCGGATACTGTAGTCTACTATCCATATTCCAGTTCTGTCAACTGGTGGCGTGACGTCCCTTCAGTGTCCTTTTCCTCCCAGTACTGGCTCCGGTCCGAGCCTCTGTACTGCACTTACTTGTCACGTCCTCACCTTCTCTCAGTCTGGAATAACACCTCTGCCCTTCTTTATCTTTCATGACAATGAACTTTTGAAGAATACAGACCATTTAAAAAATTATTATTTATTTATATTATTATTTTTAAATTTTTTCTATAGGACACACGCACTTACCAGAGAGAGATAGAAAGATAGAGAGAGAAAAAATGAGAAAGCAAGCTGCCAGATCTGGGACTTGAACTGCAGTCAACCATATACGAGTCCAGGGCCTTAACTACCATGCCGCCTGCTGGCTCCAGACCAGTGATTTTAGAGAATGTTGCTTGATTCCGGTATGTCATGACTGGATCAGCAATGCACTGTCAGCTGGAATGTGACAAAAGCCATCTCATGTGCTTCTCAGGGGAGGCATCGCTCCCGAAGCGCCTCCTCTCTGCTTGGAGCGGGTCACTTATTACCTGAACTGTGAGCACCTGGTTAAGGACGGTCCGGCCCTTCCACTGGACGAGCTGCAATCTCCCCCTTGCAAGCTGTGAGCGCTCTGCGGAACACTCCGTCGCGTGGACATCCTGTTTCTGCTGATTCCCGTAGTGCTTGTTTCTCATTCGTACCAATTGTGCTCGGTCCCCTCCCACCTCTTTGGCCCTTATCCTCCTCAGGCTCCGTGGGGGATGGAGTGGGACCTCTCTCAGCCTGCCCCACCTGCATTCTCTAGGAGAAGCCATGGGTGCATGCAGGAGACTGGCTGTGGCCTTTGTCCTAGGCTGCAGGAGCCTCGCTGGTGAGTCCGGGCTCTAATCTCTGCACTGGAGTCTCGCCTGGGAAAGAGGAAGAGCTACGTGCTAGGTTCCACCCTCAGCCCCTGCCACGTCTGTGATCCACGGGGACAGGATTGCGT
>NW_006160148.1:1010045-1016639 GCF_000334495.1 Tupaia belangeri chinensis
CTCTGCACTGGAGTCTCGCCTGCGAAAGAGTAAGAGCTAAGTGCTAGGTTCCACCCTCAGCCCCGGCCACGTCTGTGATCCACGGGGACAGGCTGTCGTCCTCTGTCACGGGCTGTCCCCAGCGGCTTTCCCATGCGGCAGGGCACCATGCAGTGGTGCCTGGAGCTCTGCAGACTTGCGGTCCTGCTTCAGATACGCACTTCATGATAGGAGGCTCAGCTCTGTGTGAGCAAATCAGCGACTGTCCCCCGGGAGACACAGCATGGCAGACCTCAGGACCGCCCCAGCCCCAGCAGCCACCCGCGGAGGTGAGTGCCCTGGGCTGCCAGGGCGTGGGACGCAGCCGCAGCCGAGCAAGTATCAGACCTGCTGCTTTCCCGGAAGCTGCTCCGGCTGCTCAGAGCTGGAGAACACATTTATTTTGAAGCATGAAGAGCACCTGTCAGCTCTGAAAAAATACACTTGCCAGCTGGCATTTCAAATCGCTTAACGCCCCCTCTGTCACCTAGCCGGCTTCCAAAGGATCGATTGTTCAGACCTCAAAGTAGAGAAAAGTGGACTGTGAGAGTCCACGGGTGGAGAAGAAATGTCCTTGTTCAAGCCAAACCCACGTCGGGAAAGGCTTGTCGGCTCTGCTTGGTACTGCAGGGAAGCGGCTGGGACGTGGACCTCTCCTGGGGTTCTCCTGGTGCCATGGTGGGCCGTGCCTGCACCTTT
The DNA here is from genome assembly GCF_000334495.1 of Tupaia belangeri chinensis. Classification (NCBI taxonomy): domain Eukaryota; kingdom Metazoa; phylum Chordata; class Mammalia; order Scandentia; family Tupaiidae; genus Tupaia; species Tupaia belangeri. The sequence goes on from NW_006160148.1 coordinate 1,010,763, forward strand.
AGGCAGTGGGACATGGACACTTCGTCTGAGTCAGGGCCACTGGCTCTGTGGTGGGAACTACTTCTCCACGTTGAAGGTCACACTCTGAGGTCACAGTGAACGGGGAGAGTCCACCAGACACAGGACCCTGCCCCTGAAGGGACAATGGGCGACAGAGGGGGGCAGGGCAGAATAGCAAAGTATTTGGAGTCAGAACAGACTCGAGTGTGAATCTCAACTCTACTGCTTACCTACCTGTCGCTGCATTCGGCAAGTGCTTTAATTGCTCTAAGTCTTCATTTCCTCCTCCGCAAAACGGGACGATAAGGACGTTCAACTTGGGTTACAGGTAACGGACGAGATTGTCTACGCGGTGCCCTTAACCAGCTACGCATTAAGTGCTCTGCACACCGCTAACAATAATGCAGGCTCTGATAATAGTAAGAGTGATGAAGACGTTGGTAATTATTAGCATTATTTCTGAGCCTCCAGGCTGCTGTGTTAGGCTCGGTTAGGAAGTTGGAGCTGGGGTGGGGTTGCAGAGCAGCGGGTGGCACTGAGTTGAGGCCACCACGCATAGGATGCCATCATCCTGGTGGCCAGCTCTATCAGTAGCTACCCCGGTGAGCAGCTGCACTCTTGGCAGCCTTTGTCACCACAGCACCACTGGAGCCAGGTCTCGCTCTGTCGCAAGCCTGGCCTTGGACTTGCCATCTGACCCTCAGCATCCCGAGTAGCTGAGTATAGATGTGTGCCCCTGGAACTGGCTTCGACACTTTTAGGAAAATTTCTTCTCTATAGGGCAAGTGCACTCACCAGAGAGAGAGAGAGAGAGAGAGAGATGGTGAGAAATGATCCCCCCTCTTCCAGGGGAGATGGCCATGCTGCAACCCGTTCTCCTCCATTCTCCTCCCAGGATTTTGGGCGTGTACACACACGTACATGTCTGGTGTGTTTTTCTTTTCTTTCTTCCTTTTTTGGGGGGGCTGGGGAGAGGTTTTTGCCTTAGGGTGTGGGCGCTCGCCTGAGAGAGAGAGCGAGAGCAGGAAAGGAGACAGACACTGAGAGGGAAAGTGGGAACCACCCCCTGGAGGGACGGCCACACTGCAATCCTTTCCACTCCATTATTGTCCCTGCATCTCGGGCAGCTCACGTGTGTGCCTAGTGTGATGTTGATGCCACTAGGTCTGGGTCTCGAACCGTGCTTAGCCATGTGGGAGTTCTGCAATGTCACCACTATGTCACCGCGAGGGTCCCTCCTCCTGTGTTTTCAAGCTGCCCAGAGTCAGTCACGTGGGGTCCGGCCACCCTCACCTCTCTGCCACCCGAGGGCCCTCTATCTACGTGTACCCTCTGCCACTCTTCAGTGCTCACTCAGCAGTGGTGGGCAACAGCCGTTGACCTGGTGGCAGGAGGTCTGAGCAACCTCGGTCTCTCATCTGCATCTTTACCGTTCCTCCGACACACCAAGAGAATCCCTGCCTCGGGGCCTTTGCACGGGCTGCACTGTTGCCCAGCGTCCTCCTCACCTCTGTCCGGTCTCTCTTCAGATGCCACCTTAGCAGGCTCCCTGCCCCAAGAGCCCTCTCGCATTGTCCTCATTGCTCATGTCACCTCCTGACGCGGGCGTATTTGCCAGGATACTCGTTCATCGTCTGTCTTCCCAAATAGATCGCAGTAATGCAATCTTTGGTTTATTTTTAGTTTTATTTATTTTATTCACGATAGAAAGTGATCATGACATGAGAGAGAGAGCAAAGAGCACCCTTGACAGGGTCTTGCTGTGCTGTGATCTCCTCCCTCCAGCCCGCCAACTCATGGGGACGGGGCAGGGGTGTGCACGCCTGGTGAGTGTCAGGTTCACACGGGGTTCTGGACCCATGGTCGGCCACGTGGACTGCAGCACAGTGGGTCAGTTTGGTTCTGCCTGTGCCGACAGGCTGGGCCACAACGTAGTCGCTCTAGGGGCCAAGACGCTCTCTGTCCCAGGTCTGGAACAGTGCCTGGCACATAGTAGGCCTTCGGTAAAAATGTGTGGCATTAGCGAATAAAGAGGTCAAATGAGAGCATTCACAGGGTTCCTCACATCGGCTAGTGCCTGGGACCGGCCAAGAGCTGCTCCCGGAAGGGAGCGTGCAATGACTGGGAGTGCAGTACAGCGCTGTATTCGGGTGGCAGGCCCTCGAGGTCTCGGTCTCAGCTGGGTGTTGTGTGGGTGGGTGGGTGGAGCAAGTACTTCCTGTCTGCCAAGCTGCAGCAGAGGCTAATGGCCTCCACCGGGACCCAATCCAATTAAGGCCCTGGCTTCAAGTCAGCTCGGGTTCCCTTCCCGGCTGCAGCCACTTCCAAGGGGCAGAATGAAACCTGTAACTTCTCCACGGTGAGCCTGCCTCCAGGCGAGCAGGGCAGAGGGGGCTGGGGTAGGGTTTCTGCTCCCAGGGGAATGGGTCTGCATCTGCAGTGCACGCAAGTGGTCTTAACGCACACAGGCACACTCACACACAGAGCATGCACACACACACAGAGGCACACACAGAGCACACGCACAGGCACACTCAAACACAGAGCACACACACACACAGAGCATGCACACACATACAGAGCACATGCACAGGCACACTCAAACACAGAGCACACACAGAGCACACGCACAGGCACACACAGAGCACACGCACAGGCACACTCAAACACAGAGCACACACACACACAGAGGCACACACAGAGCACACGCACAGGCACACTCACATACAGAGCACACACAGGCACACTCACACACAGAGCATGCACACACATACACAGAGGCACACACAGAGCACACGCACAGGCACACACAAACACAGAGCACACACACACACACAGAGGCACACACAGAGCACACGCACAGGCACACACAAACACAGAGCACACACACACACACAGAGGCACACACAGAGCACACACACAGGCACACTCACATACAGAGCGTGCACACACAGGCACACACAGAGCACACGCACAGGCACACACAAACACAGAGCACACACACACAGAGGCACACACAGAGCACACGCACAGGCACACTCAAACACAGAGCACACACACACACAGAGGCACACACAGAGCACACACACAGGCACACTCACACACAGAGCATGCACACACAGAGGCACACACAGAGCACACACAGGAACACACACAGAGGCACACACAGCACACACACAGGCACACTCACACACAGAGCACACACAGGCACACACACAGAGCACACGCACAGGCACACTCACACACAGAGCACACACAGGCACACACACAGAGCACACGCACAGACACACTCACACACAGAGCACACACAGGAACACACACAGGCACACTCACACACAGAACACACACACAGAGCATACACACACAGGCACACACATACAGGCACACGGGCACACATACAGAGCACACACACAGATGCACAGGCACATGCAAACAGAGCGCACACACACAGGCACACACTGACGCACAAGCACACACAAATAGAGGTACACACATACAGGCACATGCACATGGGTACACACACAGAACACACAGGCACATGCAAACACAGAGCACACACACACAGGCACACATGTGCCCAGCGTGGAAGAGGAGCCTCAAGTTCATGATGAAAAGGATGAAGCAGGGAAGCAGCAGGGTGCCCTGCAGAGGACTCCGGTGCTGGTGAGGTGGCACGGGGACTCTCATCTTAGTTCCACTCCCACCCACCTGTGTGACAGGGAAGGAGGCGGAATGGGTGGAGAGGTCCAGCCCTGTCTGAGGTCACAGAGACCCCTAAGGCAGAACTGGAAAGGTGACTGTCCCCAAGGTCGGGCTTAATTGCATTCAGAAGGCTCTTCCAACTGCCTTTCTTTCTTCTTTTTTTCTTTATTGAAACAAATTTTAAATAAATAACACAAGAAAACTTCAAAAAGTTCATGAAAAAATTGAATTAAAATACACATTTAATGGGCTAGCCAGGTGGTGTGATGGGTAAGGTAGATGGATCCCACACATGGCCAACTGGGCAGTTTGAGTCCCAGACCCAGTGGCTTGAAAAATATGCCAGGGAGCCAGCAGGTAGCATAGCGTTTAAGGTACTGGGCTCCCACATTGCTGACCACGGTTCAAGTCCTGGACCCGGTGGCTTGAAAATCATGCATAGCATGGGGGACCAGCAGGTGGCATGGTGGTTAGGGTGCTGGAAACTGACACATGGCCAGCCATAGTTTGAGTCCTGGATCTGGTGGCTTGCTTGCTCACTTTCCCTTTTTCTCTCTATCTGTGTCCCTCCCTGGTCAGATTAAAAAATAAATAAATGAATAAATAAAATTAAATAAAGTAATTCTTAAAAAAAAAAAAAAGTCATGTGTGCCCAAAATCAGAAGAGGAGACTGGAGGAGAAGGGACTGCTGTGTGGTCAAGCCCCTAGGAGAAGTGACTTCTCACTTAGCCTCATGCTGTCTTTCTCTCTGTCTCTTCGGAGAGCATACATGCCCTGTGGCAAAAACCTTGAAAAAAGGAAAGAAAGAATGACATGCCAGGCACATGTGCATGCGTGCCCAAAATCCTGAAAAAAGAATGGATGAGAAGGGATTGCAGCACGGCCATTCCCTCTTTCTCTGGCAAGTGCACATGCCCTATAGCAAATTAAAAAAAAAAAAAAAAAGTATGAGTTTAATTTTGCACAAAAGTTGTTTGGAAAGCTGTGCATAGCTTTTTCACGATAGGCATTTTCTATAAATGCTCTGAACTTGTACATACTCGTTGGATAAAAGCTACAAAAAGGAAACAAATGTACACCCCATTCCCACTGACTCAGTCCCCCTCTCTGGGAGAACATACTGTTACCCAATTTCTTGTGTGTCTTTCCAGAGAGAAACGCTTCTGTGATATACAAGTTTGCCGGATAACGTATAGGTATGCACATGTGATAGACAGGTATCATTAAATTTGGAGTCTCCCTATCTAAGAATAGATTGTCTCACCATTTATTCAAAATTTTTAATGAACATGTATTCTCATATATGTTTCTTAAAAACATTGGATTTTTTGGGACCAGCAGTTAGTGTAATGGCTATGTCGCTGGACTCCCATGTAATTGACCATGGTTCGTGTCCCGGACCCGGTGGCTTAAACTCACGCCAGGCACATGTGCGTGCGTGCCCAAGATCCCGAGAGGAGAATGGAGGAGAAGGGATTGCGGCGTGGCCATCCCCCCTGGGGGGGGATTTCTCGCTTTCTATCTCTCTGTCTCTGTCTGTCTGACTGGCAAGTGCACGCACCCTATAGCAAAAAAACCTCTAAAAACAAATTGGATTTTTTCAAATGCAAATTGCACATATTAAGATACTATCCCATTTCCTAGATGTTTTTATATATTTGGGGCTGCTTTTAGTAATGAGATATTTTCACTCATAACAATTTCTTTTTAGAAAATAATTATTTATTATTATTTTTTAATTGAGTCATTGGAAAAGTAATAACATAGTTTTCTATGAAAAATACATCATGACTTTTCCAACGACCCAATATGGCAAGTGGCTCACCAGAGACAGACAGAAGTTGAGAAAGTAAGCTGCCAGGTGTGGGACTCGAACTGTGGTCAGCCATGTGAAAATTCAGTGCCCAACCACCATGCCACCAGCTGGCCCCCTTTCAGGACAATTTCTAATTGGTTGGGATTTGTATGTAAGAAGGTATTAATTTTTTTTTTTTTAAATTAACTTTTGGGGCCAGCCGGTGGCACGGTGGTTGAGGCAGCTAGCTCCTACCTGGCCCGCCATGCCATTTGAATCCCGTACTTGAGAAACACGCCAGGAATGTTTGCTCAAAATCCTGACAGGAAGAAGAGATGCATGAACCTGGAACCTTCCCATGGGACCAGCCTCCCCAAGC
>NW_006160148.1:1016668-1020624 GCF_000334495.1 Tupaia belangeri chinensis
CGCGCCCCCCGGCCACCCTGAACTTCTACGGACACGTGGCCCCCCTTGGTAGAAGGAACTCCGGTGAAATGATCTGCCTCAGCTAGTAAATGGTGGAGCTGGACCATCACGCGGTCCTTCTGGGGCAGGACCACGAGGAGAGAAACAGAGCTGCCCAGGGGCTGGGCAGCAGACGCCCTTGTTTGGAACGCTCACACTGTGCCATCCACCTCACATACCATCTTTGTAATACTCGTAAGAACTCTTTGAGGCCAGCAGTATGAGCAGACAGCTGGCCAGAGCACGGGCAGCGAAGACAAAGAAAAGCGGGCTTGCCACTGTGCCAGCGGAGTGGCCTAGACAACGTGCTTACCACCTTATTTTTTTGTTTTGTTTTGCTTCACGATACGAGAGAGGGAGAGAGAGACTTCCCGGGGGTTGGCCGGGCTGCAATCCCTCGTCTCCATTCTGTTCTCAGGATATTGGGCATGCATGCACATGCACCTGATGTGTTTTTCAAGCCACCCGGTCCAGGATCTGAATCATGCAGTTGGTCATGTGGGATCCGGCAGCCTTAACCACCACACCACTGGCTGGATCCACTTAATTTCTCTGAGCCTCAGTTTTCTCTACTATATTGTTGTTAAAAATGGTACTGGATGGTCTTCCTTCCAGTGAAGGTCCGTTTGTTGGGTCTGATGCCTTGGGAGAGCGTCTCAGGCCTTGGACCCACTGGAACTCTCTTCCAAAAGCCTAGAATAGCTGATCTGAAATGTGTCACATTGCATGTGTTTGTAGAATGACTTGCTCCCTCCAGGGAGGCTCAGGTCTTTGGGTGGCTCGAAAGGTTGGGGCTTTCGTAAACACAACATTCAGGTTACATTGCAGTCAAAATTATGGCTAAGTCACAAGTAGCAGGATTTTAGAGGAGGTCATTCACATCGTGGGGACGCAGTTGACGTTCATGGCTGAGTCAGGGTTTTCCCTAGCTGGGTGGACTAAAGTTACTAGAGTCCTTGAGCACCTATTCTGTGAGAGGGGCAGTGAGAGTAGCAAGGATGTGAAACTTGGGAGTTGGGGGTTGAAAAACAGTGCGTGACATTTACTTTAGGAATACGTTCGCTCTCTGTTCGGGCTGAGTTCCTATTATGGGCCAGACACTGAATTAGGCACAGGAGAACGTAAACAACGACAAATTCTGTGGGCACTGTGTTATTTGCTTTTCATGTATTAACTTGTTCAATCTCCATAACGATCTTTTTTTTTTTTAGAGAGGTTTTTGCTAGAGGGCGCGTGCTTTCTCCAGAAAGAGAGAGAGAGACAGAAACCGAGAACTCACCCCCAGGTGGGATGGCCACGCCACAATCCCTTCTCCTCCATTCACCTCTCTGGATCTTGGGCACGCACACACGCACACCTGGCGTGAGTTTAAGCCACGGGGTTCGGGACTCAAACCGTGGTCAACTACATGGGAGTCCAGTGACATAGCCATTATGCTAACTGCTGGTCCCATCTCCATAACCATCTTATGAAGAAGGTTTTATGCTTATGGTTTTACATGAGAAAAAAGAGGCACAGAGAGAGTAACTTGCTCAAAATATTTTTCCCAAGTAAAGATGTAGATCCCAAGCCTTTCTGCCCTCCAGAATTTCACAAGGTATCAGCGATTGGGAAATCTCCTTGAGAAGGTGATATTTGAGCAAAGACCTGAAGAAGGTAAGGGAGTGGGAGCTGTAGAGATTCTCAGGAAGGCGGGTCCAGAGACAGAAGAGGCCAAGTGCAAAGGCCCTGGAGCGGCAGGTGCTTAGGCATCCAAGGAATGGCCCCGGCCTGTGGCTGGGCCCAGAGCAAAGGGGAGAGCAGATGAGATCAGAGGGGTGTGCGGGCAAGGCGTCTCCACCCAACTTTGAGATGTCAGTGTGTGTTATCATAACAAACACAGGTAACGAATGCTTTTCTAGTTGGAAGAGATTTAAACGCAATGTGCGTGTAGCGCCTCCCCCACAGAAAGGTCTCTCCATTTCTCCCCTTCCAGACTGGCTCCGCCCATCCCCGTGAGCCACGTGGAAGTGGAAGTCTAAGGTGTGGCCATGGCCGGGTTTCTAAGCTCAGACGTTGGGTCTGAGGCTCTGCTTGGGGCTTGCCGGGGGTCAGGAGCAGTCTCGGAGGTCACACCACCGCAGGGCTCTGTGGAGAAGGGCACCGGCTCCTCCCAGCTGAGGTCTGTGTTTATGGATGAAGCCTCTAGACCCCTGGTCTGTGCCTCCTTCCAGGCCTGGGTCACCTCTGTAATCTGGTGACGTCACGTTAGCTGTTTGCAACAGACATGCACCAGAAGGAATACTGGCAAACGTCGTTTGGTAACCCTCGGGTACACCTCGGCACTGCCCTGAAATACCGCTTTGCCTCGGGATCCGTCTGGCCTCCTTTCGAGGTGCAGTAAGGTTGATCTTAGGCTTGGGTCTGCTTTGAACACTGCTCTGGTTTCTTTTCAGGTGGGGCAGAAACGGGGAAGAAGGGAACTTTGGTTCAGGTCATGATTCCATGAAAAATGAAGGCTGAGCTCAGTTCAGAGTCCAGCCTCGGTTCAAGTCTCATCTAAGGGGCGACCTCCTGGCATTTTTTGACAAACCAGCTGACCGCAGAGGGAGTTGAATATATACCATTCTAGCCTGCCTGGTGGTCGGGACAGTGTAAGTCCCAGCGCAGATAATGGCCACCTCTACCTGGGAGGACACCAGTAAGGCAAGCACCAGTAAACAGCCGCAACCCCTCTGGATCATGAAATGGGGCTTGGAGGTTATAAGGACATGGTGGTGTTAGGATTTGAACTTAGACATTCCAACTCCAGAGCCTGTGTTCCTAATTACTAGGGGACCCTGTCTCTTTAACAGAGTCCCTAAAAGAAAATTCGGTAGAGGAAGAACTTGCAGGCTTCCCTCAATTTCCTGTGCACTTTCAGTTTGTTCAAACGTTGGGCTATGTGCTGTCATGGGATGTGGTGACAGACCTCCCACGTGCAGCCCTCCTGGCCCTCACTATTCAACCCTGCTGGGGAGCTGCGGCTGTGAGTCAAGCAGAGTCAGAAGAGTGCACAAGGAAGTTTCCAGAGGAGGTGACAAGTAGTCTCTGCATTCTACAGCAGCTCCAGGACCAGGCACCTACCATGTGCTTGGCTCAAAGCATCAGTCCCCAACTTCAGGGGCTTAAAACCCAGTGGGGTTGCTCCTGTGTGAGGACCACCTTCTTCAGAATTGCCCTGGTGCTTGTTAAAATAGGAATTCCTTTTCGCCCAGAGAATCTGAGAACGGGACAGAACGGTGGAGCGTAGCAGCCAGGTGACTGACCACACTCAAGCCTCCCAGGTGAAGAATAGATACAGGCAGAAGGACAGCTTTCACACACGGGGGTTGCATTTCAAGACTGCAGTGGTCTCCTGGGAGGAGAAGATTCCAGTCTTATTGTTCACAGCCCTGGGCCTAGCTCAGAGGTCGGGACACAGTAAGGGTCTTCTAAGCATTTGCGAGTATGCTGGCTCCCAGCGCAGAAGCGCCTGAAGAGTCAAAAGGAAAACCGGAGTCGGAGGAAGGGGAAAAAAAAGGGTATTTCTAAGGCGATGAAAACTTTCCTAAAACTTGTCCTGGAAAAGGGAGCTCCGCCTTCCAGAGAGAGTTGGTAGATGGCAGCTGCGAGAAAGGGCGATGGGCGATGAGTCTCGGGGCTGCAGCGGGGGAGCGGGCGGGTGGCGCCTCCTCGCCTCCGCTAGCCGGTTGAGGCATGAGGTCACCTGGCACAGGACCAGCAGCAGCTGCGAAGGACGCGCCAGCGCTGCGGAGGGAGGCGGTGTCAGGCTCGGGCCCCCGGGGAATTTCCCTCCAGCCCCTCGGGAGGCGTGGCTCAGAGTCCCGCAAGAGGGGCGCACCGCCCCACGAAGGCCACGCCCCCGAGCCCGGGCCACGCCCCCAGGCCGCCTCGAG
>NW_006160148.1:1020824-1021035 GCF_000334495.1 Tupaia belangeri chinensis
CAGCGGAGCAGCCCCGGAGCAGAAGCAGCCGTCGCAGCCGCCGACCGCGGAGCCCAGCCGAGCCGGCCATGGCGTTGTCGGTGCCGCTGAACGGGCTGAAAGAAGAGGACAAAGAGCCGCTCATCGAGCTCTTCGTCAAGGTGAGCCCTCGCCTCGCCGTCCCGCCCGGCTCGAGACCCCGGCGGCACCCGGCGCGGGAGGCGGTGTCCCC
>NW_006160148.1:1021079-1036768 GCF_000334495.1 Tupaia belangeri chinensis
GCCCCCGCGCGTCCCGGGCCGCGGCTGCTGCCACCGCCCGCCCCAGCCCTCGCCCTCCGGTCCGCCCAGCCGGAGCCAGGCGCGAGCCGGCCGTCAGTTTCTCCCCAACTTCGATCGCTCGTGGAAAGAACGAGCTCCGCGCTGGTGTGAAACTGAAACTTCAATTTTCGATGCAGTCTTTTAAAAAAGTGAACCAGGAGGCAGACGCTCCCGAGCCTCCGGAAAGGACCGAGATTCCCAACTTGGGCTTTCCTGCCCCGGGTATTTGATCACCATCTGGTTTTCTTGTTTCTCAAGCGCGGAGTGTTTCGTATGATGCAACATTTTGGCTGCTCCCCTCGGTGTCGCTGCCTCGGGAAAGACGCTCTGTGCCCTTTTGTTTGGAAAGAATTGATGAGGGAAAGAACTCCTAACTGGCTTGGGCTTTCACAGGTTGATTTTCCCCTTGTCTTTTCAGTTTTATCGTGGAAACTACCTGCTTGGCTTAAGAGTACTACCGGTCCCTTTTCCTTTTCCTCTAATATTTTTCACTGGCTACGCAGGGAGTGTAGACGCTGTAGACATCTGGATGCAGATGCCTCTCAGAACTCCTTTAAGATCCTTGTGATTCCCAGCCACATTAGCCAGGCTTGGTCAGAACTAGGCAACATATTGGAAATGAACAGGATTCCAAGACTGTTTTGTCCTTTTTTTTTTTCTCTCCAGAGTTTTTAAAGGAAAGAAAGGGTGTATTTAAGAGAGAGAAATAAAGGATTTGCAAACGATGGGAACATTTTGTCTTAGAATTTGGGGAGTATTTTGGTCCCAGGAGCTGGAACAGCAGACAGATATCCAACCCCGGAGTATCAGCGTCTCAGTTACTTTGGTGGCAGACATAGACCTTCCAGGTGCAAGGTGGGAAGGAACCTGAAATAGGAATTAAGGAAGGAGGGCGAAAAGGATGGATCAGAGATCATTTCAAAAAAATCATACTCTGCTAGGAACAGGAAAGAATTTTATAAACTCAAAGTCTATCCACTAATAATCTGAAAAATGGTATTTCGTAGTGGCACTTTTACTGCTTTAAAAATTTGTCAGAGGGCATCAGGTATGATCTCCAAAGAGGGAGGGGGTGGGAGATAGCATCCCCCCCCCCAGGGGAGGGGAGGGGAGGGGAGGGGAGGGGAGGGCGGTTATGCTGCAGTCTTTCCCCTCCATTTCTCCTTGGGCTCACACGCACACAAGGCTCCGAGTCTAGGACTTGAACTGCTGTCGATCATGTAGGATCCAGTGTTTTAACTACTATGCCACTGGCCGGCCCAGTGGCGATGCTTTAGAAGCAGAATTAAACATGAAGTCAGACAAGGATACTGTCAGTACAGCATCTGTTCAGAATTGTACTGAAGGTTCTAGACAGTATAGTAAGACTTAGAAAATAAAGTTACAGATGCTCCTCAGCTTACCGTGGGGTCACACCCTGATACACCTGTTGTAGGTTGAAAGTATCATAAGTTGAAATGCATTTCTTTTTTCTTTTTCCCTAGAAAGTGCGTGTTCTTGCCACAAGAGACAGGAAGAGGGGAAAAGCACTCCCCCATGGGGTGTGGTCACACTGCAATCCCCAGTCCCTTCTCTATTTCTCCATCCGGTCAGGATTTTAGGCATGCAGGTACACATGCCCAGCGTGTTTTTCAAGCTTCCAGGCCTAGGATTCGAACCGCCGTCAGCCATGTGGGATCCATGGGATCAGCCTGAAAATGCATTTAATATACCTAACCTTCTGAACATTATAGCTTAGCCTGTCTTAGCCATGCTCAGGACACTTAACATTAGCTTACAGTTGGGCAAAGCCGTCTTAACCCAAAGCCTGCTTCATAATAAAGGGGTGAATAACGTTTTTAATGAACTGACTACTGTAGTGAAAGTGAAAAACGGGCTTCAGCACTGCATAGAAAGCCAGTTCCCACATGCCGGCCATGGTTCAAATCCTAGGCTCGGTGGCTTGAAAAGCATGCCAGGCACACGCGCCCCATATACGATGGAATGGAGCTATGGAGGGAGAGGTCTGTGTTGTGACAAGCCCCACGTCTCCCTCAGGTGAGCACGGTGCCGCCTCTTCTTGGCCGTCCCGTCTAAGGAAATCGGAAACCGTACATGCTGATGGTGGATCTCAAACCCTGGTCCTTTGTCCTGTTTTTATCTAGCTTTCAGGCTCCAGAACCCTTTGTGATTTACCTACTCCCCTTCCCCTCAGTTCTTCAGTGCCGCTAGCCTTTCCATTATCTACTGTATTTTTCATCTACGTTTATTTGGCTCTGTTCAGAATTTGAGATCGAAATTAAAAACAAAGTGAAGAAACCAGAATGGTTGTGTGGGGACTTGGAACGTGGGTTCTCCTGAGTGTGCTGTTGGCACCACTGTCGAGTAAGAGCCGCACGGTGACCATGGAGTGGGTGGTGTCCGTCACCGGAATCGGAGAGGAAGAGGTCAGTGCTGAAGAGCCAGTGCCCTGCTGACTGTGCCTCTGACCCAGTGAGAAGGCGCTCGCTTCTTTCCCAAAGTGGAGCGGCTCGCGGACCCCTCCCGGTTCCCACACTTGTGCTGTGAAGTCACCGGCTCGCCGCTCACCGCTCCTTGTGGGCCTTTCTCACTGGGCTTGGTGGCAGGGAACCAGGTTCATGTCACGGTTTTGTCCTCATCGGCTGGCTTACTGGGCAGTTGGTCTTCCCTGTCCCTGTCCAAGCCTTATTGTTTTCATTCGTGAAATGAGAGGTGGAATGTTTTCTGTGCCCTGTGATTCAGCGAAGGCAAAGCTTTGCATTGATACAGACCAGGTTAGTCGTCCAAAAGGAAAAAAATGAACAGGTAAAAGATAGTCAAGGATATTCTTGCTTTTCCCCAAAAACCTATGTGTGGGAAATGCAAATAGGAGAAAATACACTTATATTTAGTTATTTTGAAAGCAGGAGGGGGCAGAGGCTGCGGTTGTCCGGAATGGCTAAGCTGTTACTTCTACCAAGAGGTATCTGAGTTTGTAGCAGAAAACTTACTTACACTCAAGCACAGAGCATGTATGGGAAATTGCAAACTTGGTGGCAGTGCTAGGAGCGATGCAGGGGCTGTAATGGGGTATTGAGCCCACCTGCCGAGCTAGGACCGGGGACAGTGGCCTCCGCAGCAGTGTGACTAGACCCACAGCCACGTTTCCTTCCTTACAACGCGTTTTTGGAGTTGTCTGCCACTGCCCTTTAGTCTACTAATTCCTCAGCACTTCTATAACAGCAGTGCACCTTTTATTTAACCGGACACCTGAGAGGATAGCTCACCTTCGCCTTCGCCTTAGCAGTAGTAAGGGCTTACAGTGGAGGTGCCCTCTCCCCTTCCCCTGCTCTGAGGGGCAGAGGGGCGGTAGGTGTATGTAGGAATCACCAGTCAGGGTAAGTTCAGACCCTTTAGCAAAGGCATAGGGTTCCTTATCATCCAACCACTGCCTGGGTCTCTCTTTTCTTTTTTTACAAGTTTCCACTGTAGGACACACTCACTGGAGAGAGACAGGGAGGGACAGGGGAGAGAGCAAGTGAGAAAGCGTCCCCCAGTGGGGATGGCCCTGTGGCAGTCCCTTCTTACTCTCCTCTTGGGATTTGGGGCATACATGCACACCCACCTGGAGTCCAGCACTCGAAATGCACAGTGGCCATGAGGGGTCCAGCCTCCCTAACTAGCATGCCATCTGGCTGGCCCTGCGCGTCTCTGTTCTGATTTGTTTACTAGCTAATTGTGTGTCCCAGGGTACCTTAAACTTCTCTGTGCCACGTCTGCACAGTTGGGATATTAATAGCCCAACCATATGGGAATAAATTAATACTGGGCTGTCAGAAAAGTCATGACTATTTACTCGTGTTTTTCTTGCGAAAATGCGTCTTGACTTTCCCAGCGACCCAGTCTATGTAGCCTGGAATAGCCATGGAAGCGTTTAGTGCACAGTAAGCAATGCGTACTAGTGTTATGTCCTTCTTTTAGGAGAAGTTAAAAAGTGTACTATAGGACACAAGCACTCACTAGAGAGGGGGAGGGAGAAAGTGAGAGAGCATGCCCCAGGGAGGATGGCCATGCCACAGCCTTCCCGTGTTCTCCTCCGGACTTGGGGCATGCACATACACATGCCTCGGTGTTTTACAAGCTGCCCGATCTGGGACTTGAACCGCGCAGCTGGCCACGTGGGGTCCAGGTGCTGTGACCACCAGCTGGCCCGGTGTGTCACGTGTGTGAGCATGTGTATGCAGATCTTCCCGACTAGACGATAAGCTTTTTGAATGTAGGGTCCTGATACTGTCAGAGTGTCCGGGACTTAAGGGCTCCCAAATGCTGAAACAAGATTGCCGCCTCTTTGATGTCTGGGTCCCCTGTGCTTGGGAATGGGAAGCGACTTAGCCTTGGCCCTTTGTCCCCCCTGACCCTGTGTGATTTTATCTGCCCGCCTTCCCCTCCATGATTTAGTACGTCTGGTCTTCTCCCGTGTCTCCCGTGTTTCTCACGAATGTTTCTTTGGCTGTGTTCATAATACGGACAGCCAAGATTTCTGTGTGGCAGAAAGTATATATTCATTCTTGAACCATAAGTCGAGTCCAGTTGAGAAGAGACAGGATTTTTAGATTTTATTTTCCTTTCATAACCCAGCTCCTGTGGACACTGCTGTCTCCCAGGCTCCTGCTGGTTAGCTTGGTTTGCTGCGGTAGTATTGGTGTCTCCGCGTGGTCACTGCTAACATTACCCTGTTCTTCCTCTTTTCCTTATCATGGGAATGTGTATATGCACGCGTCTGTGTGGGAGTAAGTGAGAGGGAGAGGCGGAGCCCCACACGCCTGGCCGTCCCACAGCCCTGTTCCTCCAGCCCTCTAGCCCATTGGTGTGTTTCAGGCTGACCCAGCGGGGGATTCACACCGCAGTGACCATGTAGGACCCAGCTTCTCGTGAGCTGGGCAGCAAATTCCTGCTACTCCAAGAAGCTAGCCCAGTATGTTATTGTTTTTGTTTTAAAGACTTTTTTTTTTCTTGCCAAAAGGCGTATGTGTTTGCTGAAGAAAGAGACAGAGAGGGAAAAATCACATCTCCCCACGAGGGGAGATGGCCATGTACATCCCCTGCTGCCATATTCTCCTCTTGGGATTTTGGGCACCCCAGACACACCTGATGTGTTTTCAGGCTGCTGGGTCTGGTATTCAAAACGCAGAGTCGGCCGTGGGGTCTAGCACCCTAACCACCACCTGCTGTCCCCCCAGTATAATCCTTAAATGTAGCCTTTATTAAGTGGATTCTCTAAAGCCTTGAAATTATGTAAAAAATTCTAAGAGAAGTAAATGGTAGAATTTTGAGAATCAAAAATAATTCATATAAGCAAGATATAAAAGAAAGAATTGGCTAAATGATCATTAAGGTCGCGTGGTCCTGATTAACTGTGACTTAAAAGAATATACTGGGGACCAGCAGGTGGCATGGCGGTTCAAGTGCTGGACTCCCACATTGCTGACTGTGGTTGGAGTCCCGGACTTGGTGGCTTGCTTTCTCATTTTGCCTCTCTCTCACGTGTGTCCTATAGCAAATTAAAAATAAATAAATAAATAAATAAATAAAAAGAAAAAAAAGTTAATGGAAACTACAAGAATAGTGGCCAGCAGGTGGCACAGTGGTTAAGGTGTTGGACTCCCACATAGCCGACTGTGGTTTGAATCCTGGACCCAGCAGCTTGAAACTCACACCGGGCATGTGAGCGCGCATGCCCCAAATCCTGAGAGGAATGGAGAAGGGGTCACAGTGTGACCATCCCTCGCTGGGGGTGATTTCTCACTGTCTGTCTCAGTATTTCTCTCTCTCCGACAAGCGGACGTACCCTATAGCAAAAATCTCTTAAAAAAAGAATCTGCTGAAATAAAGTAAGTACTAGTGAGCAACTGCTGAGTGAGGTGCTGCTGACGTGGGTGACAAGACATCAGTAAAGGTCTCTTATCTTTAGTCTTAGAAATTCTGTTGGAGAGAAAACAGTACAGGAGAGTTCATGCCTTTTTTTTTTTTTTTTGGGAGAGGGTTTTGCTATAGGGCGCGTGCGCTCGCCAGACAGACAGAGAGAGAGACAGAGAGACAGAAAGCGAGAAATCACCCCCCGGGGGGGATGGTCACGCCACAATCCCTTCTCCTCCATTCTCCTCTCGGGATCTTGGGCACGCACGCACATGCGCCCGGCGTGAGTTCTAAGCCACCGGGTCCGGGACGCGAACCGCGGTCGACTACGTGGGAGTCCAGCGACATAGCCATTACGCTAACTGCTGGTCCCGAGAGTTCATGCTTAAGGAGTCAGTTGTGATTCACACTGAAGTAGGTTTGAACCTAACCTTGGAAAAGTAGGTGCCTTGGGGAATTGGGAATAGCCACGAATGGGGTGTTAATTTTGACATAGTATGTAAGCTATTTATGCCAAAAACTGTTAATGGATTAATATCTTTTAAAGGAATGATTAAAAAATCTGTAATGCCAGGGAGACAAAGCTGAGGATGAGACTTTTTTTGCTTACCAAAGAGAGACAGAGAGGGAAAGTGAGGAGTCACCCTCAGGGAGGATGGCCATGCTGTAGTCCCTTATCCAGTGTCCTCTAGGGATTCTGGGTGCACACACATGTGCCTGGCAGGATTTTCAGGCCAGGTCTGGGATTCAAACTGGAATTGGCCGTGTGGAATCCAGTACCTTAGCCTCTGTGCCACCTGCTGGCCCGAAGATGAGACTTTGAAAACCGAACTGAGATGTCTGATAATACATGTTGTAGCCTTGCCTGTTCTCGCTACGTTTCCTTATTTTTCAGACTCCTTCCTAGTGGCATATGGGAAGGCGCACATGGACGTCCAGGGGCCAGCTCTCCGCGGTTTGCCCATCCGAAGTGCCGGTTCTTTGTATTTCGTTTGGGGACAGACTTCAACCTCCCCTCTTTGTTAGTTTTCAGGTGGAGCAAATGAAATTAATTTTCTGTGGGAAGTGATGCTGAGGACGTTGTTTTAACAGTTGAACAAAAACTAACTTAACATCAAGACAGTGCTGCCTAGCTTACCATGCAGAGGGGAATTTCAGGAGCTAGAACTGGATGTAAAATGTCAAGTTAGCGGAAACTCTTCTTGTTACTTTTTACCTGAGCCGCTCCTGAAAACCTGACAATGCTACTTTTGGCAAAAGCCAAGCTGACGATGTAGGTTAAATAGAAAGTTCTGAGAGAAAGCGGCCCAGGATCGGGAGGAGACGGGATCCAAAGGGAAAAGTCCAGCAGCATGAATAGTGATGGGAAGGGCACCTGGGGGACCCGGCTGTCCTGCAGTCGGGCTGGAAGCCGGAAGGCGTGCTGAGCGAGGCTTTCCCACTGGCCGTTTCAGCGGCGCAGCGGGCCGTCCTGCATGGGTCAGTGAGTCCTTAAAGGGAAATGAGAGGCAGGATGGACGTGTGAGTAAGACCTGAACTGGGGTTTGGACGAAGCCCGAGGGTCAGCGAGGATGGGCTTGCCCGTTTTAGAGGCTCTTACAGAAAAAGGAAAGGGAGTTCCTGCAGGAAAATGGCACTGAGGTCACGATTACTAACGTCCAAGTGTCATTTAACAGAAATCTAAATTTAATCCAGGGCATTGATCTGTGGATTTTCTTGGAACTTTTTGATCCTTTTTTTAATTTTGAGACTTGGCAAACAGATCCATCATGATTAGTACCAAGTATTGCTGTCAGTTAAACTTACTTGGTTTCTGTGTTTTTTCTTTTATTTAAAATATAAAACCAGGAGACTACTGGTCTAATTATGAATTTTTTTTTTAAGTATTTTTTTTTTCTTTACTGGAGAGAAGGAGAGACAGACAGAAAGTGGGAAATCACCTCCCAGGGGGATGGCCACACTGCAGTCCCTTCTCCATTCTCCTCTTGGAATTTTGAGCACACATGCACACGCCTCTGGAGTAAGTTTTAAGCTGCCAGGCCCAGGCCACAAACCATGGTCAGCTGTGTGGGAGTCCAGCAACATAACCATTATGCCGTCTGCTGGTCCCGGGAGTGACAATTTAATGTAGACAAATCCGACTTTCTGAAAGTTGTGTGAGCGAGACTAGGATTATCTTACACTTTAACGTTAATGTTTTGAGGGACTAACAACATTACAGTCAGGGCTAGGTATGATCTAAGAGTTCACTGTGTATGTATTTTGGACTTTTAAATTTCCTTCGATAAGGGCCAGCAGTTGGTGTAATGGCTGTGTTGCTGGACTCCCATGTAGTCAACTGCGGTTCGAGTCCTGGACCTGGTGGCGTGAACTCACCCCCTGGGGGTGATTTCTCACTTTCTGTCTCTCTGTCTTTCTGGCAAGCGCACGCGCCCTATAGCAAAAACCTCTCAAAAAAATTCCTTCAGTAGTTTTTTTAGCTTTTCTTGAAGGTGAGGTATACTAACTGTAAACTAGGAGCTTAACAGTGTTTATTCCCCCATTTTTGGTAATAAAATGACAACATTCAAGTTTATATGTGAACTAACTCATTCTTTTTTTTTGGAGAGATTTTTGCTATAGGGTGCCGTACGCTCGCCAGACAGACAGAGAGAGACATAGAGACAGAAAGCGAGAAATCACCCCCCAGGGGGGATGCTCACGCTGCAATCCCTTCTCCTTCATTCTCCTCTTGGGATCCTGGGCAGGCACGCACACGCGCCCGGCGTGAGTTTTAAGCCACCGGGTCCGGGACGTGAACCGTGGTCGACTACGTGGGAGTCCAGCGACATAGCCATTACGCTAACTGCTGGTTCCCAGAACTAACTCATTCTTGTGCAGACGACTTGGTGCTCGTGGTGGAGTTGCAGAATGCCAGTCACCTGTAATAACTTAAGTACTGGATCTCGCCGCTGCACAGGGTAGGTGTTGACTCGACTGTGTGGGAGAGAAAAGAACGAGACTCTAAGGAAACACTGGGTAATGCAGAGCCAAACGATTCGGGGAAAGCTAGGGAATTAACTGCTAGGGATCTGAGTTCTGTGGATGTTTCTCTGCTAAAAGTCAGGCGTTTTATTTTGTAGGTAGAGACCAGGTGGTAGATAACTGAGCGAACGTTTATTAAAAACTGAACACAAAGCACATTTGGTTCTTGTGCTCCCTAGAAAAATGGAAGAATAGCAGTTGTGGAGCAGGCTAATTGATGAAAAAGACTGGTGGGGGAGCAGCAGATGGCGTAATGTTTACGTTGCTGGACTCCCAGATACTTGACTGCAGTTTGAGTCCCGGACCTGGTGACTTAAAACTCACACCGTGGGGACCAGCAGTTAGCGTAATGGCTATGTCGCTGGACTCCATGTAGTCGACCACAGTTAGAGTCCCAGACCCGGTGGCTTAAACTCACGCTGGGTGCATGTGCGTGCGTGCCCAAGATCCCGAGAGGAGAATGGAGGAGAAGGGATTGCGGTGTGGCCATCCCCCCGGGGGTGATTTCTCGCTTTCTGTCTCTATGTCTCTCTCTGTCTGTCTGGCAAGCGTACGTGCCCTGTAGCAAAAAACCCCTCCAAAAAAAGAAAAAGAAAAAAGGCAAAAAAGCAAAACAAAAACAAAAAAAAACCCTCACACTGGGTGCATGTGCATGTGTGCCTAGAATCCCAAGAGAAAAAGTTTTGTTTTAAAATTCATAAAAGTTTCCTCTAGGGCATGCAGGCTTACCAAAGAGAGACACAGAGAGAGAAGGGATGTGAAAAAGCACCTGCTGGGGGCGTGGCCAGGCCTCAGTCCCTTCTCTTCAGTTCTTCTCTTGGGAGTTTTGGGCATGCACACACACATGCATGCACACACACGTGCCTCATGTGTTTTTTAGGCTGGATCTGGGACTCATACCATGCCATTGACCCTGTGGGACTCTGAGCAGCCTTAACTACCATGCCACTGGGTGACCCAAGAATGTGCAGTTTTATATGGTTTGATATTCTAGGTTACAGCATATTTAATTAATGAGATTTTTGCTATAGGGTGCATGTGCTAGCCAGAGAGACGGAGACAGAGAGCGGGAAAGTGAGAGATCACTCCTCAGGGGGGCTGGCACCCTGAAACCCCTTCTCCATCTCCTCTCGGAATTTGGGCATGCATGTCCATGTGCCCGGTGTGAGTTCCAAGCTGCTGGGGCTGGAACTTGAACCACGATCAACCATGTGGGAGTCCAATGCTTTAATCACTGTGCCACCTGCTGGCCCCCCAAAATTTTGTCTTAAAAATGTTCTGGGCCAGCAGGTGGCACAGAAGTTAAGGCAGCTGGCTCCTGTGTGGCCTACTGAGTGGTTCAGGGCCCAGACCTGGGTCTGGTCTTGTCTTTTTTTTTTTTTTTTTGCCGTAAGGTGTGTGCACTTGCCAGAGAGAGACAGGGAGAACTCATCCCTCGTGGAGGGGGTGGCCATGCCACAGTCCCTTCTATTCTTGTGGGATTTTGGGCATGTATGCGCTCATTTCTAGTGTGGTTTTCAAGCCCCCAGGTCCAGGACTCAAACCGCAGTTGGCCATGTGGGAATCCAGCCACCTTAACCACCTGCTGGCCCCAAGTATAAGTAATATTTAACTTTAGTCTGTTTTAGTTTAAATATCGGCCGTAAGTTTGAAAAGTCATGCCATTTTCTTTCTGTTAGGTTGTCGAGGAGGTCATGCTGTATTTTCTGTTTTTCTCTGCAAAAAATGTGTCTATGTGTCATGCTCTTTTAAAAATGAGTTCTTCTCAAAGCTAGTGTGAGTGCCCTCCTACATAACTAAGCAATTGCAGTGTTTGGCATGCAACATTTAAAAAATTAAGTTGCCTCTGATTCCGTTTCCTAAGTGGAGAAGCAGTCACAGCAGCAGTGGAGGAAGACGGGTGCCGTGTGCAGCTCAGTCTGTTCCACAGCGTCCTACGTTTGACACAGCTGGGTGTCTCCGAAGTACCCTAGTCCGTGTACCTCCGAGTGCTGAATACTGTGTTTAAGTCCTGTGTTGCAAGAACAAATTGTGCTACTTAAAAAAAGGTTCTCCTCTCAGTTCTAACAGCCAAATGTGTTTACTGTAGACGATTTAGAAAGCACAGAAAAGCACAAGTGAAATAAAGTAATGAGGCCAGCCAGCTGGTGTGGTGGTGAAGACTTTGGATCCCATGTGGCTGACTGTGCAGTTCGAGTCCCACACCTGGCAGCTTGAAAAAACATGCTGAGTGCGTGCTGCATATGACCAAAATCCCAAAGTAGCGAATGGAGGAGAAGGGATTGCAGCATGGCCAACTCCCCGGTGGGTGATCTCTCATCCCCCCCGGGTGAGCATATGTGTCCTGTAGCAAAACAAAATAATGATAATAATTCTTTTTATTTTTTTGGAGACTTTTTTTCTTATTGGGCGCGTGCGCTCACCAGAAAGACGGAGACAGAGAGACAGAAAGCGAGAAATCACCCCCCGGGGAGATGGCCATGCTGCAATCTCTTCTCCTCCATTCTCCTCTCGGGATCTTGGGCACGCATGCACACGCGCCTGGCGTGTTAAGCCACCGGGTCCGGGACGCGAACCACAGTCGACTACGTGGGAGTCCAGCGACATAGCCATTACGCTAACTGCTGGTCCCAATAATAATAATTGTTATGCTCTCCATCTTAGTTCATTTTTATTGTTAACAGAAATACTCCTGACTAGGTAAATTTAATGGAATAGAGGTTTATTTTGACTCTTAGTTTTGGTGACTGGGAAGGCCAAAGAGATCATGAAGTGGCAGAAAGCCAGGCTTTTAGTGAGCAGAGCACGGCCTGCGCCCGCCTGACTCTCTCTGCTGTTCTGGGCTCATTCCCAGCTGTGCTTGGCCACGCTGGGTCCTGTTCCTTTAACACTAACTGTGGGGCTTGCCCGGTTTTTAACTTTGTAAATTTAAGTGTGTTAATCCCTTACGGAACCTGTTGTCTAGTGGGAAAGGCTAATTATTTTCTTTTTTTTTTAGAATTATTAATTTATTTTTATTTATCATTATTATTATTTTTAGAGAACTTTTGCTATAGGGCTTATGTGCTTACTGGAGAGACAGAGAGACAGAAAGTGAGAAATCCCCCCGGGGAGAAGGACCACAATTCCTTCTCCATTCCCTTCTGGGGATTTTGGGCCTGCACGCACATGCACCTGGTGTGAGCTTTTAAGCCGCCGGCTCCCGGACTCAAACCGCAGTAGACTACATGGGAGCCCAGTGATGTAACCATTACGCCATCTGCTGGTCTCCATTATTATTATTTTTAATTTGCTACAGAGCATACGTGCTCACCAGAGAGATAGAGAAGGAATGTGAGAAAGCAAGCTGCCAGAACCAGGACTCGAACCACAGTTAGCCATGTGAGAGTCCAGCTTCTTAACCACTGTGCAGCCTTGTGGCCGTGGTAAGGGCTTACGGCGTGTACTTATATTAAGGGGAGAACTGGGTACTGGGAAAGAATGACATGTGGGTGAGTAGTAATCAGATGGGAGGACTCTCCAGAGGTAACAGAGGTACCGAGACTTTGGCTGCGGGACCAGGATACAGAGAACGACAGTGAGGAACCAACGGGGTTCAACCGTGGCGGTCCCGGTAAGTGGTGTGAATTTTACCCTTAGTAAAAATGGCAATTCTCAGTCTAAGCAAGGGAGTGTCAAAGTTAGAGTTGCATTTTTTGTTTTGAATTGCCCAGTATGCCCTTGCCACAGAGGGAGGAAGTGAGAAATAGACTGAGAGGAAGTAGCTTCCAGTGGGTACGGTCATGCCACATGTCTTTCCCTCCATTTCCATCCTTTCAGGATCTGGGGCACACGTGTGTGCATGCCCACCTGCCTGGTGTGTGTATGTGTGTGTGTTAAAGAATTATTTATTTTAATTTTATTTATTTATTCATTGATTTTCATTTGACCAGAGAGAGACACAGAGGGAAGGTAAGAAAGCAAGCCCCCAGGCCCAGGACTCGAACCATGGTCAGGTGGTTTTTCAGGCCACAGGAGCTTGATTTGAACTGGGCGTGGCCATGTGGGCTCTGGCTCCCCTGCGTGGTGCTTAGTGACTGTGAAACTCTAGGCCAGCCTTGGAGCTGCATTTTGTGATCAGGAGCCTGGCCACTCTCGGGAAGATAACTTTAATGGAGGCAATAGTGGAAACAAGGAAAAAAGGTCATTGCTTAAAGTGTTATTTAACGTATGCTATTCTTTTTTAAAATTTTAAAATTTTTAATTTTTTTGAGAGGATTTTGTTATAGGGCGCGTGCGCTCGCCAGAGAGACAGAACCTGAGAAATGGCCATGCCATAATCCCTTCTCCCCCATTCTCCTCTCATGATGTTGGGCACGCATGCTCTTGTGCTGGGCATGAGTTTAAGCCACTGGGGTCAGGACTTGAACCGGGGTCCACTACATGCGGTCCAGTGACATAGCCATTACACCATCTGCTGGTCCCCAACATATGCTGTTCTTTGTCATTGCTTAAAGTGTTGTTTAACACAGGCTATTCTTTGGGGAAAAACATTTATTTAACGGCTGTATTTAGTGGGTAGTTAGAAAACAAAGCACAGACCAGCAGACATTGCTTATAGAGATCGCATTCCACCAGATTTGGCCATGTCACTAAAGTGCTGGTGATTTACTGTGGAGTTGGAGGGGACATTTTTGTTTTATTTTATTATTTATTTATTTTAAAGTTTGCTGGAGGTGGGGCCAGCAGGTGACAAGGAGGTGAAGACAGTGGATCCCATACAGCTGACTCCTGATTTGAGTCCTAGATCCGACTGCTGGGAAAACTTGCCAGCGCGCGTGCGTGCATCCCTGCCCCACATCCCGAGAGGAGAATGGTGGAGAAGGGGTTGCAGTATGGCCATCTTCCCCGGAGAGTGACTTTTCACTTTCCCTCTCTCTCTTTCTCTCTCCAGTGGGCACATACGATGGTCACACTTCTTCTTTTCTTTTTTAAAGAATTATGTATTTATTTATTTCCATTTACTATATTATTTTTTAATTTGACCAGACAGAGAGAGAGAGAGAAAGGGAAAGCGAGAAAGCAAGCCACCAGGTCTGGGACTCAGACTGCAGTTGGCCATGTGGGAATCTAGCACTTTTACCCACTGTGCCACCTGCTGGCCCCATGAATTATTGTATTGAACTTTATTTATTTAACTTATTTAGTTAAATTTGACCAGAGAGGGACAGAGTGAGAGAGAGAGAAAGGGAGAAAGCAAGCTGCTAGGTCCAGGACTCGAACTGTGGTTGGCCATGTGGGAGAGTCCATTGCCCTTAACCACCATGCCACCTGCCGGCCCGGTCACACTTCTTAAGGGATTTGGGGCATGCACTCCAGGTCCAAGACTTGAACTGTGCAGTCGGCCCTGTGGGACCCAGCTACCTGATCCACCTACCTTAACCACCACGCCACTGGCTGCCCAGGAGGGGACTATTTTTCAAGGGAGAGATTTTTGCTATAGAGCGTGTGCATGTGCTGGAGAGTCAGAGAGAGACAGTGACAGAAAGTGAGAAATCAGCCCCCAGAGGATTTGGCCATGCTGCAGTCCCTTCTCCACTCTAAGGATTTGGGGCATGCAGGCACATGTGCCCAGTGTTGAGTTCTAAGCTGTTGGATCCGGGACTCAAACCATGGTCGATGACTTGAGAGTCGAGTGACATAACCATTATGCCATCTGCTGGTCCCCCTCCCCCCCGCCCCAGGTTTTGCTATAGGGTACATGCGCTTACTGGAAAGGAGGGATGGGGAGAGAGAGAGAGGAGAGAAAACACCTCCCAGGAGGTATGGCCATGCCACAGTCCCTTCTCCTCCATTTGTCTGTCAGGATTTTTGGTGCATATACATACACACACGCCTGGCATGTTTGCCAAGTCCCCAGATTTGGGACTCGATTGCTCCCTTGGCTATGTGGGGTTTGGCCGTCTTAACCGCCGTGCCACCTTGGCTGGCCCCCGGAGGGGATCGTTGTACATTATCGGTTTTCAGCTCAGTATTTCCCAGAATCCTTTTATTTACCTTTTCTGGTGTGACAGTAGTTTGGAAAGGTCCTGTTCTCAGTAATAGAAACATATTGGACCTTTCAAGTATTGGTAATGGACTGAGTTACACATTTATGGAGGCTTCCTCTGCACAGCGCTGTCGACTTTTAGAATTTTCTCCTGATGCAAGTGCCCAGTTATACTTCGCAAGATAAACTCTCCCTAAGATAAATGTCTCGTACAACTTTTCTCTAACGCTGGGACTAAGAACAGTCTTCTCCATAGATAAAATCAAGTTCAGTCCTGCCCTCCCACGTCTGATTTGACCTGTTAAATTTCCCCCCTGTTCTTCTGGTATCTTCTGGCATTTCACAGAACCTGGGTCATGGCTTCCTTCCTTCACGACTGGCAGAGACTCCTACATGTGGTGGTGAGAAGGCTGTGATGTCAGGGCATCTGGATTTCTGCCAAAATCTATGTGTTTGTCTTTTACTAAAAATAATATCTCAAACAAATTTAGGATCCACCAATAAAACCCTAAAGTCCTTTTTATTTGCTTCGAATTTGTTTCCCCTTTCTCTGTAATTTTTTTTTTTGAGAGATTTTCGCTATAGGGCGCGTGTGCTCACCAGACAGACAGAGAGAGACAGAAAGCGAGAAATCACCCCCCAGGGGGGATGGTCACGCCGCAATCCCTTCTCCTCCATTCTCCTCTCGGGATCTTGGGCACGC
>NW_006160148.1:1039734-1058203 GCF_000334495.1 Tupaia belangeri chinensis
CACAGATCTCCCCTTCCAATCCCCAACCTAAGAACTGTGGAACCCACCTATAACCTACAAGCCCCCCCACTTCTACATGTCCCGCCTTTTTTGGGCCAGACCAATGGAAAATCTCTTCACTAAATGCTGTCAATCTCAAAAACAAATAAAAGGAACCCCTGTACATGATCACCCCGAGAAAGGCATGTATGCCTCTTCTCCGGGCCTAGGTCATTCACATCTGGTTTGGAAATAAACCACATTAATTATTAATTACTAATTTTACAGTTGGTTATTTTTTTCCATCGACACACATGTGCCCAGTGTTGAGTTCTAAGCTGTTGGATCCGGGACTCAAACCATGGTCGATGACTTGAGAGTCGAGTGACATAACCATTATGCCATCTGCTGGTCCCCCTCCCCCCCGCCCCAGGTTTTGCTATAGGGTACATGCGCTTACTGGAAAGGAGGGATGGGGAGAGAGAGAGAGGAGAGAAAACACCTCCCAGGAGGTATGGCCATGCCACAGTCCCTTCTCCTCCATTTGTCTGTCAGGATTTTTGGTGCATATACATACACACACGCCTGGCATGTTTGCCAAGTCCCCAGATTTGGGACTCGATTGCTCCCTTGGCTATGTGGGGTTTGGCCGTCTTAACCGCCGTGCCACCTTGGCTGGCCCCCGGAGGGGATCGTTGTACATTATCGGTTTTCAGCTCAGTATTTCCCAGAATCCTTTTATTTACCTTTTCTGGTGTGACAGTAGTTTGGAAAGGTCCTGTTCTCAGTAATAGAAACATATTGGACCTTTCAAGTATTGGTAATGGACTGAGTTACACATTTATGGAGGCTTCCTCTGCACAGCGCTGTCGACTTTTAGAATTTTCTCCTGATGCAAGTGCCCAGTTATACTTCGCAAGATAAACTCTCCCTAAGATAAATGTCTCGTACAACCTTTCTCTAACGCTGGGACTAAGAACAGTCTTCTCCATAGATAAAATCAAGTTCAGTCCTGCCCTCCCACGTCTGATTTGACCTGTTAAATTTCCCCCCTGTTCTTCTGGTATCTTCTGGCATTTCACAGAACCTGGGTCATGGCTTCCTTCCTTCACGACTGGCAGAGACTCCTACATGTGGTGGTGAGAAGGCTGTGATGTCAGGGCATCTGGATTTCTGCCAAAATCTATGTGTTTGTCTTTTACTAAAAATAATATCTCAAACAAATTTAGGATCCACCAATAAAACCCTAAAGTCCTTTTTATTTGCTTCGAATTTGTTTCCCCTTTCTCTGTAATTTTTTTTTTTGAGAGATTTTCGCTATAGGGCGCGTGTGCTCACCAGACAGACAGAGAGAGACAGAAAGCGAGAAATCACCCCCCAGGGGGGATGGTCACGCCGCAATCCCTTCTCCTCCATTCTCCTCTCGGGATCTTGGGCACGCACACACACGTGCCTGGCGTGAGTTTTAAGCCACCGGGTCCAAGACGCGAACCGTGGTCGACTATGTGGGAGTCCAGCGACATAGCCATTACGCTAACTGCTGGTTCCCATTTTTTTTTTTCTTTGTAAATACAGAGAAGGGTACAAATTAGTACCAGTTAAGGAATTCTTTTTTAAAAAATAAACAAACCTTTATTAAGTGCCTACTGAGTACCAGGAATTGCTCTAGACACTGGAGAAAAAAAGAAAATGCACCCCCCAGTTCCAGTGGCACAGACAGGAGCTGTCATGTGGGGGGCTCTACTCCGCGTCTCAGACGGGGAAATACTTTCCATGGGAGTCATCCCAACACTGCCTGGGAGGGGCGGGAGTTTCAGTTCTGGGAGGTCTAGTTTGTGGATATTTAGAACAGATGCCATTCCCACTGGCTCATTTCTGCGCATTTCCCGAGTGGAGAGGTGGAAGGGTCGCCTGAACTGATAGAACCCTCTCTGGAGTCAGCGCCTGTGTGCCAGACTCGGTGTTGTGTGTGTCGACTCATCGACCGTGACTCAGTTTGATGTTCGTGGAAGGAATATACACAAGCTTTTCTTTTTCTTTGCATGAGCTTGATTGCAGAGGAGGCTGGTGGGGAAGGAAGAAATAAAAGATCGGTCACATGATTGGGGAATAGCAAACGCCCATTAAAGACCTTGAAGTATTCATGTAAGAAGCCGGAGAAAGAGGCTGAGAGGGTGATGCAGTTCCTGGGCTCATCCAGAGGGGCTGTTTGTTTGGTTTAGTGTCTCAGAGCGACTCCTACTCTAGATTGAAATGGGAAATATTTTACTTTTCCTTGCAAAGTACAGAATGCTCACGGGAGAGCCCATGTCTCTTGTGGCCCTCCGCGCATGGCGTACAGCCCAGTGGGAGTAAGTTATGGTGACATTACCGTCCTGACGAGCCAGCTGGGGCCCTGTGTTGGATTGTAGCATTGCCTCCCTATTGCCTGTTTTGTCCTATCCTTGGTAATATTTGAGATCTGGGATCCCAGTCAGCCAGGGGATGCCTGTTGACTAGAAGTACCATTAGTATTCTCTGCGTAGACACTGGAATGGTCTGTTTGAGAGCTGAAGATCGTTAAAATGAATATTTCAAGGAGGCCGCTGAGTTGTGTATTGCAGACTGGATCTGACTGCTACGCCCTTGTCAGAGCTTAGTGGCTCAGTGTGCGCTCTGGAGCCCTGAAGCCCGGGCTTGACTCCTGGTTCTCCCCCAGTGTCTCCCCTGGGGTAATCGTATCTACCTCCTGGGCTCTTGGAAAGATCGAAAGTTAATATAAGACCGCACACAGACTGACGCGTGGCAACCCTCGCTTGCTTGTTACAGTTCTGCCTTGGGACAGGCAGCCAGGACTGTCGGCCTGTTCATCGGTACGTTCAGTATGTGTGCTTTTAACCCCAGGACGTCACTCGGAGAACCTCCTGCCAGGCCGCCACCACGCGTCGGTGGGAAACAGACCTCCGATTCTCTCAGAAGAGCAGGGTTAGTACATCCGAAGTCCAAGGTCAGACGTGGGCTTATTCCTGCGCACACCTGCTAGGATGGGGAAAGTGGACCTGTCATCGGAGTCCTCTGTCTCAGCAGCTTTTTCTGGGCTGAACTGTAGCTGAGTCCACTGTGAGAGAAAGTGCTTTTCCTTCCCTCCTCCCTTTCCTTTATTCCTTCCTTTCTTAAAAAGTGAAAGCACAGAAGTAAAGAGTAATCTTTCGCGTATAGGACCCAGTGGTTCTGTGGTACTTTTGAATTAGGGATTTTGGCTTTCTGTGCTACTGGATTTCACTATTCCTTTTCTTCTCTTTTTTCTTTTTTAAATATTTATTTATTTACTTAATTCCATTTGTTATTGTTATCTTTTGATCTGACCACCAGAGAGAGAGAGAACGGGAAAGCGAGAAAGCAAGCCACCAGGTCCGGGACTTGAACCACGGTCAGCTATGTGGGAATCCAGTGCCCTAATCCACCACACTGCCTGCCGGCCCCTCCCTATTCCTTTTCTTATTTCTTTCTTTTAAAATTTTCTATAGGGTGTGCGTGCGTGCCCGGAAGAGACAGAAGGGGGGAAGAGAGAGAAAGTGAGAACTCACTCCGTGGAGGGAGGACCACATCACAGTCCCATCTCCACTCTCCCCGCAGGATCTTGGGCTCACAGGCGTGCGTGAGCCTGGTGTGTTTCTGAGGCCACCACGTCTGCGACTCCTGCCACTCAGCCAGCTGCCGTACCCTCCAGGCCCTGGATTGTGACTCACGCACAGCTGAGCTGGTCGCACGCTCACTGGCGTTCGTCTGACGCTTTCTTTAAGGACAATATAGACACAGTGGAGTGTTTAAAAGCCTGTATTGTCCCAGAACGGGAAGAAGAAGTTATTCACTTAATGTGTAGCCGAAGAAATTTAGATTGTGACTTAAAGGTTTTATGCGTAGCAGTTTATAAGGGGTAAGGGTAGAGTCTCTTCTTAATTTATTTCTAGACCCCAAAATTACTGTTATTTAAATATTTTACTTCATTACCATGTGGGTTGATAATAAAGCTTTAAAACTTTAGCATGGGTGTCCTTGGTAGATGCTATAAAGGTCATAAAATTATTTGAAAATTTCTTATTTTACAATAATGTCATAAAGTTCTAGAAACTTAGTTTATTCCTATACATAAAAAAAAAATGAATAGTAGGCTTTCATTTCTCTGTTAAAGGCAGAATAGTGGTCGGGCGTAAGTCGTGGGTGTAATCGAGGGCTTATTAGTGTTATGTTAGGTACTTTAAAGAGTTTATTTAAAGACACCGTCCTTTTCTTTTTTTCAAGTTTGTGCTGTAGGGTGCATGTGAGAGACAGAGACCGTGAGAGGGAAAGGGAGACATCGGGGATGCCACACAGCAGCCCCTTTCCCTCCAGTCCCCTCCTGAGATTTTAGCGCACACACACCTGATGTGATTTGCAAGGTGCCAGGTCCAGTCTGCCAAGTGGGGTTGGCCATATGGGAGTTTAGCACCCTAACGACCATGCTAACTGCTGGCCTTTTTAAAATTTTATTTAAAGAATCGGAATTGCTATGGAGGCAGTCTTAAACTCATGATCCTCCTGCCTCAGCTTCCTGACTAGCTAGGATTATGGGTCATGCCACCATGCCCATTTCAGTGGTGGTTTGCATGTGAGTTTTAGAGGTCATTCCTTGTAGAAGGCTCCAGGGCCTTTAAGGAGCAGTACTGGGATTTGTACTATAGCTTTTGTGAGTCCAGTGCCTGAATTTTAACCTTGAAGAGCTTTTATTTGTTTATATATTTTTGCTATTTATTTGAAACTTGAAATTTTTTTGAGAGTTTTTTTTAAAGAATTATTTAACTTTATTTTATTTGCTTATTTAATTTGGCAAGAGAGACAGAGACAGAGAGTGAGAGAGAGAGAGAGAGAGAGAGAGTGAAGAGAGTGAGAGAGAGAGAGAGAGAGAAAGTGAGAAAGCAAGCCACCACGTCTGGGACTCAAACTGTGGTCGCCCATGTGGGAGTCCAGCGCCCTTAACCACCACACCACCTGCCAGCCCCTTTTGAGAGGTTTTTGCTAAAAGGCATGTGCACTTGCCAGAAAGACAGAGAGAGACAGAGAGACAGAAAGCGAGAAATCACCCCCCAGGGGGGATGGCCACACGACAATCCCTTCTCCTCCATTCTCCTCTTGGGATCTTGGGCACGCATGCACACGTGCCCGGCGTGAGTTTAAGCCAGCAGGTCCGGGATTCAAACTGCAGTTGCCTGCGTGGGAGTCCAGCGACAAAGCCATTATACCAACTGCTGGTCCCTGAAATTTGAATTTTTATCTGACAGTTTCATTTATATTATGTACTGTTTTGAGTAAGTGTGAAAAGTAAAAAAATTTTTTTTTTTTTTGGAGAGGTTTTTGCTATAAGGTGCTTGTGCTCTCCAGACAGAGACAGAGAGAGAAAGCGAGAAATCACCCCACACAGGGGATGGCCATACTGCAATCCCTTCTCCTCCATTCTCCTCTCGGGATCTTGGGCAGGCACGCACATGCACCCGGCGTGAGTTCAAGCCACCGAGTCCAGGACTCGAACCGCGGTCGACTACATGGGAGTCCAGCGACATAGCCATTACACCAACTGCTGGTCCCAAAAGTAAAAAATTTTAAAATTCTGAGAATGGTTAAGGATATTTCTATAACATACTGACAACCACTGAGCCTAAGAAGTTCATTAGATGAGTTTTGGTTGTTTTCAGTTCTCTTGGTAAAGTCTGAAAGCAAACTGTAAAATTTCCATTACCTCATCTCTGCCTTTTTGGGGCCTGGTTAATTAGTATTTTATAAAGTATTTTAAAGGGTTTATTTTTATAAACTTGTTAATGAACAAACCTGACTTGAACATCACATTTTGATTTTAGAATTGTTTTCCAATTTAGGATGTTGAAATGGTCTGAGAATAGCAAAGACCTTATATTAATTCATTAATATTTTTCTCTGAGTTCTCTTCCTTTCCTTCTTCTTCTTTTTTTTTTTTTTGTTGTATTTTGAAAACCTCGCCCTTCCGAGGAGCCTATGCTTTGGCTGTGTTGTAGAAAAAAAGCAAGGAAGTTTGTTTTTGTGGAGAGAGGAAATGGCTGTTGGTTGGGGACTTTATCCATATTAGGCATAAACTAAATATAGCTGTGTAATCCAGGAGTGCAGCCACACCAAGTTTCTTAAGCAGAGCTAATGAGATCAGCCCGTGCGTTTGGGTCTGACCCGTCCTTACTTCTGCTTGTCTGAGGGGTTGCCAGGCCGCTCAGCCTGTGGTCTGCCTGCCTTTGCCTCTTAAAAAGAAGAACAATTTACAAGGAATCTCTCTTTAAAATAAGCATACACATTTCAAAATATGCGCTTTGTGTATGAAACATTTTAAAACGGCATTTCTTACACCTCCCTTTGAGTGTAAGGGGGCTCTTCTCGACCCTTCATTTTCCTATCACCAGTGTTTTTTTTTTTTTTTTTTAATTTCATTTCATCCTTGAGTTTTCATCAAGGATAAAATTCTTGTGATGCTGGATATGTATAAAAAACACCTGTTTCTGTTTCCTTTTTTTTTTTTTTTTTTTAAGAGAGATTTTTGCTATAGGGTGCCTGTGCTCACTGGGGAGACAGAGTGAAACAGAGACAGAAAGTGAGAAATGGCCCCGCAGGGGGGATGGCCACACCACAATCCCTTCTCCTCCATTCTCCTCTTGGGTTTTTGGGCCCGCCCTCCAGTGTGAGTTTCAAGCCTCTGGGTCCAGGACTCGAACTGCAGTAGGCCATGTGGGAGTCCAACAGCGTAGTATAACCATTGCGCCATCTGTAAGTCCCCCAAAGCACCTGTTTAACTTAGGGACTTTTTTCTTTCTCCAAGCGAGGGAAGGAGGTCTGCTGTTTATCCATGAAGTCAGACCTCAAAGTGGTGGTAGAATTCCGTCCGACCAACTGGTTGTAGAGATTGTAGACAGAGGGATGGAACGAACGCCCTGTCCCTGGCCACAGCGCATGTTCTCAAGTGAGGACTTTTAGAAGTCTCCGAAGTGTTTAACTCAGATGACTGTTTTCAGCCCTTGCGCCCCTGCTGAGAGCCTTTTGCGAGTGTGCCAAAACTCTCAGGCAGTCGGGCGTGTTTACTGAGCTTGGGGAGAGAAGTATACACACTCATGGCATATCTTACTAGAAGTGATTTGGAGTACAACGGACTCAGCATTGTTCTGGGGTATCAGAATCAGCTAGCCCCTGGGCCAGAAGTCCCCGAAGGCTCACTGCAGAGAGCTCGGAACCCTCTGACCTGGCTGCTCCCTTTTCAGAGTCAGGCCTTCCTCCTACAGGTCTGGGCTGGGTAGTGCGTTTCCATATTCTCCAGTTCATCATGTCAGCCCGTGGCGTGGAGGTTAAGGTGGCTGGACTCCACGTGGCTCCAGTCCGTGACCTGGCAGCTTGAAACATGCTGGCGCGTGTGCATCTGTGTCCAAGACCCTGAGAGGGGAGTGGAGGAGATGGGCTTGTGGCGTGGCTGTTCCCCGAGGAGTGCTCTCTCTGTCTGTCTCTGTCTCCTGTGAGCGCACGTATTCCCTAGCAAATAAAAAACAGAACAAAGCCATGTCCCGCCACGCACCTGAACCATTTTTCGCCACATCTTTGTTCTCGGCCTCTGTGTGCTTTCCAGGACCAGGGCTATTTATCTTCTTGTGTCTCCCACCTGCCTTCACCCTGATACGTAGGAGGTAGCTCGTCGGCTCAGTAAACGTCGGTAGTGTTTTTGGGCAAATCGGTGTGCAGAGCAGAAGGGCAGATTCACATAAGAGAATATCGGGCTGTTTTCTGTGTTGTGTTCTACATTACCTCATAGTAAAATAGCAAAGATAAAAATAGCAGGTGGGGTGGAGGTTAAGGCACTGGATCCCACATGGCCGACTGCATGGTTCTAGTCCTGGATCCTGGATTTACAGCGGCCTGTAAATCACACTGGGGGTGTATGCGTGTGCGTGTGCGTTTTCAAGATCCTGAGAAGAGAGAGGATTGCGGTATGGCCATTCCCTCTGGGGAGTAATTTCTCACTTTCCATCTCTCTCTCTGTCTCTCTGGTGAGTGCATATGCAAAAACTTAAAAGTATTCAGTTACTGAACTTGAGGCATGTGATTTGGGTTTTATGACTAGCTGCTCACTGTATTAGTTAATGGTCTAACTTTAATAACAGATTGGTTTCGAGGATTAGTCTCTTCAAACTGTGTAACTGTTAGGCCCGGTCAAGTCCTGGGTGTGTCATAACTGATCAGATGTTCTTACCTCTCGAGTGGGTGTTTCTCACCGTGATGTCCGGTCTAGTCTAGGGTTGTTTTCCATACCAAGGTAGCCTTAGGCTTGGGTGGTTAGGCCCAGACAGAAAGTCTGACCTAAGATTCCAAAGTCAGATCAGATCATTAAATTCCCATAATTAGGAGCAGTCTAGTAGAAAACAACTAGAACTGGAACCAGTGAACGTTCTTAGTGATAATGCAGGCAGTTTGCCAGAGAAATGAAAAATATGTCAGGAGTTCGACCAGGAAAAATATATTTTCCCGAATGAGCTACCTGAAAGATAAAGGAAGGGTTGTGTTTGTCATGTCTAAAATAAAGCAGGCACGGAGCTGTTCTAAGCTGAAGTTTGCCTTTCTCATGTAAGGCACCTGTGCATGCAAATGGTAACTAAAAACTTCCACTAGCCAGTATGCTGCTGTGTACTATTCAGATATTTGAAGCTTCAGGCCAGCCGAAGAAGAGGGACAGGAATTTTGAACATTCACAGTTGAACGGATATAGTGGCAAATAGGTAATTTAAAAATATATTTATTTGGGGGCTGCAGGTGGTGTGGTGGTTAAGGATGCTGGACTCCCACGTGGCCGACTGTGGTTTGGGTCTCGGACCTGGCGGCTTGCTTTCTCACTTTCTCTCGCTCTGGCTCTGTTCCTATTTGGTCAAATTAAAATAAATAAATAAAGTTAAATTAAAAGAGAAAAACTAAAACAAAAGAAGTTAGTAGTTAAAAAAAATTATAATATATTTTAGTGAAAATGAAAAGAAATCCAAAATAAAATACCTGAGAAAGATGCGTTCATTCATATCTTTATCCTGTGCAAACATCGTATATTAAAATCTTTGAAACTGGGTGTGGGGGTGTGTGCCTGTAATCCCAGCTCCTCGGGAGGCTGAGGTAGATTGGGAGCAAGACCCTGTTGCTCAGAAAACAAAAAACCAAAAAGCACAATAAATATCTTCTATAGCATTTGGTTATTTTGAGGTCCAACATTTAGCTATTAAACCGTATTGTAGAGTATATCCTTGTAACCAATTATAACCACTGTGGGAGAAATTCCCTGCCCCTCCTACCGCCACCACCAAGTGGGACTTGGTCACATTGCCATCCCTTCTCCATTTACCCATCCTTTTGGGATTTGGGGCATGCATGCACACGTGCCCAGTGTTTTTCAAGCCCCTGGGGCTAGGACTCAAACTATAGCTGCCCTTGTGGAATCCGCCTTCTCAACCACTAAGCTTTAGTACAGGGCTACCCGTGCAACTGTGTTTTTAAAGTCCCTCAAACATTTTATTTACTCTCTGAATTCTTTATTTTCTTATTGCTATCATAAAATATAATCTCTTTAAAAACTTTCTGAGTAATTTAGGTTTTTTGGTTTAAGTTTTTGCTGCAGGGTATATATACTCACTGGAGAGAGACTAAGAGGGAGAAATAAAGAGAAGAAAAGTGAGAAATCACCCCCAGGGGGATGACCACCACCAACCCTTCCTCATTCTCTGAGATTTGTGGATGAGACCAAAGTGAGCATAACTAATTATGAAAGAGGCATGTTTTTCTTTAAAGTATGATTATGACCTAATGTAATAATTATGAAATTAGTGTTCCGTATACCTGAGATGAACTCATTTAAGTGCCAAACATTTACATTCTAAGCAGGTCTATCTGCAGTTGTCTTCACTTCTGTTCTTCAAAGATATTTTTGTTAGATACAGGATTTAGGTTTTCTTTTTTTTTTATTGCTACTGTTGAACTTTCAATGCTTTAAAAATATTGTTCCATATTTTCTAGCTTCCATCATTTCTTTTTTTTTTTTCCAGGGTGTGTGCGCTCGCCAGACAGACAGAGAGAGACAGAGAGACAGAAAGCAAGAAATCACTCCCCAGGGGGGATGGCCACGCTGCAATCCCTTCTCCTCCATTCTCCTCTCGGGATCTTGGGCACGCACACACACGCGCCCGGCTTGAGTCTAAACCACCGGGTCCGGGACTCGAACCGCGGTTGACTACGTGGGAGTCCAGCGACATAGCCATTACGTAACTGCTGGTCCCTAGCCTCCATCATTCCTGATGAGAATTCAACTGTCATTCAAATCATTATTCTCTTACATGAAGTGTGTTGTTTTTGGCTAGATTAAAAATATTTTTAAAATACTTTAATTTTTCTTAGTCTTTTAACATTTTATTGATGATATACCTAGGTGCTTTCTTTATGTTAACCCTGTTGATATTCATGAAACTTGTCTCTCTCTCTCTCTCTCTTTTTTTTTTTTTTTTTTTTTAGCTTTTTGCTTTAGGGTGCATGCATTCACTAGAGAGACAGTGAGAGGGAAAGTGAGAAATCACCCCCCAGGGGGATGGCCTCTCTATAATTCCTTCTCCATCCTCCCCTGGGATTTTGGGCATGCATGCACATACACCTGGCATGGTTTTCAAGCTTCCAGGTCCAGAACTCCAACCATGGTCAGCTGTATGGGAGTCTAGCACCTTAGCAACCT
This sequence comes from Tupaia belangeri chinensis, assembly GCF_000334495.1. NCBI lineage: Eukaryota > Metazoa > Chordata > Mammalia > Scandentia > Tupaiidae > Tupaia > Tupaia belangeri. The sequence continues at coordinate 1,050,485 of NW_006160148.1, forward strand.
GCTGACTCCCATAGAACTTCTTTAATCTGTAAGTTTGTCTTTATTTGGAAAAGGTTTGGTCATTATTTCTTAAATTTTTGTCTTTTTCTGGCCTCATTTTTTTCCTTGTGAGATGAGATTATAATTTATTAGAGGATATATATATATATATATCGCTATATATACCCATTTTCCCACAGGTCTTTAAGGTTCTTTCTGTTTTCTGTTTTTCAGACTGAGTAATTTCTTGGATCTGTCTTCATGTTCAGACTCTTTTCCTCTTTACTCTGTTAAGGCAATCTAGTGATTTAAAGAAAAATTTCAGATAAAGCGTTTTTTCAACCTTTTGGGTACTTGTGTTTGCTGGGGAGAGAGAGAGACAGAGACAGTGTGAGGGAAAGTGACAAATCACCCCTCAGGGGGGATGGCCACGCCGCAACCCCTTTTCCTCCATTCTCCTCCCGGGATCTTGGGCACGCACGCACATGCACCTGGCATGATTTTCAAGCCACCAGATCTGGGATTCGAACCTCGATCACCCATGTGGGAGTCCAGCAATGTAACTGCTACACCATCTTCTGGCCCTTAGATAAAGTATTTTTTAGTTTTAGAATTTATGTCTTTTTGTTGTTGTGAGTTCTTTCTCTACTGAGATTTTCTGTCCTTTAGTATGAGCATATTTTCTTTCTTTTTAAGTTTATTTTTCTGAAGAGGGAGAGGTCCCCACCTAATAGAGTGTGTGCTGCGAACCTCTCTGTGCCTCCAGCCAGGGTCACAGGCGGCATGCTCAGTGTGTACAGGGGAGTCTTGGGGTGAGAACCTGGGACCTTCCTATATGTCCTCAGCATCAGTGAGCATCGTGTTACCCTGGCCACTGTGACTGGCCTCCTTCATCCTCAAACATAGTTATAATAACGTTAAATTTTGCAAGTGTGGCATCTAGGTCATCTTACTTTTTTCTGAGAAGGGATCATATTTTCCTGTTCTTCTATGGGGAGTGATTTGGGCTGTATTCTAGATACTACAGAAGACAAGCTGTAGGAACTTTGGGTTTGTTATGTTGCTCAGAAGATTGATTTTATTAGTATTTCTTTTTTAGAGCAGGAAGTTAATTCTACGGAACTCAAACTGTACAGCTGTCCCTAAGTGGTAGGTGACAGCTCGTCTTGTTTCAGATAAATGTCAGCTGGCCTGCCTCAAATCTGCCGTGAGAGAGAGAGAGAGAGAGAGAGAACGAACGTTTTAGGGACCAGCCAGGGATTTGGATGGAGTTTTGTGCAGATTTGAGGGCTTCCTCTGGGTCTCCCTCTTCATTCTGTTCTTAGTTTATTTTCCAGTCAGATGGTTGCTCTCCATGTCTTTGGGTTCTTCAAGCCAGCAGGACTGTGGTTTTACATCGGAGTTTTGGCTGCCCCACATGGCACGAGGCTAACGGATAAAAATTGGGGGGACTTGCCTAATGCAGCTCACTTCTTTCAGGTGCCACCGCTGCCCGCTCTGCCTGCTCTTGTTCACTGTCCTGTACCTCAGGGGGTCATTTCATGTAGTGGTTGTAGTTGTTGTGATGGGCAGGGAGTTGATCCTATAGGAACTGGTTGGCCACACCAAAAGCATCAAGGTGATTGATTGATTATTATTATTATTATTTAGGTTTCTGTGTAGGGTGCATGGGCTTGCCAGAGACAGACAGACAGGAGAAGCAAGAAGTCACCTGGGGGATGGCCACATCAAAGTTTCTTCTCTTGGGATGTTGGGTTTGTACATGTGCACATGCCTGGCATGATTTTCAGGCCACCGAGTCCAGGACTTGGAACGTGGTTGGCCATGTGGGAGTTCAGCGTCTTATCCACCATGCCACCTGTTGCCACCCTCAAATAATTAAAAAAATAATAAACTGTTAAGCCCAGCCTGTGCAGCAGCATCTTAGCAGTCAGTGTGCTGAGCTGATGCTACTGCGCACGCCTAAAATCCCAGCCACTCCGGAGGCCTGGGCTTGGTTCTGGCCCAACCTGAAGGCAGGACACCATGATGTGCACCTGTGGTCCCAGCTCCTTGGGAGGCTGAGGCAGGAGGGTTTCAACTCAGTGAGACCGTCTCCTAAAAAAAATACATACACTTTAGAACTGTTTCAGATTTATAGAACAGTTGCAAAAATAGTGCAGAATTTGCAAATTGATTTTAATCGGAAGTATTTCTAAGATGTATTAATGTTTCCTTGATATCTTAAAATACTGGGTCTGGGGTGAGCAGGTAGCGTGGTGGTTAGTGCTCTAGATCCCACGTGGCTGACAGTGCGGTTCCGACCCCGTACCTGGTGGCTTGAGAAGCATGCTGGCACGTGTGTTTGTCCGAAGTCCCAGAGGAGAGTGGAAGAGCAGGGACTGCAGTGTGGTCGTTTCAAGGGGGAAGGAGATGGGAGAGGGGTGGTTTCTCATGTCCCTCTCTCTGGTTCTCTCTCCAGTGAGTGCACATGCCCTATAGCGCAACTGAAGACAGAAGAAGCTGGTGGGTCGACTGCCAGTTAGTGCCCGCTTGGTGAATGTAGGGCCACAGTGCAGCAGTCGCCTCCAGGGCCGGGGAGGCCTCTAAGACGATTTTTGCTTTTCTGCTGAAAGGCCTCAGCTGTTAACGCTGTTGGAACAGCGATCTGTGCGCGCGCGCGTGCGTGTGTGTGTGTGTGTGTGTGTCTGTTTCTTCCTGTGCCAGCTTAGCTCTGTTACTGCAACCCATTTCCTTTAATTTTCTATTGTAATCAGTTGTGCTTAAGTAAGCCGAATAAATGTATTACTGTTTGTTTGAAATAGAATAATTTCTGAGAACTAGACTGGTTAGGTCAAGTACAGGGTCTTTAGAACAGGGTGTTGGTGACACTGCTGGGTTTTCTTAGACGTGTGGGTCCAGCATGATGGAACTGCCCCCGTGTGGCTGGCAAGTGCCTGAAATGGGTCTAGTTTTAACTGAAATATACTGTAAGTATAATCTGGTAAAATGTATAGCAGATTTTGAAGACTTAGTACAAAAAAGTGCAGTAACTTCTACGCTAATTGTCAAAATGATATGTAGACGTATTAAGTTAAATAACATTATTCAAATTAATCATACCTGTTTTAAAAATATTTATTATTATTATTGTTATTTAATTTGCTATAGGGCATGTGCACTCACCAAAGAGAGAGAGTGAGAGAGAGAGAGACAGGGAAAGAAAGCAAGCTGCCGTGTTAGGGACTCATGGCAGTTCACCATGTGGGAGTCCGGTGCCTTAACCACCACGCCACCTGCTGGCCCACATGTGTTTCATTTACCTTTTATTTGATTGTGATTTTGATTTTTTTTTAGTTTTGCTATTGGGAGGGTGTGCTCCCTGGATCGCGGTAGGAGGAGAGTAAGAAATCACCCCTGGCGGGATGACCACGCTGCAGTGCCTTCTCCAGTCTCTGGACACACAGCCTGATCTTCAAGCCATTGGGTCAGGATTTGAACCACAAAGTTAGACAGGTGGGATCTAGCTGCCTTAACCTTCACGCCAACTGCTGGCCCCCCCTTTTTAGTTTTAAGGTGGTACGCTTTTAGAGTGTGTGGTGCACTGGGACAGTTTTAGTAGTACTGGCAGAGCGGTTACTCTGTGTGCTTTCCATATGGTTTCCGGAAATTTAAAATAACACTGTGGCCTGTGCAATTTGGGGTTGTAGTTCGGGGAGTTATCTTACTGGACAGCAGTGTCTGGAGGGAGCTCCATAAAGCTGATGAGACCAAGCAGGTGAGCCCTGAAACTGACCGAGGTGGTAACGTGCGGAAGCCCCTGCTCTGCCGCCCTCGGTTGTGTGCCCTGTGGAAGTTCCCGAGCTCCTCTGGCTCTCGTCCGAAGCGGAGGGGACCTGCCGACTCAGGGGGGCCGTTGTGAGGTGTGGCGCATGTCTGCTGTGTACTGAGCTGCAGTGAAGGACGCTGTGAGCTTGTTTCCAGACAGTTCCAGCTACATTTTGGCTCATTCTAACTGATACTTGGGAGTTCTAGTGAGGTTGATCAGACAGGGAAACAGACCATAGTTTTGGTCATCCTTTTTTTTCTTTCCTTCTGCTTGTTACTCAGTCTCATGTCCACCCCTGCTCGAGAATACATCTTTATTGAAGAATTTGTAAGAGAAAAGGATAGACCATCTGTAAAGAGATTTTGCTTCCAGTCAATGTTTTTAATGATATGCTGTATACTTAGTTCTGAAGAGAACAATAGACTTATTTGAGTGTAAATAATACTTTGCTCACTCTGTTTTAGGCTCTTGATGAGTGGCTGTAATAAGCAGAACTCATTTTCACTATGCTAGAAAGCCTGTCATTGTGCACCTGACACTTCGATTCAAAAAACGATTCTGGGGACCAGCAGATGGCATCGTGGTTGCGTCACTGGACTCCCACGTAGTCAACGGTGGTTTGAGTCCCTGACCTGGTGGCTTAAACTCATGCTGAGCGCATGTGCGTGCGTGCCCAAGATCCAGAGAGGAGAATGGAGGAGAAGGGACTGCGGTGTGGCCATCCCCTGGCGGGTGGTTTCTCGCTTTCTGTCTCTCTCTGGCAAGTGCAACACCCAATAGCAAAAATCTCTCTTAGAAAATAAAAATAAATAAATAAAAAACGATTGTAGTTAATCCATTGCAGACTTGATTTTAATACAGATAAAAACCTTTTTCTTTGAATAAAAAGAAAAGTTTGTTTATTCCTTTCATAAGAGAGTCACTGAGAGAGACAGTACCCACATAGGGACTTGCTGTCCTGTCCACCTCAGCTTTATCCAGCCCTGGACCATGGGCACATACGTGTGTGGAGTACGACAGGAAGTCTCTGCATGTAAACCCACACGACCTTTCCATGGGGGTCAGCTTCCCTGTGCCAGTGGGCCCTCCGAAGCCTTTTTTTTTTCATCGTTAGCATATGCTTCAAATAAGTAACTAAGAACATAATAGTGTGTTTCTCTGTGGACATTTATTCCTTACACTATTGTGCTTGGTAGTTTTTGAGTGATGATTTGGTATTCAACATTTTTATTTAAAAAAATTATAATCTTGTCTTAACGTGAACTTTTTAAAAAGAATTATTTTGTTCAACTTTATTTATTATTATCTTCCAGTTTCATCAGACAGAGAGAGAAAGTCCAGGTCCAGGACTTGAACCGCAGTCGGCCATGTGGAGCCCAGCACCTTTAATTGCCATGCCACCTGCCGACCCAACATGAACTTTTTTCAAGAAAAGTATTTACTTATTATTATTTTTTTTGAGAGATTTTTGCTATAGGGCGTGTGCACTAGCCAGACAGACAGAGAGAGACATAGAGACAGAAAGCGAGAAATCACCCCCCAGGGGGGATGGCCACGCCGCAATCCCTTCTCCTCCATTCTCCTCTCGGGATCTTGGGCACGCACGCACACGCACCCGGCGTGAGTTTTAAGTCACCGGGTCCAGGATGCAAACTGCGGTCGACTACGTGGGAGTCCAGTGACGTAGCCATTACGCTAACTGCTGGTTCCCGAGAATTTATTTATTTATTATTATTTTTTAATTTGCTGTAGGGCATATGTACTCACCAGAGAGAGATACAGAGAGAGAAAGAAAATGAGAAAGCAAGCTGCTAGGTCCAGGACTTGAACTGCACTTGGCCATGTGAGAGTCCAGTACCTTAACCACTATGCCACCCACTGGCCCCTTCAGCATTTATTTTTATTCAAAAGTTGTATTAATACTAGTTTAACCTTCAGGCTTTGATTGAGGATAGAAATGAGATTATCAGTTAAACATATTTGGACCATTTTTGTTTATACTTTTCTTAAATCCAAACGAAAGAAGAAATGTAAAACATTACAAAAAAATGCTAAAAAGGCAAACAGGACAGAGGTGATCCCGTCTGTCCTTGGGAGGCGGCGGTAGGCCCTCAGTCTGGGTGGAGTGTTGAATGGGTACCCGTGGAGGTGCTCCGTGAGATGCTGTGTGAACGGGAAGGAGAGCTTGTCGTTTCAACCTCAGTGGCAAATGCTGCCAGGTCCCCGGTCTGAGAGTCATCTAAACGGCAGCCTGTGGAAATAGCATTAATTGGAGCCGAGTCTGAGCCCTGGGATGACTGCTTTTTCTCCTTAGATGTAGTGTGTAGTTTTCTTTTCCTCGCTTACCAGACCTAAGGATTTTCCTTCTTCCTGCTAATCTTAATTAGCAATAAATGGCAGCATGGGTTTGGGTACTTCTGACTGTGATAACGGAAGACTTGACCGCAGAGGGCGTCAGGCCCCAGGGAAGCACATCCGATGGAGGCCGTCCCGTGAGGGGTGCTCCGTGCGTCGCGCCCCAGCCTGTCTTTGTGGCTCTTGGTTCCACCTTCCGGTGTGGCTCTCCATCACAGGCTGCCCTCGGTCGGCACAGCGGCCGCTGGTCACAGCCCGTAGCTTCCACGTCTGGAGTCCTCGTCTAAGAGTGAGGGCTTTTCCCAGGAAGCCTGTCCTGTGCACTAAAACTGGGTCACTTGATTATGCCCAAGTCAGTCATGGCCAGGGGACTGGAGCTACCCTGACTGGCCTAGAGTCAGTCCGGTGTTACCCTAGAATGGGATTGGCTCGTTGTCTCCTTATCTCCTGGGAGTTCTATGATCAGAAAAAAGTGGGAGATTGGATACTGGGCAGTCATCAGTTTGCTATGGTGGCCCCTGTGGTCCGTGAGCTCTGTCCTAAGATTATTTGGAGATTAATTTAAGGTTTCGAGACAGATAATGGCTTAATTAAGTGTTTGGAAAAAATTACCCATCAGGAAGATTTGATTCAGCAAGTTTTTTCTTTTTCTTTTTTTTTTTTTTCTTATTCTACTGACATGGAACACTTTTTTTGCAACTAAAGGCTTTCTTTCATTGTTAGCCAGTCCACAGAAAGCTAAACAGTAAAGCATCTATAACAAGAGGTCCTGGGTTGGCTCTGCGGCCTGGTGGGTAAGGCTCCTGGATCGCACATGGTCAACCCTACAGTTCAAGCCCTAGACCCAACAGTTTGAGAAACATGCTGTGTGTGCGGGCCCAAAATCCTGAAAGGAGGGAAAGATAGAGAAGGAATCGTGGCTTGACCATTCCCCATGGGGAGTCCTTTCTTTCTTTCCGTCTCTTCGTCTCTCTCTGGTGGTGAGAGCACACGTGTCCTTTAGCAGAAAACCAGACCAAACTAAACCAAGTGAGGGTCCATAGGAAGATAAACGTAGTGACATCTGGTGACATTACAGTCTAGCTCAGGAGACGGGGTGCAGACACATGAGCAGTGGTGGCGTGATACAGCGGCAATCTAAGCGATCAGAAGGCGAGTCTTGAATTGTTAAGTGCTGGTGTAGGCTTTCTCTGCCTGGGGGTGTGTGAAAGGTACAGAGTCTTCATGGCAGCCCGATCTATAAATTAGAATCTGCAACTTTAAACTTTTTAAAAAAGAATTCTTTATTTAATTTTATTATTATTTAAAAAGTTTTGCTATAAGGTATGTGCGCTCACCCGAGAGAGGGGGGCGGGGGGAGTGAGAAAGCAAGTCGTTAGGTCCAGGACTCAAGCAGTGGTCAGCCATGTGGGAGTCCAGCACCTCAACTACCACGCCACCTGCTGGCCCCCAAATCTGCAACTTTGATAAGATCTTTTTTAAACAATTTATATATATTTTTATTATTATTCATACATTAAATCGCTATACATCATTTAGAGTGTGAAGAGACTTTACCCAGCATGAAATACACCTCC
>NW_006160148.1:1058355-1065331 GCF_000334495.1 Tupaia belangeri chinensis
CTTTCCACTTCATCTCCAGTGTCCATTACGTTTTTAATATGTTTATGTTCTCCTGTCTTTCAGTCTCTACCATGGAGTGCGGGCAGTCGGTGTATGTTAAGTGGAGACATGCAGTGTCTCTTTCATAGCCTGGCTTGCTTCAGTCAGCAACAAATCTTCTATATTCATCCACTTTCTATCAAATTCCAGGGCTTTGTTTTTTATGGCTGGATAGCATTCCATGGAGTGTGTGTGCCACACTTTTTCAATCCATTCATCTGTTCGTGGACATTTGGGTAAGACCATTTGATGGTTCATGTTGACATCAGCATCTGAGAGTACAGGGAATTGCTCTGGGCTAGGGTGGTCTTAGACAAAGTCCTAGGAACATTATGGCCTTTGCATTAAAAGGTATCCTCCTCTGCATGTTAGTGCGGAATTGGAATGTTTTTGAATCCCAGTGTTTGGGCCCAGTCGTGGGCCCTTAGGCTGGCTTGGTTTAAGTTTCGTTATGTCCAAGTTTAAGGCAGGATAGCATGGCATTTCTTTAATGGGAGGGAGGAGACTGTTACTTACCAAGTCTGACCCTAACACACAATGACCAGGTCAGTGGCCTGCAAAGTGCAGAGTCCAGAAGGCATTGTGAAGAACTCAGTTTAACTGTGGAGCAAGTTCTTTCTAGTTTTATTTTTTTCTCATTTTCCCGCTATGTCAGTGTTTATGAAAGTATGGTCTACCCACCATGTGCATCAGAATTAAGATTGCTTGAAGCACTTACTGAAGATTGCAGACTTACTTCAGAGTTTCGAGAGGTAATACCTGGCGATCTGCATTTTAAACCTACTTCCTTGAAGGCTGTTAATGTATCTTCAGATTTGAGTGTGCTGTGCCCCTGTATACTTCCGTTTCGTACATCCCCTTCATCCGCAGAGATGTCGCACACTCATCCTGCAGTCTGTCTTACTCCGTTTTCATATGTTTTGAGTAGGAAGGTATTCGTTGGCTCACTTTTTAAAAATGAAAGTCTCACATCCGTCTTAGAAGTATCAAAAAGTGGGGCCGGCAGGTGGCGTGGTGATTAAAGGTGCTGAACTCCCATGTGGCCGACCACGGTTGAAGTCCTAGACCTGGTGGCTTTTGCTTTCTCACTTCCTCTCTCTCTGTCTCTCTCTGATCAAACTGGAAAATAATAATGACAATAATAATAAATAAAGTTAAATAAAATAATTCTTTAAAAAAATATCAAAAGGTACGAGAGTATGCAATGAACAGCTCCCTCCCTTGTCCCTGGGTTTTAGAGCATTGTGTGCTTCCGTGCCCTGTCATTTAGTCCTCCCCACCAATCCAGTGATGTCGTCCTGTGGTCTTCGTTTCACGGAAGAGGAAAAGAGACCCAGGGAGGTTAGGTCACTTTTTAAAGTCCCTCACCTAGGAGAGTGAGAGGGCATAGCGACGACCTGGATTAACCGTGTGGACAACCAGGACTCGCCCTCAGAAAGGTGAGTGTCCGGGTGAACTCACACGGCTTCCCCTGGAGTACCCCTTGGCCCTGGTAGTCAGTGTCCTGTAGCTCCAGACCAGGCCGCTCCTCCGGACTGCACAGCCTGCTCACCTGGGGCGTGGACAGGGCTGCTGATGGCGCACGAGGACATGGGGTCTCCCCGTGCTCTGCCCTTGGCCCTGCTTCATTCCCACAGGCGGAGCGTCTCCATCTCGGACCCTTCGCCGTGCTGCGTGAGCTCTCTGATGATGGGAAACGGTGATGCCGTCTCTGTGTGGCCAGAGGGTCTGCGTCGTCCATGGAGGGTTCCTTTGTTCCGTGTCTGTGGACGACTTAGCTTTAGATAGGCTGCTGCTTACAGCGTAAGGCCGTAGAATATGCCACTGGGAGAGCCTCCGGTGGAGGCCACTCACATCCTTCTCGCCTCCCTTGCTGCTTTCTGAAGAATGAAGTCATCTAGCGATGCTAATGACTCGACGTGTTTGAACTGAGAAACTTGGAAGGTCTTGAAGTTTCCTGCACGCGGTATGTTTAAGATGAAGTCACACTTGTTAAACTCTTCGTGTGTGCCCTCACTGAGGTGACCCCGGTGGTAGGTCAGGGCCTAGGTGTCTCATGTATGAAGATCACACCGCCAGTTCAGTAGTCAAGTCCGCGGCCAGCCCAGCTGTGCCTGGCGGGAGCCTTGTTTATTTCCTGCGTACCCTGCGGCAGGGTAACAGCTTATTAAACCTTTGGACTCCAACCTTGGTTTCAGCATGTGCTTAGCAGAAATGATGAAGAAATAGGTAGTAGAAGCCAGGTGCCTTTGCTCATAGGGTGTTTGTGACTTTTAATCTAAACCAAAGCAAGCTATTTAGTGCATTCAGACAGCTGCGCTAGGTGAGCAGAATCTACACTAAAGGTAAATGCAATATTAAGGCTTTTATGCTCATTCTTTTGGCAACAGCTGCTCTATATGTACCCTAAAAAAGATGTCAGGAAAAACAGTTTAATGGTCAGGAGCCCATTGTTTTTATTTATTTGCTTATTATTAATTTTTTTGCCATAGGGCATATGCATCACTGGAGAGGGACAGAGACAGAGGGAGTGTGAAAAATGACCTCTCAGAGGGAGTGCCACGCTGCAGCCCCTTCTCCTTCATTCTCCTGGTGGGATTTTGGACAAGCACACGTATGTGCCCTGCATGATTTTTCAAGCCACCAGGTCCAGAACTCGAGCCCCGATTGGCCACGTGGGAGTCTAACACCTTGTCACTATGCCACCTGCTGGCGCCCGGGAGCCCTTCTTACCTTGAGGTTTCAACTCCTGTTCCTTCCCTCACCCACAGTCCCGTGCACACAAAAAAGGAATGGAGTTCAAGTGCTTCTCTTTGTCTCAGGGTTTTAAGTTTGACTGAAGACTGATTAAACCAGGTTTTCTAACTGAGCAGTTCTTGACCTTGACTTAGTAAAACATTAACAGTTCATAGCATCTGCCATTGACCCCTGTTCTGCAGTGTAGGGGTTAACCCAGCAGTTTCTGAGTAAGTACCAGTATTGTGCAATTCAGGAATTACAGCAGAGGTCTAGTGAGAGGAGGGTAAGGCTGGGCTTGTAGTGAGGCACAGTGAGTGAGTGAATAACCCCCAGACGGCAAGTTAAAAAAAAACAACAAAACTTTTTGTGTGATTTTTTTGCCATAGGGCACATGCACTTGCCAGAGAGATAGAGACAGAAAGCGAGAAATCACCCCCCGGGGAACGGCCATGCTGCAATCCCTTCTCCTCCAAATCCCCTTGGGACTGGGGGCACGCATGCACACACACTGGGCATGAGTTTCAATCCACTGGACCTAGGACTCGAACCACGTTTGGCCATGTGGGAGCCCAGTGCCTTAACCTCTATGCCACCCGCTAACCCCAAAATTACCTTTTTAGTAACAAAACTCAGACGAACGCTGAGACTCATTCTTTATGTGGAAATTCCTGGCTATTCTTGTGTCATTAGATGTTCAGTTTTCTTTTTTTTCTAATTTGGGTTTTCTAAATTAATTTATTAAGGTGTTTGACATAGGGTGTGTGTACTCACTGGAGAGAGACAGAGAGGGAAAGTGAGAAACCACCCTCCCTGGGGGATGGCCATGCTGGAGTCGCCTCTCCTCCACTTTGCTCTTGGGATTTTGGACACACGTGTACACGTGCCTGATGTGATTTTTAAGCCGACAGGTCCGGAACTCAGATTGCTGTCGGCCATACTTGAGTCCAGTACCTTAACCACCATAATACCTAATACCTGCTGGCCCGGTCGTCTCTAATTTTTACAAATCCTCGGCCAATGAACTCGAGTTGTCTCCAGTGTTTCGCTATTACAAACTGTGCTTTGATGCTCCTCCCTCTATGTCATAGACTTTTTTTCCCTTTATCTTTTTAGTTTGCTATAGGGTGTGTGGCTCACTGGAAAGAGAGAAAAAGGGAAAGTTGGGACCAGCAGTTAGCATAATGGCTGTGATGCTGGACTTCCATGTAGTCAACCACAGTTCAAGTACTGGACCTGGTGGCTTAAACTCACACCGGGTGCGTGTGCCTGCGTGCTCAAGATCCCGAGAGGAGAATGGAGGAGAAGGGATTGCGGTGTGGCCATCCCCCTGGTGGGTGATTTCTCGCTTCTGTCTCTCTGTCTCTCTGTGTCTTTCTGGCGAGCATATGCGCTCTATAACAAAAAACCTCTCCAAAAAAAGGAAAAAAAAGAAAAAGGAAAAGGGAAAGTGAGAAATCGCCCCCAAAGGTGATGGTCACGCAGCAATCCCAATCCTTTCTGCCACATTCTCCTCTTGGGATTTTGGGCACACATGCACATGCTCCCGGCGTGTTTTCAAGCTGCTGGGACTCAGCAGGGTAGTCAGTCACGTGGATCCAGCCACCTTCAACTCCACGCTACATGGTGGGCCATATTATGGACATCTTTTTTTGTTTGTTTTTTGGAGAGATTTTCACTATAGGGCGCGTGCGCTCGCCAGACAGACAGAGAGAGACATAGAGACAGAAAGTGAGAAATCACCCCCCAGGGGGGATGGTCACGCCGCAATCCCTTCTCCTCCATTCTCCTCTCGGGATCTTGGGCACGCACGCACACGCGCCCGGCGTGAGTTTTAAGCCACCGGGTCTGAGACGCGAACCGCGGTCGACTACGTGGGAGTCCAGCGACATAGCCATTACGCTAACTGCTGGTTCCCTATGGACATCTTTATAAGGGTTTTTGCAGAATAAGTTTTTAGATTTAAAATTGTTGGGCCAATAACATACAATAAAGCCTTTCAAAATGGCAGTTTTGTGGCTGACATCAAAGCACGGAACTTGGTCAGAAACGTTAAATTTTCGGTCAGTTTTTTCTCTGTTGTTCAGATTCGGGTAATTTTTATTGGTCTATCTTCCAGTTCAGCGATGCTTTCCTGTCGTCTTCGTTGGGCGTCTGAGCCCTCCAGCTGAGTGTTTTTCTCACGGACTGTTTTCAGTGTTTTTACTGACACTTGCTGTGTTTCCGCTTGTCTCCGGCTGCTCACATGCTTGCCGAAGCGCCGTTACCATGGCTGCTTTAGAGTCTGGTGATTGTGGCATCTCAGTCACCGTGCTTTTGACGTCTGTGGGTTGGCTTTTCCATTCTGTTTGATACGGTTCTTGGTGTGACAAGTGATTTTCAATGGAAACCCGGACATTTTGTGTCATGAGACCGTGGATCTTGTTTAATGCTTCCGTTTAACTTTCTCTAACATTTAAAGACAGACCTCTCTGACACGCTCTAGTGTGTACGTGGGGGAGAGGGTAGTGGCGCTGCCTGGGTACAGCCAGGTGGAGAGGCCAGTCCAGGTGCCCCCAGGCCGCCGTGACAGAGAAGGGCAAGACTCCTCTTACTCCTGGGGGAGCTGCGGGTTGCAGGTTGATCCCCTGGTAGAAGTGGCCTCATCACCCAGTGGGTGACCAAAGTGCGACTTTGTCAGCCTTTTTCTGGCCCTTCTTCGGGGGAGTGCAGGGTTGGAGGGGGGTGTAGGGGTTCCTATAGGCAGGGATGAAGAGCCTGGTCTCTTCCTTGACCTTCCCTAACAGTATCCTGCAGGGACATTACAGCACCCAGAGGGTTGATGCTTTTATTTGGAAATTAGCTACATGCGTTGTTTAATGTTACATGTAGGGGCCGGCAGGTGGTGTGGTGGTTAAGGGCACTGGACTCCCACATGGCCGACCACGGTTCAGGTTCCAGACCTGGTGGCTCGCTTTCTCACTCCCCCACCCAGGTCTCTCTCTGATCAAACTGGAAAATGATAATAAAAAATAAAGTTAAATAATTCTTTAATAAAGTGTTATATGTAGTTCGATTGCGTTTTTGAAAGAGAAAAATTGTACATACATAGAAAATTAAAATGTAGAGGAACAAGTAGTGAAACTTCTGGATGGCTCAGTGATAGGGAGACTAACTTTCTGTAGTGATTTAATTTTTATATTTTTAAAATTTAATTAGTTTGGTAATTTTACCAGAGGGAGCATGTACTCACCAGAGAGACACTGAGAGAGACAGAGAGAGAGAAAGCACCCTTCATGGAGAATGGGTCTCATCACAGTCCCTTCTCTCTTCTCCTCTTGGGATTTTGGACACACACACACACACGGACACACACACACACACACACACAGAGTGTTTTTCTTTTAAAAAAAAATGATTATTTTATTTAACTTTATTTCTTTATTTCTTTTAACCTGACCAGAGAGGGACAGTGTGTGTGTGTGTGTGTGTGTGTGTGTGTGTGTGAAAGAGAGAGAGAGAGCGAGCGAGCAGGCCACCAAGTTCAGGACTGTGGTCGGCCATGTGGGAGTCCAGTGCTCTTAACCACCATGCCACCTGCAGTCCCACCTGGTGTGTTCTTCAAGTTGCTGAGTGTAGGACTTGAACCACAAGGTCAGCCATGTGGGACCTAGCCTCTTCATCCACCTTACCACAATATGGCCCTGTTTATTTTAAAAATTTTTTAGAAGAATTATTTATTTGGGACCAGCACATGGCATAATGGTTGTGTTGCTGGACTCCCATGTAGTCAACCATGGTTTAAGTCCTGGACCCAGTAGCTTAAAACTCACACCAAGTGTGCATGTATGCTCAAAATCTCGAGAGGAGAATGGAGGCATCCCTGGGTGCGGGGGAGGGGAGTGGATTTCTCACTTTCTGTTTCTCTGTCTCCGGTGAGCACATGTGCCCTACAGCAAAAATCTCTCTTAAGAAAGAATTATTTATTAAATTTTATTTATTATAATTATTTTTAAATTTGCTACAGGGCACATGCACTCACCAGAGAAAGAGAGTAAGGGAATGTGAGAAAGCAAGCCACCAGGTCCAGGACTTGAACCACAGTCGACCATGTGGGAGTCAGGTGCCCCAACTACCATGCCACCTGCAGGTCCCAGCCCTTTTTATTTTAAAAATAATGAGTATAGGGACCAGCAGTTAGCATAATGGCTATGTCGCTGGA
>NW_006160148.1:1065354-1066578 GCF_000334495.1 Tupaia belangeri chinensis
AAAGAGAGTAAGGAAATGTGAGAAAGCAAGCCACCAGGTCCAGGACTTGAACCACAGTCGACCATGTGGGAGTCAGGTGCCCCAACTACCATGCCACCTGCAGGTCCCAGCCCTTTTTATTTTAAAAATAATGAGTATAGGGACCAGCAGTTAGCATAATGGCTATGTCGCTGGACTCCCACATAGTCGACCGCGGTTCGTGTCCCGGACCCGGTGGCTTAAAACTCACGCCGGGCGCGTGTGCGTGCGTGCCCAAGATCCCGAGAGGAGAATGGAGGAGAAGGAATTGCGGCGTGACCATCCCCCCTGGGGGGTGATTTCTCGCTTTCTGTCTCTATGTCTCTCTCTCTCTCTGTCTGTCTGGCGAGCACACGCGCCCTACAATGAAAATCTCTCAAAAAAAAAAAAAAAAAAAAAACTGGGTATAGAATTCAGGTGTCCAGACTCCCAGAGTGCACTCCATAGTACCCTGAGGCAGGTATAGCGAGAGGTCGTGTCCAATGTCGTTTGTGCTAAACCAAGTGATTTGGGATCTGCACCTTTTTATGAAATGGAATTTAATCGTGTTAGGTTAAGGGAGGGTGTTTGTGACACATGCCTTGTAAGACTCACATTCCTCTGTGGCCTCGCTATGCTGTTTAGAAGCTCCTGACTAGCAGCTCTCAACTTCCTAATGCTGGGAAAACTCTGGAAACATTTCCATGGCAGCTCTCGTTAGACTCTTCCTGAGTGTTTTGTTTTGTTTTTCTGAGGGGTTTTTCACTATAGTGCACGTGCGCTCGCCAGACAGAGAGAGAGAGACAGAGAGACAGAAAGCGAGAAATCACCCCCCAGGGGGGATGGTCACGCCGCAATCCCTTCTCCTCCATTCTCCTCTCGGGATCTTGGGCACGCACGCACACGCGCCCGGCGTGAGTTTTAAGCCACCGGGTCCGGGACGCGAACCACGGTCGACCACGAGGGAGTCCAGCGACATAGCCATTACGCTAACTGCTGGTTCCCGACTCGGCCTGCGTTTTGAGAGCAGTTAATGAGAAGCTGCTTTCCGACCTGTCTTGAAGGGCGTGCGCGCTTCGACGTGTGCGTAAGGGAGAGAGGTTACGGCGGAGCGCGAGCTGTGCAAGACGCTTCTCGGATCCTGAGAGAGCTCCGATGGGGACGTTTGCCAGAAAGTCACTCAGGGCGAGCAGCCAGCCGTGAAGGCAGCGGCAGGTGGACCCCGTG
>NW_006160148.1:1066702-1073676 GCF_000334495.1 Tupaia belangeri chinensis
ACCCGAGCCAGGCCGACACCGCTAGGACAGGTGAGGGATCATTCCACAGGTTCAGTACGTGGAGTGGGACAAAGACCTAGCCAGACGGGTTCCTGCCTATCCCGCTTCACCGTCGCCCTGTCCCCGCCTCAGACTCGGGGTACGCGTCTTACAACCCTGTCACTAGGTGTGAAAACCGGAGGGGAAAGGCAGAACAGCAGTGGCAGTAAAACGTGGGTGTCTAAAGCCAGACGTGGAGACGTCCGCCATCAAGCTCGCCGGGGCGGCCACACTGTAGTAAACCCACACGCGTGTTACCAGGGCCGTGCTGGGAGTGGGGCCAGCGTCTCGCACAGAGCCAGACAGCCGGCGAGTTCGGGCGCACTGTGTCCCGTCCTGCGTGAGCCAGCACTGGACCCTGGCCTGTGCTCGAGGAAGGACGGCCCCCTGACTCCCCCACCCGCGGCTCTCACCTATCCCCCAGATGCCTTATTTGGGGATCTTCGTGGGTGCCTATAACAAATGGGGAGTCTGGCACCACCCCAGGAATTCGGCTGGGTCAGGATCTCCGGGTGTGAGGGTCGGGAATTGAACTTTAAACATCTTCCTTAGGCTGTGGTTTTTGTTTTGTTTCTTCTTTAATGGCGGAGGGTATGTGTGCATGAAGAGAGAGAGGGAGGGAGCACCCCAGTAGGGCCTAGTCATGCTGCCATCCATTTTCCCCCATGTCTTCTACCCCTCAGGGTCCTGGTCAGGGTCCTGGGCGCGTGCGTAGGAGCTGGCTTGTCTTTCAGGCCCAGGCCGAGATCTGAGCTGGCCTCGGCCCTGAGCCTCCCTCGGCCCTGAACCTCCCTTGGCCCTGAGCCTCCCTCGGCCCTGAGCCACCCTGGGCCCTGAGCCTGGGCTCTGGCTCCCTGCACAGTGCTCCGCCTGCCGCTCTGGGGAGACCCTCCTTGGGGGACTCTAGGTCACACAAGTTTGAGTGCTAGAAAGTAAGTGTCTTCTCTAGGAAGTAGATTTTTGCCCACGTCGTAGTGTTAGGAATTGGTATAACTCGTTCTGGCTATAAATTCTCTGTGTGTTCTGTTACTGATAAAGACTGTCACCCAGCCAAGCTCATTCGTAACTCTCCTGTGCTGTGTGATTAGGGTTGACTTTTGGGATCCTCTTTACTCTTTTTTTTTTTTTTTTTTTGAGAGGTTTTTGCTATAGGGCACGTGCGCTCGCCAGAAAGACCGAGACAGAAAGCGAGAAATCACCCCCTGGGGGGATGGCCACGCCGCAATCCCTTCTCCTCCATTCTCCTCTCAGGATCTTGGGCACGCACGCACACGCGCCCGGCGTGAATTTAAGCCACCGGGTCCGGGACTCGAACCAGGGTCGACTACATGGGAGTCCAGCAACATAGCCATTACGCTAACTGCTGGTCCCCTCTTTCCTCTTTAAATGCCCATGTTGTTATTTTTTTCTTTTTTATTCCTTCTCTGTCCTCATTGAAGAATAATAAAAGCTTTCTAGTGATTGAGCATTTTGCTGAAATGCTTCTGCATGTTTTTAGGTACTTTAGGATGTGGATATACTACATTATATACATTTTCTAAAGCTTATGTATTTCTTCCACGAGAGAGAAAGAGAGAGAGGTGCACCCTCCACAGGGTCTTCATGCCACACGCACCCCGTCTCGGCCGTCCGGTCACGGCACAGCCTGCCAGCGTGCACAGGGAGGCCCACCCACATACCTTTCTTTCCTTTTTCTGGCCAGAGGCCACGTGCGCTTATCAGAGAGAGACAAAGACGAGGGAGAAGGTAGAGCAGCCCCCAGAAGGGCGTGGTCACTGTAGTCCTCCTCTGCTCCTCCACCCGGCCAGAATGTTGGGCACGCACACTCGCTGCAGGGCCAGGATTCGAACCGAGGTCAGTCATGTGGGACCTAGCTCCTTAAACTGTAAGCTATGGGGCTGGCTCACTCATATACATTATCTTTTTATAAATGTATAAACAGCACTTTCACTGGGATCTTTGACTTGTTGAAGGATTGTTTCTAGTGTTCTCCGAAGATCCTGTAGTAATGGGCCACCCATGTCTGAGTGGTTCCTGCAGTCTGCTGGCTCTCCTTCCCCAACCCTGCTTCCCCTACCCGGCCCCCCTGCTCCCCCTGCCCTACTCCCCGCACTCTGCTTCCCTCACTCTGCTCCCCCCACCCTGCTTCCTCTCCCCTTCTCTCCTTACACTCGGTGATCACGTGTTAGCTTCCCAGATGTCCCGCTCTGATTCTAGGGAAATTCTGTGTCAGCTTTGAGCTCAGGGAAGTCAACTGCCCCGTTATAAAGTAGGATTAGAAATAAGAAATAGCTTCTTACAAAGATACCTTTTGTTATTTTCATGCTCCCTGAAGGAATGTGTAAAACAGGATATGGATATTTATAATGAATTCTTGTTTAAAATGGGAGGAGTGTTTGCAGTTATTTAACTTGGGGGCCGGCACACCTGCAAGTTTTCCTTTTTAGGTTCTTCTAAAGAACACTGTCTGATAGAACAAACCTTTTCACACCCCAGAAAACTCAGACACACTTTCTGTCTGCTCGCAGGGTTACACGTGCGCAGGCATTGATACTCCATGAGAGCGCTGCTATTAGCTCCATGTGACTATTGAAACTTAAATGAACTAAAACTGACGTTAGCAGCTCAGTTCAGTCAGAGGAACTGAAGTTTGAGTGCTAACTGCCAGATGTTGCCAGTGGTGCCCACGTGGAGCAGTGAGGTACAGATCACCTTGACTGCACTCCGTTCTCTTGGGCAGCGCTGCGCTGGACTGGTTATTTCTTTTTTTAAGAGAAATTTTCACTGTAGGGTGCATGCGCTGGCCAGAGAAAGACAGAAAGTGAAAAATCACCCCCCGGGGGGATGGGCACGCCGCAATCCCTTCTTCACACTCCTCTCAGGATCTTGGACATGCATGCACACACACCCGGCATGTGTTTCAGGCTGCTGGGTCCAGGACTCGAACTGCAGTTGGCCATGTGTGAGTCCAGCAAAATAACCATTACACCATCTGCTGGTCCCTAGACTGCTCATTTCTAAGAAGAGAAAAACACAAGTGAAGGAGGAAATTAATAATGACCTCGGGCATCAGGTAGCATGGTGGTTAAGGTACTGGATCTCACACGGCTGACCTTGGTCTGAGCCCCAGACCTGGCATCTTGAAAATCGCATCAGGTGTATATTCACGCATGCCCAGAATCCCGAGAGGAGGACGGAGGAGAAGCAATGGTGCTATGGCCACCCCCACCCCTGTGGGGGTGATTTCTCACTTTCTCTCAGTCCCTGTCCAGGGAGAGGATGAGCCCTACGGCAAAAACAGAAAAGAAAAACAAAACAAAACAAAACCTTTAAAATAATAATCACCTAGATTTGCACCCTTCCGTTCCCAGTGCAACTTTTCCTGTCTTCTTTTTTTCTTTTTTAAGAGAGATTTTTGCCGTAGGGTGCGTGAGCTCATTGGAGAGACCAACAGAAAGCGAGAAATCACCCCTGGGAGGATGGCCACCCCACATTCCCTTTTCTTCCTCCATTCTCCTCGGGATTTTGGGCACGTGTGTACACGTGCCTGGTGTGAGTTTTAAGCCACTGGGTCTGGGACTGAAAGCCCAGTCGACTGCGTGGGAGTCAGTGACGTATCCGTTATACCATCTGCTCACCCCTCTCCCTGTCTTCTTGACCTCTTGATTGACACTCAGGAAAGAGCGTGGTTTTGAGTACTGTCCGTCTGACCATGTTTCCGATGTCTCTTTCAGGCTGGCAGTGATGGGGAGAGCATTGGAAACTGCCCCTTTTCCCAGAGGCTCTTCATGATTCTTTGGCTCAAAGGCGTTGTGTTTAGTGTGACAACAGTTGACCTGAAAAGGTAAGCCGTGGTCTAGTCTGGGTCACGTTAGGCTGAGAGTGTGTACGTACTTCCCAGTCTTCTCTTGTGGTCCTTCCCTCGTCTTTGAATTGCGTATAGTCTCTAAAGAAAATGCATTGCAGTCCATCTGATTTAAAGACAGACTGAGTTTGTGTATTATGGACAATTTGCAAGGTCCACAAATTACATGTGACCACTCAGTTTACCTTCAATTTCAGGAGCAGTGCTAGGAGCTGAGCTTTGTGTAAATGCCCTGAAATAGCCGAGCTTCCCGGTGTAAGCACGAACACTTCATCCCACGGGTGCTAAACATGACCCACGCACTTTTGTCTTTAACGACAAGAATGGCATTTTTAGGAGGGTGAATACAGCTGTAGTCTATTTCATCGATTCCACTTTTCGGGAAATAAGAGTTTTCTATAACAATTTAAGTCTTATTTGGTAAGTGTAATTGCACACTGAGAACAGTTTCGCGGCCCTGGGGTGGCTTCGCGGTCTGTGGGCCGGAGTGGAGAGCGCTGACAGCCCTCACCAGTACTGAGCGCTGCATCCCGACCCTGCTTCTCCACGGCAGTCAGGTGTGAGGCCAAGAACGTCCGCACCCAGCCTGGCCCCAGGATTTAAACCTCGAGATACCAGGGGCCAGCAGGTGGCGTGGAGGCTGACGGGCTGGATTCTTAGATGGCTGGCTGTGCAGTTCGAGTCCTGGACCTGGAGGCTTGAAAATCACACCACACATGTGTATGTGCCCTAGATCCTGCTGGGAGAATGGAGGGGAGGGGATCGTGGCGTGGCCATCTTTCCTGGGAGGGGTGATCTCTCACTTATCCTCTAACTCTATGTCTCTGGCCAGAACATGTGCCTTATATATAGCAAAAACTAAAAAGAAAAGAGTAGTTAATGGAAAATCCAGAATTTGGCATTGGAAATATATTTCTCAACATAAATGCTACAACATGAATTTTTACTTATTTTTTAAGCATTATCCAGGCATGAACTATGTGAATAAATAGTGGCAGGCTGTTGCCTGCTGGGTGGCAGAATTCATCTGTGTTGTCCCCACTGTCAGCATCATATGCTGAAATTATCCGAGAGTTGTAATCCCGGGCCCAAGCATACGCTGGGGCCTCTGTCAATTTCCCGAAAACTTATTCTTCTTGCCAGTGCATTTTTATGAAAATGTGCAGACTTAATATTTATTTCTTGGAGATACTCCGTGACATCTTCCAGGACCCCCTTGGTATGTACGTGAATTAGAAATAAGCCTTTGGGTAGTAAGAGTAGAAGGACGGGCTCGTGGGAAGGCGGGACCTGGCTGTGCTGGGCAGAGGATTATACAAGAAAGGAGCGGCGTAGCTGTCCTCCAGCCACTGTGCTTCTCCTGCATGCATACTCAAAGGGAGTTTCCCAATAGAACTTCTAAAAATAGGCCTTGCCACCAGGCACACACCCTTACTGTGTCCCAAAGTGCATGGGTTTTTCTTCTCTTCCATTTTTGGCTTAGTGCAGGCGACTTGACTGCCGCGCTTTGACAAGCCTCCTTTGACTGCTGGATACCGTGCTTGACTGTGGTCCCTACCAGTGGTGCTGCGGCGGTGGGAATCTGGTTGGGAAGAGGACCTGAACCCAGCGAGCCCCATTCAAAGTCATCTGATTTATTTACTGAAGACTTTCTTCTTAACTTTATTTGTTTTTTTTTTTTTTTTTCCATGAGCAAGAGAGATAGAGAGAAAGAGAGAGACGTCACTCCCAACAGGGTCTCGACAACGTGCTCCACCCCGCATCAGCCAGCTGGGATGACGGGCCCCTGTGCCTGTGTGCTCAGGCCGGGCTCTGGGTGTGAGCCCACACCTCCTCCGTGGATCAGCCTCACAGAGGGTTTACCTCCGTGCCACTCTCTGCCCATTTCAGACTTCCCTTGAATTCCGGAGAAAAAATAAAATATGGGCTGGCCCTGTGGTGTAGTAGTGAAGGGAGCAGGATCCCTGAGGGTTCGAATCCTGGTTCTGGTGGCTTAAAACACACCAGGTATGTGAGGGTGGGTACCCTAAATCCCAACAGGGGTGCACATGCCTCTGAATGAAAAACGCTCCTGAGGGCGACAGGAAGTCTGTAAGTTTCTAAGTTCGGTCCCCAGCCCTGGGCATCCCCGCCCTGTCTCAGCAGTGGCTGTTCTCAGGTTCGGACCTTGCCCTCCCAGGTATTTTCTGTGTGTTTACATCCTTACAGTGCTGAACAAAATTTCAAAGAGAAGCTACCCCAAGAGAAGGAACATTGGTTCAGAAAAGCGATGTAAAAGGAAGTTGCCGCAGAGGGATAGAAGTACTTTTCATAATGTATTCCTGATTTAAAGCACCACACATGACTCTTTAGAACGCTCTGGGGAAGAGGAGGCCTGTGGTGCTTGTTTTCCTGCTTTTCTTTGTGATTGCCTCACTCCTCCGTGAAAGTATTGGTCCTGGAACAAACAGCAGCGAGCACTAGAACTCCGGGAGCGCTAGAAACCCACGGCGTGCTCTGAACACATGCTCGCTGCCTGGTTGCGCTTCTAGGACGAGCCTGTCTCAAGCTCTGGCCCTGCGTGGGCACTCCGTGAGGGGCAGCGGGTGTCAGTGGCCACAGGGGTGGCGCGTGTGGGCCCTCGGGAGGTTGCAGCAGCCCCCGCTACCGGCCTGCCAGCGCAGCCTAGTGCTTTCGTGGGGTCTTTCCAAACCTGATTTTCTGCTCATGCCACAACTGTGTTAAAGACCTTCGAGATTAAAAAAAAAATTTAAAAAGTGCTCAGGCTTGATTAAAAAATTCAGATTTATGTCAACTGCCAACTACCTTTTCAGCCAAAGTGTCAGATAAGTGAAACTGCGAATAATAAGATTGGGGGGGGTGAAGATGGTACTGCGTGCCATCACTGGGGAGCAGCCATGGCACAATGGCGAGTGTGGGAGGCAGAGACCTGGCTCTGTACGGAGAAAGCCCTGACGCCTGCTTCTCTGGGACCTTAAGCAAGCTGCCTCGGTTTGGGGTCAGTCACTCTTACTTCAATTGAGGAGAAAGGCAGGGGAGGACGAGATGCTTTTCAGCGTCGTGGGGGTGC
>NW_006160148.1:1073838-1074399 GCF_000334495.1 Tupaia belangeri chinensis
GTGTGTGTGCTAGGTGCTGTTCAGGGTACTCTCCACTACCCTTCCCAAACCTGGTATCCGGTACTTGTCGTTTTATCTGGCAGACAGGTTCGTGACGATGGTCTTTATTTGAAGACCCCCACTGTCGTCCTTAAGCTTAGAAGTTCCTGAGTCAGAGATGAATGTCTTTAGAGCACAGTTAGATCTTAAACCTTTCAGATAAGCTAGGGAAGTAGGGGAAAGAGAAAGAAGAAAATGTAAGATCAGAAATGGGATTGACAGAAAGAGAGACACTGAGCCAGTACCCTGGGCTGCTGAGGGCGGCCACGTGCTGTCTCGCAGAAATGATTACTTGAAGAAATTCGCTTTTGGGACCAGCAGTTGGCGTAATGGCTATGTCGCTGGACTCCCACGTAGTCGACCGCGGTTCAAGTCCTGGACCAGTGGCTTAAACTCACGCCGGGCGCGTGTGCGTGCGTGCCCAGGATCCCGAGAGGAGAATGGAGGAGAAGGGATTGCGGCGTGGCCATCCCCCCGGGGGGTGATTTCTCGCTTTCTGTCTCTCTGTCTCTCTCTTTCTAG
>NW_006160148.1:1074453-1091595 GCF_000334495.1 Tupaia belangeri chinensis
CGTCGTGTGTGTGCTAGGTGCTGTTCAGGGTACTCTCCACTACCCTTCCCAAACCTGGTATCCGGTACTTGTCGTTTTATCTGGCAGACAGGTTCGTGACGATGGTCTTTATTTGAAGACCCCCACTGTCGTCCTTAAGCTTAGAAGTTCCTGAGTCAGAGATGAATGTCTTTAGAGCACAGTTAGATCTTAAACCTTTCAGATAAGCTAGGGAAGTAGGGGAAAGAGAAAGAAGAAAATGTAAGATCAGAAATGGGATTGACAGAAAGAGAGACACTGAGCCAGTACCCTGGGCTGCTGAGGGCGGCCACGTGCTGTCTCGCAGAAATGATTACTTGAAGAAATTCGCTTTTGGGACCAGCAGTTGGCGTAATGGCTATGTCGCTGGACTCCCACGTAGTCGACCGCGGTTCAAGTCCTGGACCAGTGGCTTAAACTCACGCCGGGCGCGTGTGCATGTATGCCCAAGATCCCGAGAGGAGAATGGAGGAGAAGGGATTGCGGCGTGGCCATCCCCCCGGGGGGTGATTTCTCGCTTTCTGTCTCTCTGTCTCTCTCTTTCTAGTGAGCGCACGCGCCCTATAGCAAAAACTTCTCCAAAAAAAAAAAAGAAAGAAAAAAAAGAAATTAGCTTTTTAATCCCAAAGCAGTCACATCTGCTACCTTGCCAGTGAATTAAATCCTTCTCCATCCTCTGAAAGAATAAATAGAAGGCCACTTTTCAAGTCTGGGAGATGGTGTTCATGCTCTTACCTCAGCGCTGGAAGTGTGTGGTCCTCCACGTTCCCCATGATTTCCCCTGATTGGTGTGGGCATCAGACCCATGTGCCAGTTACCATAGTAATGCCCTTAAGGTTTGGAGGAGGAGTGTGATGGTTCAAGCTTTAACAATTTTGTAGTAGCTTAAAATGTTACAACAGAACTACGAAACTGATAGTTCTGCATTTTGTGTGTGTGTGTTTAGATGTTTTGCCATAGGGTGTGTCCGCCTACCAGAGACAGAGAGAGGGAGAAATTCCTCCCTCCAGGGATGGCCATGCTGCTTGGGGTTGGGGCAGGCACACTCAGATACCTGGTGTGATTTTCAGGCCACCAGGTCTGGGTCTTGAACTATGGAGTTGGCTGTGTGGGATCCAGTGCTTTAACCACCATGCCACCCACTGGCCCCTAGTTCTGCATATCTTAAAAGGCATTCATAGGGACCAGCAGATGTTGTAATGGTTGTGTTGCTAGACTTGCATATAGTCAACCACAGTTCGAGTCCTGGACCAGGTAGCTTGAAACTCACGCCAGGCACATGTGCACGTGTGCTCAGAATCCCAAGAGAACGGATTGCGGCGTGGCCGTCCCTATTGGGGATGGAGGAATTTCTCGCGTGCTCTCTCCCACCAGCACATGCTCCCTTATAGCAAAAATCTCTCTGAAAAAACAAAGGGCAGTTATACACTTGGAATAAAATCTGAATTCCAAATAGGTTCCCTTATAGCAAAAATCTCTCTGAAAAAAAAAGGGCAGTTATACACTTGGAATAAAATCTGAATTCCAAATAGGTTCTTTTTTTTTTTTTTGGATAGATTTTGCACTATAGGGCGTGTGGGCTCGCCAGACAGAGACATCGAGACAGAAGGCGAGAAATCACCCCCCGGGGGGATGGTCACGCCACAATCCCTTCTCCTCCATTCTCCTCTCGGGATCTTGGGCACACACGCACACGCACCCGGCGTGAGTTTAAGTCACCAGGCCCGGGACTTGAACTGCGGTCGACTACATGGGAGTCCAGCGACAATAGCCATTATGCCATCTGCTGGTCCCACCACATGGTTTTAACCACCAGGCCACAGGCTGTCCCTCTTTGGCTACCTTAAGTTGTGGAGCAGTATTTAAAAAACAAAATAGCACCTATGAAAAGGTCTCAAATACAGTTTCTGTCATTCTTAGCAGACTGTAATGACACAGTTTGTAAGGAGTTTATACTGACAGTAGGATTAGGAAAATGTCCAGTGTGTACTAGGCAGCGGTGCTGGAAGCCACCTGGCCGCCCTGGGTCAGACCACGGTTGTGTTGGCCCGAATGCACCAGTACACGTGTGCATGTCTGAGATCTGACACGTGGGAGGATGGGGCTGGCGGGGCAGTGAGGCCCTATGGGGGTGCTTCTTTCCCTGTGTCTCACTCGTGCATGTGTACACACGCACTATAATAAATAACATACTTAAATTTAAGAAAGTCTTAAAAATCAAGAGAAAAAGTAATAGGAGCAAAATGTTCTGAAACAAAGGATTCTGTGGTGTTAACCTGTGTTTTGTTTGTTTGTTTGTTTGATTTGGTTTTACTGTTTGTTTATGTAGTGTCTGGTAGTCCTTTGATGTGTATGGTTTAATTTTATGCTTTAAAAATCATCACCTTCAAAAAAGGAACTCATTTTTTTTTTGTTTGTTTTAGAATTATTTTATTTAACTTATACACTTTTTTATTTTAATTTGACCAGAGAGAGAAAGTGAGAAAGCAAGCCACCAGGTTCAGGACTTGAACCATAGTCACCCATGTGGGAATTCAGAGCCTTTAACCATCACACCATCTGCTGGCCCTAGGAACTCAATTTCAGAGGTAAGTTTTGGGGCTAGCAGTTGGCATGGTGGTTAAGGGTGCTGGACTCTCACGTGGCTGACCATGGTTCAAGTCCTGGACCAGGTGGCTTGCTTACTTGCTTTCCATTACTCTCTCTCTGGTCAAATTGAAAAAAAAAAAAAGAATAACTAAATATTTTTTAAAATAGTGAGTTCTACATGTTAGTATACCTTTCTCCGTTTAGCAGGTCCACCGGTTACAGATCGGCCAGTAGCTGTTCTGTGCTCACAGCACGTCCTGCAGCTGTGGTGTGCTCATTTCGCAGCAAGCAGCTGGAACTGAGCTCCCAGCCCACCATCCTCCAGTTGTGGCAAGTGCACTGAATTAAATTTTAACTGAAATTAAGCCACTTAAGTTGTTTAAAGCATGAGCTCCTATCAGGCTCCTCCTTTTCATTCCCTTCTTTCCCTCTCTTTCTGTCTTCTTTGTGTTTCTCTTTATTTCCTTTTCTTTATATAGAAACAAACTGAAAGAGAATGGGATAATTTATTTCATCTAAACTACTATGATGAGGCTAAAAAAGAATATTCAATGCCCTTATTTTAAGACTTGAGTTCTATGCACTTTGCTTTTTCTAGATATCACTTAAGAGAAACATTTGAATGGATTTGAATGAATCATTGGCTATTTACTAAAGACATTTTATTTTTAATTTTTAAAAGAATTATGTTATCTAACTTTATTTATTTTAATTTGACCAGAGAGGGACAGAAAGAGAGAGGGAAAGTGAGAAAGCAAGCTGCCAGGTCTGGGGCTCGAACTGCATTCATCCATGTGGGAGTCCAGCACCCTTAATCACCATGGAACAGACTGGCCCCACTTAAGACATTTTATAAAATAAACTAAAGGTGTCCTGAAATTTGTAGCCATTGCCTATCAGTTCAGTTTTATTTATCTCAGAATGCAGTTCCTGTGATATTAAGTTCTTCGAAGCGGCTGTCAGAGGAGCCTCTGTGGGTCAGACAGAACACTGAGGCCTCAGCTGGGGCCGGGCTGGGACGCCATAGAAGCGTGGCTTCTGTTTGTGAGTCAGTCGCTCGCCCGTGTGTTTCTCCTTTAATCTCTCACTTGCAATAAGGACCTGAAATGGTTCTTCTTTATCTCCACGGTTAATCCTGGGAGTTTCTAAGCTATTGTTTTAAAATCCGGGTAAGCCTTTCGGCAGGAATAGAGGCACTGCTCATTAGTCACCCATATCGATGGGCATTGGTTAACATGTGTCGTCTCATCCTTGCTTGTGTATGTGCGAGCTCATGGAAAAATGGAATTAAAGTACGAGCCTATTTTGGTGCAAAAACTTTTTGAAATGCCTGTATAATTTTTTCATTATGCATTTCCCATGAGCTTTTTGAAGCCCCTCAGTATGGCTGTGTATCGGATCTCACTATTGCCAGTCACATAATGCTGGGTAGCTAGTTATGAACCGTCAGTTCTGTTAAATAAGGTTTGAACCGCCAGTCTTATCTCTGCTTCGTACTTTATGTGATACTAAGAGCATTCGTGACTTTCACTTGCTTACTTTTTTCTAGAATTATTTATTTAATTTTATTCATTCATTAGTTTTTAAAAATTTGATCAGAGAGACAGATACAGAGAGAGAGAGGGAAAGTGAGAAAGCAGTCCACCAGGTCCAGGACTCGAACAGTGGTCGGCCACGTGGGAGTGTTCAACGCCTTAACTGCTGGGGCACATGCTGACCCCCTCATTTGCATACTTGTATTCAGTTCTCTTTCTTTCATTTTTCGAATTTAAGAAATTTAGGGACCAGCAGTTGGTGTAATGGCTATGTCGCTGGACTCCCATGTAGCCAACTGTGGGTCACATCCCGGACCCGGTGGCTTAAAACTCACACCGAGCGCGTGTGCGTGCGTGCCCAAGATCCCGAGAGGAGAATGGAGGAGAAGGGATTGCGGCGTGGCCATCCCCCCTGGGGGGTGATTCTCACTTTCTGTCTCTCTGTCTCTCTCTGTCTTTCTGGTGAGCACACACGCCCTATAGAAAAAACCTCTCAAAGAAAGAAATTTAAGTTTTGTTAATGATAATTATTATTATTAAATTTGCTATAGGACATGTGTGCTTACCAGAGAGAGGCGGGGCAGGGGGGAGTGGGGGAGTAAGAAAGCAAGCCACCTCACCCCGGAGTCAGCGCTGTAACCAGCACGCCCCCTGCCGGCCCCAGCTCACTTTCACAAACACTGTGTAATCTTTCCGGTCAGAGCAGGTCGCTGCCGCAGTCCAGATGAGGAAGTCCGGGCGCGGAGATGGTGCGATTCACCTAGTCCCACAGCTGGTGCGTGGCAGCGCCGAAGGTCTGGGCGTTAGTCCCGTCCTTTTATTCAGCCTTTGACCTTCCTTCTCTGCAGTGCTCGTTTTCTCCCTCCCCTGAAAGTCAGTTTTGTTTGGAGAGCTCAGAAGCTGTCAGGTAACTATAGAGAATTAATCGTTGTTATTTATTTCGTTTCATTAAAGCACTGAGTCTTTTTCCCCCTTTATCCATCCCAACTCTGCTGATGAAAAATTATTTGTAAGACAGACTTCTTTTAAGCTTTCACTTAGGCATTTAATTGACCAACGTTTAATGATAAAAATGTGGATGGATGTGTTTTGTGACATTTAGAGTGAGAAAATTGTTTTTCAGGTGACTATTACTTGCCCATGGAAAGAGTAAAGAACATTCTTTTTTTTTTAAAGATAGATTTTTGCTATAGGGTACATGCACTCACCAGAGAGACAGAGAGACAGAGATCACCCGCTGGGGAGACGGTCACGGTGCAGTCCCTTCTCTACTCTCCTCTTGGGATTTCGGGCACTCACGCGCCCAGCATGAATTTTAAGTCTCTGGGCCCAGGACTCCAACTGCGCTCGACTGTGTGGGAGCCCAGCGGTGTAACCATTAGGCCATCTGCTGGCTCCGATTAAGAACATTCTTACCACTAGCATCATTCCACGAGTGTGTTCTCTTTCTCTTGCGTAACTTATGCAGATTTTATTAGCTCTATCTGTATTAATAAAATACTATTGCTCTTTCTTACTTTTGTGCTACTTATGATTTTATTTTTTTTAATAAGAGCTTGTGCAAATGTGGGTGAGAAGGGAGAGAAGTAGGTATTTTTGACAGGGTCTTGCCTCATCAAGACCACCCCTGCCCCAGCCCTGAGTTACGTAGGAGCCCAGGTGTGCACTGTGCGCTCGGCCTGCAGGGTGGGTGGGGAGCTGCACCTGGGGCTCCCAGCAGCCTCAGCTGTCACACAGGGTGCCCTCGGCCTTGAGCCACTGCAGTGGGCTCTGGTTAACACTTTTTTTTAAAGTTTTTTTGCCGTAGGGTACACGTGTTATAACGCTGGAGAGGGGCAGAGAGAGGGAAAGTGAGAAGGCACTGCCCACGGGGCGGTGGACTCGCCACAGTCCCTTCTCCTCCATTCTTTTTTTCCTTTGGAGAAGTTCTTGCTATAGGTTCTTTTTTTTTGAGAGGTTTTTGCTATAGGCACATGAAATCACCAGAAAGACAGAGAGATCAAGAGATAGAAAGCAAGAAATCACCCCCAGGGGGGATGGCCACGCCGCAATCCCTTCTCCTCCATTCTCCTCTCGGGATCTTGGGCATGCACGCACACAGGCGTGGCATGAGTTTAAGCCACCGGGTCTGGGACTTGAATTGTGGTTGACTACATGGGAGTGCAGCGACATAGCCATTACGCCATCTGCTGGTCCCGCCTTCTCCTCCATTCTGTTGGCATTTTGGGCATGTACATACACGTGCCTGGCATGATTTTCAAGCCGCTGGGTTCTGAACTCTAACTTGGCCATGTGAGATCCAGCGCCTTGACCACCACACCATCTGCTGGCCTCCTGTTTAACTTTTTTTTTCCCGAGAGTTTTTTTTTTTTTTTCCGCTATAGGGTGAGTGCACTCTCCAGACAGAGAGAGACACAGAGACAGAAAGCAAGAAATCACCCCCCAGGGGGGATGGCCATGCCGCAATCCCTTCTCCATTCTCCTCTCGGGATCTTGGGCATGCATGCACACATGCCTGGAGTGAGTTTAAGCCACCGGGTCCGGGACTCGAACCACGGTGGAGTCCAGCGATATAGCCATTACGCTAACTGCTGGCCTCCCCCCACCCCAGTTAACTTTTTAAACTTTGAAGGTAAGTATATAAGCCTGGAGCTACTGGGGTTTCCGGACTCTGTGCAGGGTTTCCCTGAGCTCAGGAGGAAGTAGTGTGAGCGAGGATGGAAGGGGTGACGTGCAGACCGAAGATGACGGTCCTCTTGGTCACGCTGGACTCCCCAGGGAGGACGGAACAGTAGTCAGGATCACGGGAGAAAGGGAATAACGGAAAGAAACCAGCACAATGAAGACCAGAAGAGGATCGGTTCTAATTCGGAGTTGAGTACTTACAAAAGAAACCGGAGGGCCATAGGCTCACCTTCCTATTTAAGTAAACGTGGGTCTGGAAGACCTCAGTCAGGTTTCACATTGTCCCATCATTTTGTGCCAATTTTATCTTGTCAGACTAAATGCTTAGCGAATCAGAGTTGACAATCAAATCAGATTTTGCCTTTAAAAGTCCTTTTTTGGAGTTTAGATTCTCATAGAAGTTGATAGAAAAGATCTTTTGTGAGGGGTTGGAAGAGACCAGCTTTGGTGGAGGGAGGGGTCTGAGGTGGAAGCTAGGATGAACTGGCTAGTTAAGTTAGTCTTCGTAGCCTCTCAGTGGGATGCAGACATAGACACGTGAATTGAAAGATGGAGGCAGACTGAATGAATGAGTGGTGGGTGGCAGGCACTGATAAACTGGATTACGTATAGATTTTAGGTTCCATTCTATTTTGAATATTATTTTAATAGCTCTTTCGCCATCAGAATATACTTTATAGAGAGCCTTTATTTTATTTAAGTTCCGTGTGCTCGTAGTCAGGAAGGAAGGAAGAAGGCAGGCAGGAGGTCTGGCTAATTTAAACACAAGACAAATAACTGGGTCTAATAGGAGGGGAAAGGTTCTTTGAAACAATATATTGTCCGATTGCTTTTTTCTTTTAGTTTACATGGTCAGTTACAAAAGTTGTGGAACATACACAAGGTCAGGGTTACATCTCCGTAACCCTCCTCAGTTACCAAGGTGCTACCGCTGTGTGCTTGGGCCTTTTCTTTGTTACTTTAAGTTTACTGTCTGTGGTCACCAGGGAGAAGAGAGACGGAGATGCAGAGACAGGAAGAACACCCGAGTCGGCGGTCGCCACAATCCCTTCTCTATTTCCCCATCCCACCAGGACTTTAGCACACACCCGAGTGTTTCCCATGCCCTTGGAGCATGTGCCTGGCACACTTGGTCAAGCCGCCAGCCCTGGGGCTTGAACCACACAGTTGGCCACTGTGGGGCCCAGCTGCCTGAACCACCACGCCACTGGCTGGCCCTGAAACGTCTCAGCGCAGACACTGGGCATCAGGTCGTGGTGGTACTCCTCACTTCAGTCTCTGTCTCCGGGCAGCGTGCTCACTCCTTCACCTAACCAGGCACCATCCGCATGCTGGTCCCGGTGCAGGACAGAGGCGCCACGCGGGTCCCGTGGGAGCACACCGGCTGGCCCACCTCGCCGGTGTGTGCTGCACCCTGGGGTGTGCGCGCAGCGGTCCCCCAGGAGCGCCTGTGGTTACGCAGGGCCCCGTGGTTACGCAGCGCTGTAGTCTCAGCTCCTCCGCTATCTTGGGCTGGTTGTCCACATCGGCACCTGAGCAAATCCCACTCCTTACAGTGGGCGGTCGCTGAGTCTCCAGCACCCCTGAGCCCCACTGCCATTCCCCGTGCCAGTGACGTGCAGAAGCCGGCCAGTCGGCCTGTGTACTGTCTGAAACCCAGAACTCAGGCGTGTTCCGTGTGGTGGTCTGGAACTCCATCCCTCCCCTCCCAGCCCTCCACTGTAGGAAAACTTTTAGGTCTCAGGACTCTTTGTGCTCTTAAATTTTCCAGGACTTGGAAAAGCTCTCCGTTTTGAAGGTTCTGTCTGTCAGTTTTACTGTATTACAAATTAAAGCTGAGAAGCTTAAAAGAATGTATTTATTCACTACTTCGCTTATATGAAACAGTAACAAGCCCATTCGTTGTTATCACAAGAAGACGTTTGTGATAGAGCGGCATCGTTTGCATTTCGCACGTCGCTGGTATCTGCCAGTAGACTGCCAGGCCTCATGTCTGTGCAAGCACTCATACCTTGTGACTTCACGCCCGGGGCCCAGTGCAGTGGAGAGCCCGCTCGGGCCTCGTGCACTACCCGGTGAGAGGCTCCGGGTCACACTCTGCCAGCAGCTGCCCCCGAAGTTTGAGTCGGCCAGCTTTGTGAGCTCAGCTCGCGGCGCCGTCTGCTCCCGCCTCGTCACTGCGGTTAGGGACGCTGAGGTTCACTGGTGCGCTCGGGAGCCATTGTACGTTTCAGTCGGGCAGCGCCAGCGTTTTCCGCTGTTACTGGTGCTTTTGTTGATTTGATTTGACCCCGCGCGATCTGATTTTTTGATGACGGTTAGCGTGAATGTGGATGCCTGCCCACTGTGGTTGTGTCTGCTCAGGGTCGCCCTTCACCCTCGGTTATGCCGTGGTTTGTGTAGGGGCTTTGGTGTTCGGTCGTCTGATCGCGTGACCTTTCTCCTCGTCAAGTCTGGACTGATGTAAGAATGGGAGAGAGGCAGCACCAGGGTCCGGGATCTTAGCGGGGACAGGACTGCAGGGCTCAGCTGCTCATCGTTATTTTGCAAACCAAGCCAGCAGGAAAAAAAAAAAAGCCCAGAGAAGTGCTTCTCTCCCTTGGCACAGTCAGTCAGCGGCACCGCTGCAACCAGAGACGGAGTCTCCCCGGCCTTTCTCCCTGCACACGACCGCCGTCCTGTAAGCACCGTCCTTAAAGTTGGGCCGAGAACGAAACGCTTCGTCTGTTGGTTAAACAACCACAGAGTTTCTTCCCATTTCTTCACAGTCCTGTTGCAGCTGTTCTGCCGAATGGAAAAACACTGTTTCTTACTCATTTTTATATACTTTAAAACTTAGAACCACTCTGAGAGTTTAAAATATACTCGCCTTCGTAGAGTACAAACGATCTAATTTTGGCCCCTGTTTTGCCTAACAGGAAGCCTGCAGACTTGCAGAACTTGGCTCCCGGGACCCACCCACCATTTATTACTTTCAACAGTGAAGTCAGAACGGATGTAAATAAGATTGAGGAATTTCTTGAAGAAGTCTTATGCCCTCCCAAGTGAGTATCAAAGAAGATATGCATGGAGATAGTCCTACCTCTCTGAAACTTCTTCTTATTTGGTGATGCATATGTGAATCGTGTAATTCAGACCTGCCCTCCTGTGGGTTATTTTCAGACTTAGGAGGTTTTCTTCATTAGGAAAAGCAGGGACAGCTAAATACTGGTTGGGGAAAAGGGGAAGAGTTTTGGAAACTTGGCCAGAGAAAGACACAGATGTATTGAAGAGGCCCTTACATTCCCTGCACTATTTTTTGTTTCAAATGAGTCAGTGAAGATTCTGTTATAAGCAGTAGGAACATTTTAACTGGAGTCTGGTTGTTTTACTGGTCAAGGGCCTGGGATAAACTGGTTCAGCTCAGGCAGAGAGAGAGAGACATCTAGCATCCAGTTGTTGGGGGCGATGTATCTGTAGATCCACGTGCACTCACACACCCAGGTGAAGCTCATTTACCGTCACCGGTCACTGAAAACTCCATGTCAGTAACTGTTTCGAAGAGAAATCTTTTTTAAAGAATTATTTACTTTTATTTATTATTAGTATCTTTCACTTTGCTGCAGGGCATGCACACCCACCAGAGAGAGACAGAGAAACAGAGAGAGAGAAAGAAGCCGACAGGTTCATGACTCGAACCGCAGTTGGCCATAGGGGAGTCTAGCACCTTAACCATTGTGCCATATGCTGGCCCCAAAAAGAAAAATCTTTAAGCTTAAGATCTGAGAGCTATTTGGAGATTAGATCTATTAAGAAGAAAGCTTGAGGGGGCCCGTACGTGGCATGGTGCTTATGGCACTGGACTCCCTCTTGGCCAGTCACAGTTTAAGTCTTGGACCCGGCAGTTAGCCTTCTCACCTCTTCTCTCTCTCTGGTGAGCATGTATGTGCCCTATAGCAAATTAAGAAAATTAAATAATTCTTTAGAGAAAAGGAAGAAGAAAGCTTGTGTATATAGGTATTCAGTAGGTATTTTATATCCTCCTTTTGTTTGGAGAGGTTTTTGCTATTGGGTGCATGTTGCCAGAAAGACAGACAGAAAGCAAGAAATCACCCCCCAGGAGGATGGCCACGCCACAATCTCTTCTCTTCCATTCTCCTCTCGGGATTTTGGGCACACACGCTCCTGGCGTGAGGTTAAGCCACCGGGTCCAGGACTTGAACTGCGGTCAACTACATGGGAGTCCAGCGACATAGCCGTTAAGCCAACTGCTGGTCCCTATCCTCCTTTGAAGTATAGTACTATGCCCAGTTTTTAGAAGATACCTCTCTTCCTGAATTCCAGCTAGTAAACAGAAGATAGAGGAATATAAAAACCTAACTGTAACACAGTTTGCAAATGAATTACCTTTATTTCAAAAACTGTCTCACCTTCACTTTTTTTTTTGGAGAGGTGTTTTTTGTTTGTTTGTTTGTTTTGCTATAGTACATGTGTGCTCGCCAGAAAGACAGAGAGAGACAGAATGCAAAGAGAAATCACCCCCCGGGGGAATGGCCATGCCACAATCCTTTCTCCTCCATTCTCCTTTTGGGATCTTGGGCACGCGCCCATACACACCTGGTGTTGAGTTTAAGCCACCGGGTCCAGGACTTGAACCGCAGTCGACTACATGGGAGTCCAGCGACACAGCCATTATGCCATCTGCTGGTCCCCTCACCTTCACTTTTAATTTAAAGGCAGCTGGCAAGACAGCATCTTCAATATATGAATAAACTGAATAACTAGTTCAGCATAGGATTTTTTTCCTCCCAGAGTCTTACTGCCCCCAAATCCATTTTCTAGTGACATTTTGCAAGGTCTTGAAGATGCTCAATCTTCCCCAAAATGGGGCTAGGAATCCAAGTCCTTCTGGTCCCCACTCCCTGCCCAAGGGAAGATGGTAGTTGAGTTTTTTCACATGTATTTTTCAATTTGAGGAAGAAGTGCACATCAATTATGTGTATTTGAAATCTGAATACAGAAAGGACACATTCGTGAGTATGTCTTTATTTGTTATTTTTAAGCAGTGTATTTGTTTATTTCTTCCCTGAGCGAGGAGAGAGAGCACAGCCCACAGGGTCCCGATGTTGCCACCCGCGCCCAGCCTCAGCCAGCCCTGGACCGCAGCTCGGGGTGCCCGCGTGCCCAGGGAGGACTCAGAACTCCCACGGGGCTGGCCTCTCAGGCTGTGCTTCCCTGACGCGCCACCGCCCAGCCCTGTGTGCACTTATAACAACTGGTGTGTCGTATCTGTTCTCAAAGGAGAGCACGAGTCAGTGTGATCTCTGACATTTTATTTTTCTCTCGTTCAGTGCTAGCTTCATAAACACATTGTGGACTATTTACCGTATGGGAGACTGGACAGTCTCGGGTCTAGTTGGAGGTGAATGATCTGCCTGCTCCTGTTGTTGCTGTTAACCTGCGGTGGCTGGGCCCGGCCCTTCCTGTCAGTCTCTGGCTCTCCTGCCCAGGCTGGCCAGCAACAGCACGCTCAGGGTTGGTGGCTGTTGCGTGGAGAAGGTGCTCGAGCTGTGTTGTCTGATGACACGTGAGCACTCGCGACATGGCTAGTACTTTTACCGCCTTCTCTCCACCTTTCGGTAAGTAGCAAAAACGGGGAGCCCCCTGCCCCCCCGGCCACCGTATCGGATGGTGAGGGTACGGGACGTCCACCGTCGCAGCGTGCTCTGGGCCAGCACTGCTCATCTCCCGTCCCAGGCTGCCCTCTGACCCAGCACAGACCGGAGTGCGGAGGCCCCGTGGTTGCCAGGAATATGACTATGTGAACAAAAGCACGGTTTAAGAATAATGTAGAAAGTAGTCGACAGCATTTGTCAGAGTTGTGACTTATTAAACGCTGTCTGGTCGTCGTAGCGCTGTGAGTCGTCAACAGAGAAACTCAACACTAATGCGGCATTATCATCTTTTAGGTACTTAAAGCTCTCACCGAAACACCCAGAGTCCAATACTGCTGGAATGGACATCTTTGCCAAATTCTCTGCATATATCAAGAATTCAAGGCCAGAGGCTAATGAAGGTAACAGATAAATAAATAAATAAATCCCCCCCCATTCCAAAACCCAGAATCAAATTACGAACTATAAACCAACAACAAAAACTCCAAAAATCAAGTTATACTGTCAAACAACAAAAAACAACACAAAAAAGAAACTTTTCTTGTAGCAGTGATTATAAATGAAAACTTTGGACTTCAGTCTCAGAAGTATTACAAACTGTCCTTTACACTTGACCGGGGACTTGATGAGCTGGAGTAGGTCCTTAAGTTGCTGTTTCCTGTTTCGAACTGGCGGCACAGTGCAGTGTGCGTACGATGTGTGTTTACGGAGGGAACGGTAACAGGGTGCTACCGTGACGGGAGTGGCTCAAGACCTGATGGTACATCGGAGCCAGTGGGTTGCATGGTGGTGGCGGTTCGGAGACTCAGGCAGCTGACACGAAGGGTAGATAGCCCTTACCTGAGACGCGTGCGGCCATACGTGCTTGGGATTCCAGATTTCTTTGGGATTTGGGCATATTTACATATACATAATAAGATACCTCGGGTATGGGACCCAATTCTAAACATGAAATTAGTTTGTTTAAATACTTACGACGCTAATTTTATTTTTGTAGCGTTTCGACTGCGACCTGTCATGTGCAGTCAAGCGTGGAATTTTCCAGTTCGAGTCTGTGTCAGAGCTCAGAAAGTTTCAGGTTTTGGAACATTTTAGATTCTGAGTTTTCGGATTGGGGGTTTTCAACCCACATTCCTAATGCTTTTGTTTCTTGTTGGGGGCCGGCAGTCTGAAATCAGCTTGGTGGGTTCTGTGCCGATTTCCCCTAAGAAGCAGTTTTGGAGTTGCTACGAGAATAGACTCAGCAGACGAGAAGTTTCTCGGATTCTGCAGACGAGAAGTTCAGTTTCAAGTTATGTTTTCATGGTGTCTAGGAGGTACAGATGTATTTTTTTTCTTTTTAACTGAAGGACATTATTACTTACTAGTGAAGGGAAGGTCCCGTGGAGAGAGGCCCTGTTGAGTGAACCTGTCTTAGCTACACTGTTTAGTCAGTTCCCTTTTTCTTCTCTTCTGGATGGTAACCATTATTCTCGCTAGGGAAACTGCTCAGAGAGAGCATGAGGGCCTATTTAAAAGTAACCACACGTGGGACCAGCAGTTAGCTCACTGGCTATGTTGCTGAACTCCCATGTAGCCAACCACAGTTCGAGTCCCAGACCCAGTGGCTTAAACTCACACTAGGTGCGTGTGCATGCATGCCCAAGATCCCAAGAGGAGAAGGGATTGCAGCGTGGCCATCCCCTCTGGGGGGTGATTTCTTGCTTTCTGTCTCTCTGTCTCTCTGGCGAGTGCACGTCCTATAGCAAAAACCTCTCCAAAACAAAAAAATGTAACCACACGAACAGAGACGCCAGTTTCTGAAAATACTGTAATTCATCCTAGTTTTAGACATTTGGTGGCTTGGGTGGGGTGTTTTTGGGTGGAAGTTTATAGCAGCAAAGGAATAAGAATACAAAGGGGAAAACATACCAGTGCTGGTTAAGCAAGAATAAATATCACTTTAAAAAGCGAAACACTTGATTTCCTTGTGTTATTTCACTAGGCAGATTTCCAGGCATTTGAAAAATTGTTATTATGTTTTAAAGTTGTAGCATTTTATAGTCCAGTATTGAATTTCAGTGTCTTTGCTATTGGATTCTGGAATAATATTCATTGCATGAAGTGCTTTTCTACACTAAAGGGAAAAGGGGAAGGTTTTAGTGCCCAAGTCTGGCTCAAATCTATTAATAATGTGTTCCAGTAGCTGCCTCAGTTTGGAAGCAATTTTCTGTAGTAATTGGCTTTTTTTTTCTGACTGATGTTTCTGTCTAAGCAATTTATGCACTAGATCAGCAGTTACCCCGCCAGGGTCTGTGTTCCCTGCTGCCCTCCCTGTGTGGGCTGACCCTCCGTTCTCCCGGTAAAACTGTCCTTTTATACCCAGATGCGCTTGCTGCGTGGTCTTTGCTCACTCAGGTAAAACGCAGTTTGTGTGTGGCTTTGGGGAGCTAGCGGGTGCTTGTCTTCCCTCTGACTCTTGGTGGGGCGGAGAAGGGAATACATGTATTTGCTGTTGCTGGGGGTGAGGGAAGAAAAAGGGAGAAAATGACTCATTTAAGTATAACTTTGTATTCTGTTTTTCCCCATCAATTTGTTGCTGTCTTAAGTAGCCACCTACGCCTGCTGACCTACGCATGCTGTAACCAGTAAGAACAGAGAGCCTAATGGTGCATTGCTTAGAAGGCTTTATATTAAATCACCGATGGGCAAATATGAGTGCCAGTTACCAGGCAACGCCCTCAGAGCCCCGTAACTGCCATGAGACCTTCGGAAACAGTGGCACGACATCGGAGTGTAAGGGTCTCCCTTGTGTGTGCTGCGGGCCTCTTGTCTAAGTGACCAACGCCTGCAGAGCGGAAGTGAGTGGCCTGCCCCCACCCTGACACCCACCCCGACACCCACCCTGACAGGAGGCTGACGGGCACGCACTGGCCATCTCGCACGGTGAGAGTAGGTGCGCCTGTGATTAGCTTTGCCAGCCTGTTACGTTTCACTTAACGAGTCCGGTATGTTGAGGCGATTTTAAGATCGCTTAGGACCCAGCCGTTTTGTTTTGCTTTGCCGGAGTGTACCTGCACCCTCAGGAGAGGGAGCTGGAGAAAGCGCCTCCCGGTGGGCGTGCTCCCGTGGGCCCTTCCCCATCTCCCCCTCAGTTTTGGAATTTGGGCCTGCTGTGTGCACGCATCCGGCTGCTTTTCAAGCTGCCAGGGCTGGGATTCAAACTGCAGTTGTCCACATGGTAGTCCGTGGGGCTGGCCCAGGGCCTCGTTCTACATACGGGGCTAGATGTTTAGATTCTCTAGTTTTGGGCTAGTGACAGTGAAAGAAGGGTCAGTGCTTAGATTGGGCTATAAGATAAACGGGATTTAAAGAATGAGGGAAATGCCGAGAGAGGAATAGAAGGTCATCCTTGTGGTAATACGTCCGGTCAGTTGGGAGTGAGGATAGTACAAGCCTTTATGCATTACAAGAGAAAGTAGTGTGTAACCCTTTTCATGGGAATGATGGGACCAGCAGTTGGCGTAATGGCTATGTCGCTGGACTCCCACGTAGTCGACTGCGGTTCGCGTCCCGGACCCGGTGGCTTAAAACTCACGCCGGGCGCGTGTGCGTGCGTGCCCAAGATCCCGCGAGGAGAATGGAGGAGAAGGGATTGCGGCGTGACCATCCTCTCTGGGGGGTGATTTCTCGCTGTCTGTCTCTGTGTCTCTCTCTCTGTCTGTCTGGCGAATGCACGCACCCTATAGTGAAAACCTCTCAAAAAAAAAAAAAAAACTAAGAAGGGAATGATTAGGTACGACCTGTCCCACGTCTAAGTTTCCCGTTCTGAAGCTCCATTAATTTATGTAATTTGTTAACTTCCAAGTGTAACCAGTCTCTTTGTATCTCTAATGCCCTTCCCTGTTTGCTCAAGCTCACCGGAGAGAGCCAGGCACTCGGGGGGAGCCCAGCCACATCGCGGTCCTCTCCCTCAGTCCCTCTCGGACGCAGTGCTTTCAGGCCTCTGGCCGGATCTGAGCCCCCGTTGTCCCCAAGTCCAGGCTCACCCTGCACTGTGGGGCCAGGCCCTGTGTCGGGAACTTTCCTGAGAGAGGAATGGGTTTGGCGGTGGCGCTTCGGGGCCTGTTTCATGCAGGTCCGAGCCTCACTCTGCATGGCGCCAGGACTCCAGGTCCCGTAGCTCCTTTCCTCAAGGCCCTTTGCCGCCTCCTGCCTGATCTCTTGCTTGGACTCCGGCTTTCTCAGGGTGAGAGGTTGTCGGACTACGCCGCACTGCAGGTTTATTCCGCGCGCTGCCCCGCTCTGCGGTTCCCTCTGATGTGTCCCCCGGCCCTGGACGGCGTCTAGAAGGCTGTCCCCTATTAGACCAGCAGTGGCCCCAGAACGCACTCTGCCCTGTGCAGCGCGGAGCTGGCACGGCGCTCTGTTGCCGTCTGCGCGTCGTCCTGTGTTACAGCGACAGAAGCTGCCCTTACGTCTAATGCCTTCCTGCCTTCAGCTTCTGCCCATCAGTCACACAAGTAGGTCGGCTCCATGGAGCGCTGGAGCACCCCCAGGGAGAGGCTGGGCAGAGGGCGGGGTGCCCAGGGTCTGCTGGCTGGAGACCTGCAGGGAGGGTCCCTGTGTGGTCTGCACCTCCCTCCCCTCGCCCCCTCGCCCCCTCTTCGCCTCTCCCCCCT
>NW_006160148.1:1091734-1092343 GCF_000334495.1 Tupaia belangeri chinensis
TCACTCTCCCCTCTCTCTCCTTACTCTTTCTCCCTCTCTCCTCCTCCTCTCTCTCTCTCCCCCTCTCTCCTTCCCTCTCCCTCTCTCCTTCTTGCTCTTTCTCCCTCTCTCCCCCCTCTTCCCCTCTCTCCCCCTCTCTTCCCCTCTCTCTCTTTCTCCCTCTCTCCCCCTCTGTTTCCCTCTCTCTCCTTCTCACTCTCTCCCTCTCCCTCTCTCCTTCTCTCCCCCTCTCCCTCTCTTCCCCTCTCTCTCTCGTTCTCTCTCTTTCTCCCTCTCTCCCCCTCTCCCTCTCTCTCCCTGTCTTCCCCTCTCTCTCCCCCCCTCCCTTTCTCTCCCTCTCTTTCCCTCTCCCTCTCTCTCCCCCTCTCCCCCTCTCCCTCTCTGTCTCTGTCTCTCTCTTTCCCCTTCCCTCTCTCTCCCCCTCTCCCCCTCTCCTCCTCTCCTCCCTTCTCTCCCCTTGTCCCTCTCTCCCTCCTCCCTCCCCCTCTTCCTCTCTCTCTCCCTCTCTCTCTTTCTCTCTCTTTCCCCTTCCCTCTCTCTCTCTCCCCGTCTCCCTCTCCCTCTCTCTCCCTTTCATGCGTGTGTCTGTGCTCGGTCATAAACACAGAT
>NW_006160148.1:1092372-1109645 GCF_000334495.1 Tupaia belangeri chinensis
TCCCCCTCTCCCTCTCTCTCTCTCCCCCTCTCCCTCTCTCTCCCTTTCATGCGTGTGTCTGTGCTCTGTCATAAACACAGATCAAAAATCATACAAAGACTACAACAACAGATGTTTGTTGGAAAAGTTAAAATAGTACAGGAACAAATGTAATAAACTTCAGTGCCCCTGCTTAGTCACACTGCATGGCTTCTTCCCCAGCAATTTGGTGCATCCTCCTTTCACTGTCACTCTGCAGGTTCTGTATGTGAGTTGTGTCTGCGTGCGTGTATGTGTATAGTTGTCTTTTTCTCTTGTTATTGGGTCATCAGAAAAGCGATGACATACTTTTCTATGAAAAATGCATCATAACTTTTCCAACAACCCAATATATAGTAGAAATCTTTACATGTAAAAACATAGATCTACCTCAGTTTTCAGAAATGCTTAATAGTTGGAGTTTTATATAATCATTTCCCTGTTGATGGGAGGTTTTCACCGTGGCAGGCAGTGCTCCCAGGGCAGAGAGGTCCAACGTGTGTGCAGTTTAATGTTCTGTTTTGCCAATTTGTTCTTTAAACATCTAGAACAGCTCACACCCACTAACTGAAGGTGCTCGTCCCCCTGCGTCTGACCCTGGTGCGTGTCTGTGACCG
Organism: Tupaia belangeri chinensis; assembly: GCF_000334495.1. Lineage (NCBI taxonomy): Eukaryota > Metazoa > Chordata > Mammalia > Scandentia > Tupaiidae > Tupaia > Tupaia belangeri. Next base: position 1,093,008 of record NW_006160148.1, read on the forward strand.
TTGGTGATGCTGCGGGGTCCTCACGGCAGGGGAGTGTTCTGACGTCTGTGACTCATTTTAAACGGATTGCGCAGCACCGTGGCACTTACTGACCTCACTGAGAGCTTTGAGGTAGCTCCTTGGCCTTACCTGCCTCCTGCAGCCCGGCTGGGCAGGGGCGGCTGGGCAGGGGGGGGCTGCTCTTCCGGGAGCCACTTCTGACGGCCCCCTGCTGCCCTCTCGCGGTCAGCCCTGGCATCTCACTCACCCTGGCTGGATGCTCCTCGGTGTGAGTCAGTCTCTAGCCTGCTTGTGGAGCGACGGTGCTCATTACTGCGCGGCTCCTCTTTCTGTTGTACTGGCCATACCCTGTGCTGCTACATAGAAACTGTCAAGTGAATGAATTCTCTTTGTCTTTATTAATATACCTTTTATTTGGACCTTTTTCACCCTTCAGTTTGCCAGAAGGCATGTGTGCTCACTGGAGAGAGACAGAGAGAAGGAGACACTGGAAGTAAGAAAGCACGCCCGGTGGGGGACGGCCATGCCGCAATCTCGTCTCCACGTCTCCTCCCGGGATTTTGGGCACACGTGCATACACACCTGGCGTGTTTCTCTAGCTGCCGGGTCTGGGCCAGGTCTTGGTCCCAGTCCCCGATGTCGGCCGTGTTGGACACAGCTGCCTTCACCACCACGCCCCTGGGCGCCGTATCCCCACCTTCTTCCCTGACAGTTCATGCTCACTGCAGGTGCTTCGCTAAGCCCAGAGTCGGAGAGCGCAGGGAGGGCGTGAGCTCGCCTCTGCATTTACGCCAGCGCCTGCGTCTGGAGCGAACACATCACAGTTATAACCCGCGCATTAGGGTGTTCGTTTTATATACACTTGAGAAATAGCTCAGGAAATGGGCAATGCAGGCAAGTCCCAAGATCATAAATTTGCTCAGAATTATCATAGCGCTCGAGTGGCCGTTGAGACCTGTGCTCGGTGTCTCAGTCCAGACGATCAGTCTCCTTGCGGAGCGTGGCTCTCTTCCTTGTCATCTCAGCAGGGGACAGGTCCGTGTACCCAGTATGTGTGTCCTGTACTCACTGCCCCAGGAGCAGCCTGTTGAACCTTTTAAGCTGACTCCTCTGTCCTCTCAAATCCCGCCCTTTTTGTCCTTTTAAACGCAGGCAAGGAAAGCCTTCCGTCATGCCCTGGGCTCCTCGCGCACCTGGCTGCTTCTCACTGTACACTCGCTTGTTAACTTATAACCAGATTTCAGCCAGCTGTACGCATCCTCACGAGCTCGCTTGTAGTTAATAGAAGGCTGTGTCTATTGCTTTGCATTTTTGATTTTTGATTTGTAAATGTCTTGATTCCTGCACTTCGTAGGGCCAACCGAACTCTCCTCATCTCAGCCTCGTTTTACTGGGATTCAGTGCCCTTCGCTGCTTATCTGTTTTCTCTAATAAATAAACTAGCTTATAGTCATGACTGTGGCTAAGGTGATCTTTTATTAATAACATGGATCGATCTTTGATTTGTCCGTTTGTCACCTGTCACTTCAGGTAACACAGTCGCTTTTGTTCTGTTCTCTAGGATTTTACCACAGGGCTCTTGTGCTCACAGTAGGCAGAGAGGGGAGGTGAGAAATCACTCCCCGGAGAGGAGGGCCATGCCACCATCGCTTCTCTATTCTCCTCTCAGGATTTTGGGCAGGCATGCATGCACGTGCCCAGCATGATTTTTAAGCCACCACACCCAGGACTCGAACCACAGTGGGCTGCGTGGGAGTCCAGCAGCTCAACTACCGTGCCACTCACTGACCCTTTCCATTTGACTTTTTTTTTTTTTTGAGAGGTTTTTGCTATAGGGCACGTGCGTTCGCCAGACAGAGACAGAGAGAGACAGAGAGACAGAAAGCAAGAAATCACCCCCCAGGGGGGATGGCCACACTGCAATCCCTTCTCCTCTCGGGATCTTGGGCACGCACGCACACACACCCGGTGTGAGTTTTAAGCCACCGGGTCTGGGACGCGAACCGCGGTCAACTACATGGGAGTCCAGCGACATAGCCATTACACTAACTGCTGGTCCCTCCATTTGACTTTTTACTTAAGTAAAAAACGCTACTGATTCTTCTTTACATTTAAAAATGGCTTTGTGGGACCAGCAGATGGCATAATGGTTACGTCACTAGACTCCCACGTAGTCGATCATGGTTCAAGTCCTACACCCAGCGGCTTAAAGCTCAGGCTAGGAGCATGTGTGTGCATGCCCAAGATCCCAAGAGGAGACTGGAGGAGGAGGGATTGCAGTGTGGGCATCCCCCAGGGGGGTGATTTCTCACTTTCCATCTCTGTCTCTCTGGCGAGTGCACGTGCCCTGTAGCAAAAATCTCTGTCTCTCAAAAAGAGGCTGTTGTACGTGCCCTGCCTCCCCACAAAGGCACGGCAACCAGAATAAGCTTCTTCACGTACCTCTTTCTGAAGTGTCCGATCTGCATGTTTACCTATCTGTTGCATAGATAAGTATCTACATTTTCACTTAATTTCTTTTTGGACCTTCTCTGTGCATTTCAAGAAACCCAGAATGTTCATGCTTGATTTTTAGTCTAAGTCTGACCAAGTAGTGACCAGTGTCCAAGTTCATGAGTAAGTTCTGTGAATTTTAGGGGATACAGAGGAAGATATAGAGTCCATTTTTAAAGAGCATACAGTATAGCCAGGCAAGCAAGATAGTACATTACTTTTTTAAAAGAATTATTTTATTTATCTATCTATTTATTTATTTTAATTTGACTAGAGAGGGACAGACAGAGAGAGAGAGAGGGAGAGAGAGAAAGAAAAAGTGAGGAAGCAAGCCGCCAGGTCCGGAACTCGAACTGCGTTTGGCCATGTGGGAGCCAGCGCCTTAACCACCACGCCACCTACTGGCCCAGTACATTACTTCTGTAAGAAGAGTGAAAAGAAAGAAGTTCGTGATTTATTTTAATGCAAACCTGAGTTTAAAAATATAATGGCTGGGACCAGCAGTTAGCGCAATGGCTATGTCACTGGACTCCCACGTAGTCGACCACGGTTCAACTCCCGGACCTGGTGGCTTAAACTCACACCGGGCACATGTGCATGTATGCCCAAGATCCCGAGAGGAGAATGGAGGAGAAGGGATTGCGGCGTGGCCATCCCTCCTGGGGAGTGATTTCTCGCTTTCCGTCTCTCTGTCTCTGTCTTTCCGGCAAGCGCACACGCCCTGTAGCAAAAACCTCTCCAAAATATATGGATCCACGTCGATCCAGGAAAGCAGGGAGTGGCAGCGGCAGAGCTGTGCGGAGCCTGGTTGAAGTAGACTCTCAGGGAAGATGCAGTGTGAGATAGCGCAGCACGTTTCACCCGGTTTAAAGATGAGTCTGCCAGGAAGACAAGGACTTCTAAATTCATGTTACGAAATAACTAATTTATTCCTCAAAATATACAAACCAATCTGATAGTGCTGAAAGAAAAAGCCTTAGTGGAGGATCTTAACTCACTCGCCCCCTTAACTTCAGACTCAACTCGAGAGAACGAGTGAGGGTGTAAGAGTTGAAGAGTGCACGGAGCAGATCGCACCTTGGTGACGAGTGTGCGCGTGTCGCTGGACCCAACTGCAGCTTGTATTCGTGTTGTTCAGATGCCCATGGAACGCTGAGACCGACAGGAGGCCACGGTAGGGCACCCCTGTGCGCGGCCGGCCTGGTGGGGAGCCCCGTGCAGGTGCCACGGTAACCTTAGCGTGCTGGGTGTGGCAGACAGCACCGGCCTGTCATCCTGGCCAACAGGCTGGACACAGTGTGGTGTGGCCTTGTCAGACATACCTCGTGACCTGTCCCCCGTCTCTCATTTAAAGACAAATTAAAAAGCAGACAATAAAGGCTGGCCCTAAAACAGATTTTCAAAAAGCTTCACATACATCGAAATCACGCAGAATGTTTGCCCTGACCAGAGAAGGCAAGGGGCACATCAGTAACGATGGCTGGGGCAGCCTCAGAGTTGCACGTTCGGAAAGGAGGACGCTCGTCTTAAATAGCCCACGGGGGCAGGAGAACGAGGAGAATTCGGCTTGCCTCGAGTCGTGACACACGGCACAACTGAAATGCATGTGTTAGAACAGAAGAGTTAGGAATTGGCGACCGGAAGTGTCTACCTCAGGGATTTCACTAGACAAGGGCGAGCACAGCACGGAGGCAGGAGGAGGGAGGTTCCAGGGACAGGGTAGAATGAGGGAGAAAAGCGTGTGACAGCGTCGGCAAAGCTGAAGGGGTGGGTTTGGGTCTCCTTAGTTTTTGCCATAGGACACAGGCACTCCGGGAGAGGGGGAGAGGGGGAGAGGGGAGGGAAGTGAGAAATCAAGCCCTCGGGGATGACCATGCCCTTCATTCTCCGACTGGGATCTTGGATACACACACCCGGCGTGTTTTCCCGGTCACCAGTCTGAGTCTTGAACTGCTTAGGCCCCGGCATCTTAACCACCCTGCTGACTACTGGCCCCAAAGTTACTTCTCTGAAAAACCTAGTAAGGGGAACCAGCAATTAGCGTAATGGCTATGTCGCTGGATTCCCACGTAGTCGACTGCAGTTCGCGTCCCGGACCCGGTGGCTTAAAACTCACGCCAGGCGCGTGTGCGTGCGTGCCCAAGAGGAGAATGGAGGAGAAGGGATTGTGGCGTGGCCATCCCCCCTGGGGGGCGATTTCTCGCTTTCTGTCTCTATGTGTCTCTCTGTCTGTCTGGTGAGTGCACGTGCCCTATAGCGAAAACCTCTTAAAAAAAAAAAAAAACCTAGTAAGTAATCACAATGGATAAATCCTTGACAAGAAAAATGAGCGAGGCAGCAAAGCTAATGTGAGGAATAAAGAAGAGATTACTGTGGAGCTTACCTTGGAGGGTATTAGGAACGAGGTTATGTTAATACATTTGAAGACGCTGTTGGAGAAACTTAGAGTACGAAGGAGCTGAAGTGCAGGCGGGCTCAGGCCCGTAGTTAAGGGCACGGAAACTCTCTGAAAGGGAAGCCCCCACCGATGGCTGTGTCGGCGGGCTCTGCTAAGTATTTGGGGACGGAGGAACTCCAGCCTTTCTCGTCATTTGTCGACCGGCTTCTCTGTGCTACCCCGACTTCCCAAGATGTAAGCTCTTGGAAGATACCTTTTGTGAGGATTCAACGGCCCTTAAAACAAGACGTGGCACAGAGGCAAGGCCAGCCTCTTTCCTGGAGTGCACCCACCCCTCCTTCTCCGTCCTCCCTGCAGTGTCTGAGCTCTGCTGGCTTCTCTCCCCGTGATGTGCCTGTGGTCCCTGCAAAGCTGAGCCTTCATCTCCTACCTGGATCCCTTGAAGGGCCCGAGGCGCGGTGTGGACAGTTTGAAAGAAGAGATGAAGGGTTGGGATATATTAATGCCGCTGGAGAAATATCGAATACATAGCACATACATTGCTGTATAAGTTTCTTTCTTAAAAGCCCTGATTTTTAAAAAAAGAATTACTTTTATTTATCGTTATTATTATTTTTAAATTTGCTAAGGGACATGTGTGCTTCCCAAAGAGAGAGAAAGTGAAAAAACAAGACGCCAGGACCAGGACTCGAACCAGAGCCAACCATGTGGGAGTCTAGCACCTTAGCCAGTATGCCACCTACTGGTGGTGGTGATTTTATTTGAATTTAGAACAAAGGACCTGATTTTATCTGAACTTAGAAGTATACGGATTATGGGAACCAGCAGTTAGCGTAGGGAACCAGCAGTTAGTGTAATGGCCATGTCGCTGGACTCCCACGTAGTCGACCGCTGTTCGCATCCTGGACCCGGTGGCTTAAAACTCACGCCGGGCGCGTGTGCGTGCGTGCCCAAGATCCCAAGAGGAGAATGGAGGAGAAGGGATTGCGGCGTGACTATCCCCCCCGGGGGGTGATTTCTCGCTTTCTGTCTCTCTGTCTCTCTCTGTCTGTCTGGCGAGTGCACGCGCCCTATAGTGAAAATCTCTCCAAAAAAAAAAAAAAGAAGTCTACAGACTGCCATCTCGTGGCCTTTCCCTTTCTTTTATGGCAAGGCTCTGCACCTGGTAGTGCGAGCGCGTCCAGCCTGAGAGTGGGGGGCGACCGGCAGCTAAAGGGTGAGAGGGAGAGCAGACGGCCCACCAGCTGTCATCCGTGTTTCTTTCTAATGACACCTCCTCCCCACCTGCTCAGGACCATTAACCTGGGCTTTGCGCATAGTCGTCGGTGGCCCTGCGCTGCTTTTCCGAATAATAGCAGTCATAGCATCTTCGTCTGGGTAGAGGGACCCCAATTTAGCTAGAGAGGCGCCTAGTTTAAGTTGAACTCTAATCTGGCCTGTGTGTTTGTTGGGTAGATAGTTTTCTTGACTTCTTATGTATTACAAGACAGTGCAAAACCCCCAGGCCTTCTGCTTGAATTGTCTTTATCGGCATTTCTTTTATTGGTCCGGTTTTTGCTATAGGGTGTGTACGCTTGCCAGACGGACAGAGACAGAGAGAAAGCGAGGAATCCCCCCCCAGGGGGGATGGCTATGCCACAATCCCTTCTTCTCCATTCTCCTCTTGGGATCTTGGGCACACACGCACATGCGCCCAGCGTGAGTTTTAAGCCACCGGGTCCGGGACACGAACCGCGGTCGACTACGTGGGAATCCAGCGACATAGCCATTACACTAACTGCTGGTCCCATTTATCAGCATTTCTTAACACATTTCACGGCAAATATACAAATATTCTTTTCTAAGACTTACTTATTTAATTTTATCTGTTACTTATTTTATTCTTAATTTGCTATTGGGCATATGCGCTCACCAGAGAGAGACAGAGAGGAAAAGTGAGAAAGCAAGCCCCCAGGTCTGGGACTCGCACGGTGGTCGGCCACATGAGAGTCCGGCGCCTTAACCACCACGCCACCTGCCAGGCCTGTACCCAAATACTCCTGAGAGAGCAGGACTTAAAACTGAGAGCAAGAATCTCTGTCTCTGAAGGATCTTCTGCTGCGGATGTGAATGCATAGGTTTGCCCTTTCCTCACCCAGTTTCCCGGCTTAAACATGAGCGGTGCCGGGCCCTCGTGTATTCAGGCGTGAGGCACGGAGTCGCGCATCCGTCTGAGTGCGTAGGTAGTCCTTCTCACGGCTTCCCGTCTTTCTTCCAGCACTGGAGAGGGGTCTTTTGAAAACACTGCAGAAATTGGATGAGTATCTGAACTCCCCCCTCCCTGATGAAATCGATGAGAATAGCATGGAGGACGTTAAGTTTTCTACGCGGAAATTTCTGGATGGGAATGAAATGACACTGGCGGATTGTAACCTGCTGCCCAAGCTGCACATCGTCAAGGTAGCCTGCGGGGGGCGGCCTCGCGTGGTGTTCATGTACTCCGGGAGGGTGCTGCTTTGTGCTCAAACCTCACCCGTTTTGTATGGCTACGGAGCCCCAAAGTAGCATAATAGCAATAACCTACAGTCAATTAAGTGGAAAATGTTGTCTTAAAGTTGAGGCATATAAGAAAAAGAATGACTTTTTTCTGTGACTGCATAGAAACCCAAAGATGTAACAGATCACCTTGACCTGGCGTTTGCTACACTGACTTCCGTTGTCCAATTCTGTTCTGTGGTCACCTGGCCTTTTCTCTTCATGGCACAAATGCTGAGCGTTACTCCGAGGGACAGCAGGCGAGGCACATTGCTGAACAGAATGGTCGTAAGCACTCCCTGCATGGTGACGGTCCACGATCGGAACCGCACGTCTAAACCAGGTGTACGTGTTAGAGTATTTGGCCGGTGATTGCACGGAGCCGTCTGCAGCGTTTGTGCCTCCGTCAGCCTTCTGGTCCTGGTGTTGTTTGCCGTCCTGGCTGTTATTTAAAAGTAGTTGACATGATGGCGACAGACTCCTTTTCCAGTAGAAGAGGTCCAGGACTCAAACCGTGGTTGGCTACATGAGAGTCCAGCGACATAGCCATTACACTAACTGCTGGTCCCATTTATCAGCATTTCTTAACACATTTCACGGCAAATATACAAATATTCTTTTCTAAGACTTACTTATTTAATTTTATCTGTTACTTATTTTATTCTTAATTTGCTATTGGGCATATGCGCTCACCAGAGAGAGACAGAGAGGAAAAGTGAGAAAGCAAGCCCCCAGGTCTGGGACTCGCACGGTGGTCGGCCACATGAGAGTCCGGCGCCTTAACCACCACGCCACCTGCCAGGCCTGTACCCAAATACTCCTGAGAGAGCAGGACTTAAAACTGAGAGCAAGAATCTCTGTCTCTGAAGGATCTTCTGCTGCGGATGTGAATGCATAGGTTTGCCCTTTCCTCACCCAGTTTCCCGGCTTAAACATGAGCGGTGCCGGGCCCTCGTGTATTCAGGCGTGAGGCACGGAGTCGCGCATCCGTCTGAGTGCGTAGGTAGTCCTTCTCACGGCTTCCCGTCTTTCTTCCAGCACTGGAGAGGGGTCTTTTGAAAACACTGCAGAAATTGGATGAGTATCTGAACTCCCCCCTCCCTGATGAAATCGATGAGAATAGCATGGAGGACGTTAAGTTTTCTACGCGGAAATTTCTGGATGGGAATGAAATGACACTGGCGGATTGTAACCTGCTGCCCAAGCTGCACATCGTCAAGGTAGCCTGCGGGGGGCGGCCTCGCGTGGTGTTCATGTACTCCGGGAGGGTGCTGCTTTGTGCTCAAACCTCACCCGTTTTGTATGGCTACGGAGCCCCAAAGTAGCATAATAGCAATAACCTACAGTCAATTAAGTGGAAAATGTTGTCTTAAAGTTGAGGCATATAAGAAAAAGAATGACTTTTTTCTGTGACTGCATAGAAACCCAAAGATGTAACAGATCACCTTGACCTGGCGTTTGCTACACTGACTTCCGTTGTCCAATTCTGTTCTGTGGTCACCTGGCCTTTTCTCTTCATGGCACAAATGCTGAGCGTTACTCCGAGGGACAGCAGGCGAGGCACATTGCTGAACAGAATGGTCGTAAGCACTCCCTGCATGGTGACGGTCCACGATCGGAACCGCACGTCTAAACCAGGTGTACGTGTTAGAGTATTTGGCCGGTGATTGCACGGAGCCGTCTGCAGCGTTTGTGCCTCCGTCAGCCTTCTGGTCCTGGTGTTGTTTGCCGTCCTGGCTGTTATTTAAAAGTAGTTGACATGATGGCGACAGACTCCTTTTCCAGTAGAAGCAGTTCTCAGAGAGTCGCAGAAGTAATCATTTGCTCTGAAACCAAAGATGGGGCTAGTTTACGAGACAAGGAAAATGCATCTGAACTTTTGATCTCTTTGTGTTTCAGGTGGTGGCCAAAAAGTACCGCAACTTCGATATTCCGAAAGGCATGACTGGCATCTGGAGATACTTAACTAATGCGTACAGCCGGGACGAGTTCACCAACACCTGTCCCAGTGATAAGGAGGTGGAGATAGCGTATAGCGATGTAGCCAAGAGACTTACCAAGTAAATGGCACTCACGAGAGAGGTGTCTGCATATCTTCCCCCGAGAGCATGCTTTTCCTAACAGACGGCTCCTCTTGCTATAAAGTAGAAACAGCATTTTGCATGAACATGCAGTTATTCGCGGTTAGGACCAAGGATAGATGAGGTATAGTTAGTTATCTTAAAATATACACTCCTAAGCAGTATTATTTTAAAACCTCCGCCCTGCCTACTTCCCTACCACCATCCTCCTCCCGTCTCACTGGGAGACGCTGCCCACCAGCTCTTCACCGTAGGGACAGCTCGTCACCTCTCTGGAGCCCTCACCATTGTGCTCGCTCGCGTGTGTAGATGGGCATTTTGAGGTGCAGTGTTGATGTGTTCAGATAGTAGCCCTGACACCCGTCAGCCCCAGGCCGGTGCGTACGGGTGGTACAAGGAGTGTGTGGAAGTTGCTGCTGTACCAGAGACGTGCTGCTTCCATTGCGTTTCTCCTGGGCATGTACTGACGGGTACTGCCACCCGAGAGGGGGCCGTCTGCAAACGGTCACCGAAGGTTGGGCTGACTTGGCTTTATAGATACCTGCTTTGCCCAAGTATTTATCCTTGGTAGCAGTTGTGGCATCTGGCACTGTAGAAGCTGAACGCTGAGAGGAGGGATGATACTGCAGGAGCTCAGCCTTTAAGCCGTGCAAGAAAGCCACGGGCACCTGCCCCCCTGCCCAGCGCCCTTCACCGGGCACACGAGCGCTTTCCGTACCTTGAAGAGCTCCTTTTAGGTGGGCGCGCAGCTTGCTGTTTGTAGGTTTTGGAGGCAACACTACGTACACTTAGTTGATTGAGGTCTAGCAGTGCAATGATTCGTCATGTAAAAATGAACACTTACAGAGATTAACCTAAGGAATGTAAGGTTTGTCAAAATAGCAAGTTGGTTTTGTTTCTAAAGCATATTTCATGTAGATAGAGTGCATTCCTCCTCCTCCATTGAAAGCAAGCTAAAACACATTACCAACTTTCCATTTCACCTCCGTTTACTGTTAGGCTTTGCAAAGAGGAGTCTTCACACCTTTTGGGCTAAATTATAACTGTTTGGTGAGTGTGTTTTGCCTAATCTTAGTCACTGCACTTCCTCAAGTTAAATCTTCCTACAGCTACGTTGAAGAATAACTTGCTGCATGGGGTTTTTGTTTTTTTATTGAAGTCCCAGACCAGTAATTATCTGTGCTCTAACGAGGGAGGATGGGCTTGGTGAGGATAAAAGCTCGCCGTCCATGTATTTATTCATTTCGGTTTTGCTTTTACAAAGTGAGCTTTCTAAGTACTCCAGAAACTGGTTGTGACTGCAGAACACCTTGGGTCACTTTTCTCCTTGACTTGTTTGAGAAGTGCTGTTTCTTGTGGGTGCTTTTCTGCCGTTTCGAGCGTCTTGCTCTGAGGTGGCAGTGTAGCTTAGCATCCAGGGCGCACTGGCTTGGTGGAGCAGCCCGACTTTCTAAGCCTGTGTTTTTGTACCTGTCGGTCGTGTGCTTAGTATAGAAAGAAAAGCACCATATTGTGTACGTGTGGCTCGGGAGTCCTTTGCCTTGTCTTTCTTCATACTCCTTATTACTGATTTAAAATTTTGAGCACCATTTTTTTTTTTTTAATGAAATATTGGATAGTGATTTACCTGGTTCCAGAAAGAGTTTATCTGGCTGTCCATGCAGAAGTGTTGCAGTGGCTTCAGTGGGTGGCCGGCCCGCCTGCCCCGGTCACTCACGGGCAGGCGTCAGCACCTGCTGCTGCTCACGTAGTAGCTACGCGGCATCCGGGTGCTACGGAAGCTGCCCATGGCTTCAGTGTGACGGGTTTGGAGAGGGGGGTTTCTGTGCTTTTAGCGGATGCTGGGCTAGGTGTGGTGGAGTGGAGGGCAGACAGAAGAAAGCTCCATGCCTCCAAACGGAGGATGACACATCCAGGCAGATTTCATGACTTTAAAAAGGAAGTCAGATGAAACAGATTGGCACATGGACAACAGCCAGGAAAGAGAGTGATCCGAAACAAGCCTTTACCCTGTCGTCTGTTTGTGGAAAGATCAGAGCCCACGTCGCGAGGCAGTTGAGAGATGCGGTTTCTTGGCAGTGCGGGCAGCACGTGGCTGACGGGTGGAAACCACCTGTTTCACTTCTGCGACTGACGGGCTTACCACTGACTGTACGCTGCAGTGTGAGGACCGACTTGGAATGGGAGGCTCGCTCACTGTTTTCCGGATGATTCTGAAGAGTTGTTGTACTCAGCAGTTGGAAAGCTCTCTACAAGTTATAAGTTTTTTTTTTTTTTAATGTAAATGCAAATTTTCTATTATCTGTTATTTTCTTTGACTAAGATTGTTAACTTTTGTGATAAAATTCAAATAAGATTTTATTTCTTGGTAAGTTTCACTTATACAACTTATCCCTAAACCCTTGCGCCATCTGTATACAATTAAGATATTTCTGACATTTATCTTAAACTACGTGGATCAACGCTAGAATTTAGGCAGTTTTACTTTATTTCTGTTGAGTTTTGAATCTCTGCAGTCTTGCATGTAGATAGCTTTTATTTCTGTGCATTAAGAAAAAGACATGTAGAAAATATCTACTAAGTGAAAATGAGGAAATTGACATTATTTTTTCATGAGCATTTTGATACACGTTTCATCCTGTTTATTGATTCTCCAGTTTCTTACACTGATTATAATTACTGTTTAATTCAAAGAGAGGGATACATTCATTGTTAATATACACACCGGCGTTTAAATTCTACCCTTTACAAGTGATCAAGGTTGGGGCCACCAAAAATGTCTTTTTATGGAAGATTTTTCCAACTCTCTAAGCCATCACGTTGAGCAGAATCGGAGTGTTTTCTTCAGAATTTCTTGACTCGGCAATGAAAGCATCTTATAGAATGCTCGTGTCTCCTTTCCTCTCTCTGAACAGCAACACCAGTGTATCGCTGGCAGCTATTGTATTAAAAATAAAGTATATTTTCACTATCATAAAGGGTTCTTCTTTCCCCTCATGAAAATAAACAACTTGAGGTGTGACAGCGTTTTATTTGAGACTGCTGTTTTCTGTGAGTGGCTGATGCAGCACACTTAATAGAGTAGAAGAATAAAAACCCGTACAATCGTCTCCGTAGGCACAGAAAACATTCGATAAACACTTTCATGATGCTCATTCTTAGCAAAATAAGACCAGAGGTAACTCTTATTTTTTAGCTTGACAAAGATTTTTACCAAGAACTCACAGCAGAAGTATCTAAAAATATGAAACAGAAGGGTGTCATGAACGTGAGGAGCGAGGCAGGGTGGCTGCTGTGACGCTGGGAGCCAGCGGTCGGCCTTGCCCACAGCTGTTGAATGTGACCTTCAGAAACAAGCAGTTCGTGCGCCAGTTGGAACAGCTCTGCCACGGAGCCTGCATCATCCACCTCACTTCATCTCACGTGGGTGTTACCATCTCGTCGTCACAAGGGTGTGTACAATGCGGTAGGCTTTTTAAAATTTTTTAAATTAATTTTTTTTCCCCATAAGGCACATGTACTTGCAGGAGTCAGACAGTGAGAGACAAAGAAGGGAAGGTGAGAAATCACTCCCTAGGGTGGGTGACCATGCCACAGTCCCTTCTTCACCCTCCTCTGGGGATTTTGGGCACCCATGCATGCGTATCTGGTATGTTTTTCAAACCTCCAGCTCTGGACTCGAACTGCAGAGTCGGCCACGTGGGATCCAGCACCTAAGCACCATGCCACCTGCTGGCCCAGTGCTGTAGATATTTTAAGAGGGAAACCACATTCATGTAACTCTTTTTGTTTTTGTTTTTGTTTTTTGAGAGGTTTTTGCTATAGGGTGTGTGTGCTCGCCAGAAAGACAGGGACAGAGAGACAGAAAACGAGAAATCACCCCTCAGGGGGGATGGCCACACTGCAATCCCTTCTCCTCCATTCTCCTCTTGGGGTCTTGGGCACACATGCACACGCACCTGGTGTGAGTTTTAAGCCACCGGGTCCAGGACTTGAACCGCGGTCGGCTGTATGGGAGTCCAGCGACATAGCCATTACGCTAACTGCTGCCACATTCTTATAATTGTCATATTATTATTGTTCATCTCTTGCTGTGCCTCTTTTATAGGGAGTGAGCATTATCACTGGTGGGTCGGTATAGGTAATGTTCGTGGTTTCAGGCATGTGCCAGGGATCTTGCCATGGGTCACCCATGGGTAACAAGGAACTCGTTTGCTTTCCACAGCCACTTTGTTTAGGGACACCCTAGCCGACACAGTAAGACAGTGAAAGGGTAAGGAGAGGGGAAGGAGGGACAAACGAATGCTCTTTGCAGTTGTGTTGCGTGCATGCATATAAAATCCAGAATAACCTACACATGATCGGAAATAAGAACTCATCTGGCTCCCTAGACACTGGGTTAAGGGGCAGACATCAATATCATCGCTATAGGCTAGTCTTACCTCCGTACAAGTTAGTGGCAGGCTGGCTCAGGGTGTCGCAGGTGGGCCCTGCCCACGATCAGCTGTGCTTCAGACCCTGGCCCTGCAGACTGGAAATCCGCGGGCCTGCGCCCAGGACCCTGGCGGGTGGAGGGCTAGCGGGGAGAGGGCTGTAGCACACCAGGCCCTCTTGGAGGGCGCCTTCTCTCTGGTGCACACATGTACACCATCTGGCAAAAACCAGTAAGTTAATAAATGGTTAACATGGGTTTCTTCTGGAGGAAAACTGGATGCTGAGGAAAATAGGTGGGAAGTAGGTAACTTTTTGAGCTTTTAGAAATCTGTGAATATGTTACGCTAAAAACCGAAAGTACTGTAGTTTGAGCTTTTAGAAATCTGTGAATATGTTACTTTTACCGTAAGTACTGTAAGAGATAAAAGAACCCGAGGGGGTAAGCTGTTTAGTGTGAAATCTGAGCAAGCTTGTGCGGTTCCTTTGAGAAGGTCCGAAATACCGAAATACCTCATCTGTTCGGTGGACCTCGTGGATGGGGAACTCGGAAACGGAAGAATTTCCACTCTGTCTCAAATGATTTCTAACTTCAATGTATTTTTTCCCCTAACAAAATCCCAACAGGGTTTTGAGGATCTAGATGAATGGATTTCACGTTCACATGGAGGAGTTACACCCCCGAATCGCCGCATGTGTCTGGGGGGGGGCGAGGGGCGCAGGAGTTCTGGTCGGGTTAGCGGGTCACGGTCCTCGGACTGCGACGAGAAGACCCTGGAGGGAAACGCCAGGGTAATGAAAACAGTGACACTGTGCAGGCGGTCGGGCCCGAGTGGACTGCCTCTCGGCCAGGCCCCTCTGAGGTGGGCGGGGCCGCTGTGTCCCCTCCGTGGCATTGCTGATTCGGGCCCAGATCTGAGCAGTGGCGCTGGCCCAGGCGGACGGGCTCTTCTGGGGAGAGCAGGTCATAGGCTTTGGTTATGGGGTGCACTGGGAACCCGACACCCCCAAACACATGACTATTTTCCTAAGAAATGTGCCCAACTCCTACCTCCAGGGCACGCTAGAAGCTAAAGGCAGGGCTTCTGAAAGGCAGAGACCCGCACGCTGCAGTACTCACAGGTTTTCACTAGGGGGGGCTGCCCAGGACGTGAGCAGCCCGGCGGGTGCCTGCACCGGGCGCTGGGAGTGGGACTGACCAGGTGGGCACGGGGAGGCTTTTGGGATGATGGAATTGTCCTAAAAATGAACTGTAGGTAAGGGTTTAGTATCCGGAATAGATAAAGAATGTTTACAACTCAAGTATAGAAAGACAATCTTATTTTTATAATGAACAAAGAATCTGGATAGATCTCCAAAGAAGATATACAGATGGCAAATAAACACATAAAAAGCTTAACTTTACTTATGATTAAGGAAGAACAAACCCAAACCACAATAAGATACTGCTTCGCCCAGCAGGACAGCTGTAGCCACGACCATGGCAGATACCGAGTGTTGGCGGGAGGCAGAGACCGGGAGGCCCTCGGGCCTTGCTCTGGCACTGCCGTAGTGCAGCCACTGCGGAAGACAGCTGCCTCGGGCCTCAGCAGTTCCACTCCTAGGTTTACGCGCAGTCGAAAACATCCACACCTACTGTGTGGACCTTCATAGCAGCCTTCCTAATAGCTAAAAAATAGAAACCCATGTCCGTCTCGTGAAGGGATGCACAGAATGTGGTACAGCCACGTAGCTAGCACTGCTGAGCCTTTTGAAGGAATGAAGGCTGAACCTTGAACATGCTCAGCAGAAGCTGCCAGATGGGACCAGCAGGTGGCGTGGTTCAGGGGCTGGACCTCCCGCATGGCCACTCTCTGTTTGGGTCCCAGACCTGGTGGCTTGGAAATCAGGCACGTGTGTGTGTGTGTGTGTGTGTGTGTGTGCATGCCCCAAAGTTCCAGGAGGAGAATGGGAGAAGGGGTTGCGGCATGGCCATCTCCCCTGGGGGTGATTTCTCCCTTTCCCCCTCTGTCTCTCCAGCGAGCATATGTGCCGTATGGCTAAACCTTAAAGAAAAAGAGAAGCTCCCAGACACTAAAGGCCACATGTAATGTGATCCCAGAACAGGTGATAAAACAATGGAGAGGGAACCAGCAGTTAGCGTAATGGCTATGTCGCTGGACTCCCACGTAGTCGACCGCGGTTCGCGTCCTGGACCCGGTGGCTTAGAACTCACGCCGGGCGCGTGTGCGTGCGTGCCCAAGATCCCGAGAGGAGAATGGAGGGGAAGGGATTGAGGCGTGGCCATCCCCCCTGGGGGGTGATTTCTCACTTTCTGTCTCTATGTCTCTCTGTCTGGCGAGCGCACGCGTCCTATAGTGAAAACCTCTCCAAAAAAAAAAATTAAAAAAAAAAAAACAAAACAATGGAGAAAGAGCAGACTCATTGTTGCCAAGGGCCCTGGGCAGGAGGCAAGGGGAGTGACTTAATGGGTATGGGATTTTTGGGGGAAGGATGGGGATGCCGACCTAAGATTCCACACTCGGGGAAAATATTTTCCACAACAAGGGCAAAATAAGGTTTTTTTTGTTTTGTTTTTGTTTTGTTTTGTTTTTTTTGAGAGGTTTTCGCTATAGTGCGCGTGTGCTCACCAGACAGAGAGACAGCGAGAAATCACCCCCCAGGGGGGATGGTCACACCGCAATCCCTTCTCCTCCATTCTCCTCTCGGGATCATGGGCAC
>NW_006160148.1:1109951-1112581 GCF_000334495.1 Tupaia belangeri chinensis
AGAATGGAGGAGAAGGGATTGTGGCATGGCCATCCCCCCTGGGGAGGTGATTTCTCACTTTTCCTCTCCCTGCCTCTCTAGCGAGCATGCACATCCTATAGCAACTTTTAAAAAATGTTAATTTTTTTGTTCCTATTTCGGTTGATTGTTTTCATGAACAGGAGAGACAGATAAAGACAGCACTCCACCTGGCTCAGCACTGCGGCCCACCCCCAGCCTCCAGCCAGCCCTGGTTGTGAGCGTGCGTGTGCCAGGCATACTCAGGAAGGTCTCTGGACTGGAACTGGGAGCCTTCCCACATGGGGCGGCCTCACGGAGTCCAGGTTTTACTGCTGCGCCACCATCTGGCCTCTGATAGAATCTTTCTTTAATCATTTCTCCTGAGAAACTTGGAGTTTTATCTATTCTTGTAATTATTCTCTTGTCACTACCCTAGAGGTTGTATTTACCCATGGTTTATTACAGTTTAGTCACTACTTTTATTACTTCCCAGATACGTTAAGAGTCTTTTTTTTTTTTTTTGAGAGGTTTTCACTATAGGGTGCGTGCGCTCGCCAGACAGACAGAGAAAGACAGAGAGACTGAAAGCAAGAAAACAACCAACCAGGGGGGGTGGTCACGCCACAATCCCTTCTCCTCCATTCTCCTCTTGGGATCTTGGGCACACACACACACGCACCTGGCTTGAGTTGAAGCCACCGGGTCCGGGACTCGAACCGTGGTCGACTACATGGGAGTCCAGCGACATAGCCATTACGCTAACTGCTGGTCCCACTGTTAAGAATCTTCTAAGTACTGGGCCAGCAGATGGCGTAGCACTTACGCCACTGGACTCCCACATGGTCGATCATGGTTCAAGTCCTGGACCCAGCTTGAAACTCACACTAGGCCCAAGTGCATGCCTGCTCAAGATCCTGGGAGGAGAATGGAAGAGAAAGGCTTGCAATATGGCCACCCACCCCCGGGGGATGATTGCTCACTTTCCATCTCACTGTCTCTGTCTTTCTCTATGGTGAGTGCACATGCCCTAAAGCAAAAACCTCTAAAAAGAAAAAAATTAACAAAAGAATCTTGTAAGTACCTCCCTTATTTCACACTGCTGTCATATGTGTTGTAATGTGTAGACATGCATGTGTCCCCAGGACATTACTGTGGTGTAGATACGTTGTCAGTATTCTTTCAGAATGAAAAAAATTTTCAAGCTAGATTTTTAAAAAAAAATTGTTATTTACAGGAGTGAAAATTTAAATACAAGGACATAGAAAAGTGGAATTAAATGATGGAAAAGTTTGACACAGTAAAGGAAAAGAAGTTATAAAGAAAAAGCTGAGGCGAGAAATATTACCCAAGATACACAGGGTATTTATAAAGTCCTTTTATAACGGAAGGTTTATTCACAGGGAGATGCAACAGTCCTAAATTTCCATACATCTAATAACACAGTTTTAAGTATATACTGGGAGTCAGCAGGTGGCGTGGTGGTTAAGGCACTCGATTCCCCCAAAGAAGACCACAGTTCAAGTCCTGGACCTGGCAGCTTCCTCAGTTTCTCTCTCTCTGGTGAGTGCACATGCCTTATAACAAAGAATAATAAAATCAATTCTTTCTTTAAAGGATGATTTACTTTATTATTATTATTTTTAATTTGACCTGAGAGAGAGAGAGAGGGAAAGTGAGAAAACAAGCTGCCATTTCCGGCACTTGCCCCAGTTGGCCATGTGGGAGTCCAGTACCTTACCCACCATGCCACCTGCTGGCCCCAAATGAATAACTCCTTAAAAAAAAAAAGCTGGCTGTGGTTAAAGAAAAAGACATCTGCTGCCGTAATCGGAGATGTCAGCAGCCTTCTCCGCAGCTCCTAGAACAGGCACACGGCAGGGTTGGGTAACCACAGCTTGACCTAATGGACGTCCATCCAGTGGCCGAACGCCCGTTCCTTCCAAGCGCACCGGACTTTGCGCAAAGACCGGCCACGAGCTGCCCCCTAGCAGGCCTCGGCTGACCTCACAGGAGCGAGATCTGCGCCGTTCCCAGGCCACGAGGGACTGAAGGAGAGAGACTTAGGTTACTCCCGTCCTGCCGGGGAGGCTCCAGGAGGTTAAGCCGCCGGCTCCAGGTCACACAGCCGAGCCCCTCCGGGCACAGCAGCGCTGACCTCGCTCTGTGGCCCTCAGATGTGCGTCTGCTCTCCCCGCGGGGTCCTGGGGCTCCCCCGGCCCCCCGAGCCCTGACCACCAAGGCGACGCGGTTGCAGGTCCGCACAGGTTACTCCCGTCCTGCCGGGGAGGCTCCAGGAGGTTAAGCCGCCGGCTCCAGGTCACACAGCCGAGCCCCTCCGGGCACAGCAGCGCTGACCTCGCTCTGTGGCCCTCAGATGTGCGTCTGCTCTCCCCGCGGGGTCCTGGGGCTCCCCCGGCCCCCCGAGCCCTGACCACCAAGGCGACGCGGTTGCAGGTCCGCACAGGTCCAGCTGGAGCAGCCAGGTCTCCCGCAGGAGCAGAACGGGAGGCCCAGGCGCGGGCCCACCGCCTTCCGGGGCCCGCCAGCCGGTCCCGAGCCTCCGCTCGCTGCGGTCCCAGGACGGCCAGCAGGGGGCGCGCTGACCGCTCGGGCGCGCTGGGCCCACGGCC
>NW_006160148.1:1112837-1129170 GCF_000334495.1 Tupaia belangeri chinensis
CCCCCGCCGTGGGGTCCCCGGGCCGCCCCCCGCCACTGCGCCAGGAGCTGGCGTCGCTGCCCCGGGCGCGCAGGTCCCTCCAGCGCCTCCAGGAAGCAAGGCGCGGCCGTGGTGAGAGCAAGTGGCGGCGCTGGAGCGGAGGGCCACCTGGCTGCAAGGGGAACGTGCTGTCCGCAGGCTCAGAAGAGACTTCCCTGCCAGGAGCGGTCACCGAGGGAAGTGGGAAAAGGGAAAGCCGGTGACATTTCTGACGTCATTCTTAAAAAGTGAGAAATGGGTAAACCGCGCTGTCTCTCACAGTCCCTTTTTCTGACACTCTCAGATAATAAATTAAATAATTTTCGTTAGAGACTGCTTGCCAGTTACGTGCTACTCTGCAGAGCAGAGCATGTTTCAGTCTAACGGGATGGCCACGCCGCAATCCCTTCTCCTCCGTCCTCCTCTCGGGATCTTGAGCACGCACGTTAAGCCACCAGGTCTGGGACTCGAACCGCAGTCGACTACATGGGAGTCCAGCGACATAGCCAGTACGCTAACTGCTGGTCCCGAGACAGGGACTTCTTGACAGGGGTGGTCACACAGCAGTCCCCTTTCCTCAGCCTGCAGCTTCTCGCCATCCTGCCTGCCAGCCTGTGGCAGGCATGTTTTCAAGCCCATCCAGGGATTTGAACTTGCAGGTGACCACGTGGCTTCCGGTCTTCTGGGGCATTTCCTCTACTGCTGCACCACAGAGGCTGGACCTGTCCCCCTTTTTAGAAAAGGAAACTTCAGACAGGCTAAGTCATTTGCCGTGGTCACACAGCCAGGAACGAGGGAAACTGGCTTCTGAGCGTAAACCCGCCCTGGGCTCAACGCTGGCGCCTCCTGTGTCCAGAGCCGCTCAGGGGACTCAGGCATGGCCTGGAGCTCCTCAGCGGACTTTCTAGGGGGCGTTGCTGGAGCATTGCTGGGGCAGTGTGAGCAGCACCTAGCGGACCTCGGGCGACATGCCGAGGGCACTGGCATCCACTTCCTGTGAGAAGGAGCCGGCCTTGCTGGTGGAGGGCACCTGGGGAGGCCAGGAGAGCAGGAGCCGCCTCCCCGCTCCGTGGCAGGGAGATGACCCTGCCTTCTGCAGAGCTCACTGCAGGCCACAGAAGTGTCCCACAGGGCTGAGCAGAGGCTGTCCAGCAGGGGTGGGGGGCAAGGACAAAAGTCCTGGCCCTGCACACCCTTCTTGGAAACTTTTCAAAATATGACTTCATCAGGCCAGCAGGTGGTGTGGTGGTTAAGTTGCTGGGTCCCACGTGGCCGACTGCATGGTTCGAATCCTGCACCCAGTGGCCTAGGTACACACCAGGCATGTGTGTGCGTGCGTGCCCAAGACCCCGAGAGGAGACTGGAAGAGAAGGGACTGTGGCATGGCCATCCTCTGGGGGGTGATTTCTCATTTTCCCTGTCTCTGTCTCTCTCCGGCAAGGGTATGTGGCCTATGGCAAAAATTACAAATAAATAAAAATGAAATCAGTATGACTTCCTTTTATTCTCTTAATGAAAGCAGAAAATACCTCCGAATTGCCATAGGCCCGCCACGCACCCTACAGTCCTCTCCACAACATGAGCTCGCCTGGTATAACTATTGTAACTCTTATTTTTTGACGAAAATATACCAAATCACTGATGCCCAGGACTGATTTAATTGTCGATAGAACTTTTTTCTTAAGAAAACCTCTGCAATGTTCCAAGGTTACTTTTTGACTTGATACTCTTTTTTTTTTTCCTAAGCTTTAGTCATAGGGTGCACATGTTCGCCAGGGAGAGCGAGAGAAAGAAATTGTCCCCCAGGGGGTTTGGCCACACCACAATCCCTTCCTCAGTTTCCTCTCAGGATTTGGGGCACACATGCACACGCGCCCAGCATGATTTTCAGCTGCCAGGTAGGAGATTCAAACCACGGTCAGCCACGTGGGAGTCCAGCACCTTGACCACTACGCCACCTGCTGGCCCTTGATACTCTATTTTTAATTTTTATTTATTTATTTTTAGAGATTTTTGCCATAGGGTGTGGACACTGATTGGAGAGACAGGGACAGAAAGACAGAAAGCAAGAAATCATCGTACCCAGAGGACACGGCCACGCCGCGATCCCTTCTCCTCCATTCTCTTCTCGGGATTTTGTGCACGCATGCACATGTACCTGGCATGAGTTTCTTTCTTTTTCTTTCTTTCTTTCTTTCTTTCTTTCTTTCTTTCTTTCTTTCTTTCTTTCTTTCTTTCTTTCTTTCTTTCTTCCTTCCTTCCTTCCTTCCTTCCTTTCTTTCTTTCTTTCTTTCTTTCTTTCTTTTTCTTTCCTTTTTTTCTTTTTTCCTAGAGGTTTTATGTTATAGGGCCCATGTGCTGACTAGAAAGGCAGAGAGAGACAGAAAGCGAGAAATCACCCCCCAGGGGGGATGGCCACGCCGCAATCCCTTCTCCTCCATTCTCCTCTCGGGATCTTGGGCACGCACGCACACGCGCCCGGCATGAGTTTAAGTCACCGGGTCTGGGACTCGAACTGTGGTCAACTACATGGGAGTCCAGCAACATAGCCATGACGCTAACTGCTGGTCCTGCCTGGTGTAAGTTTCAAGACTCCAAGTCTGGGAGCAAAATACCCATTAAGCCATCTGCTGGTCTCAGATACTATATTTTTTTAAAAAATTGCTAGAGGGTACGTGTGCTTGCCAGAGCAAAACAGAGAGAAAAAGCAAGAAATCACCTGGGGGGTGGTGGCTACACTGCAATCTCTCCCCTTTATCTTCCTTTCAGGATTTTGGGTTCACACCATGTGTTTAAGCCACCAGGTCCAGGACTCGAACCACCAGTTGGCTGAGTGGCATCCAGCCGCCTTAACTACCATGCCACCGGCTAGCTCCAACTTGATACTCTAAAGCGACTCTCATTGTGCATTTAGAAATCGTGGTGCCGTCCGGCTGGAAGTACTCTGGCACGCCGTCTCAGCCACGCGGGAGCTCGGATGAGTAACGGCCCCAAGGCCAGTAGCTAGGCGGTTGCAGAAGGGGCCTCCTAGGATGGTGTTCTCAGGACAAGACCCTGGGTTTGGCATGTGTAATGGCCACCAGGTAGGGACAGAGCTGCCACTTGGTCTCGTCGGCTTCTGGGCGTGCCCACCTTTGTAAGGCATGGGTTTAACATTGCCCTCGTGTGGATGCTCTGCTCACTAAGGGCCAAGCCTGCTGGAGCCAGGCAGGGCAGACAGAACGCAGCCCAATCAGGGGGAAGGTGCTGGGATCTTCTTGAGCTGCTAGGCTCCCGCGTCGAGATCCAGGCCATCTGAGACGGGGTGGGCTGAGAGGAGCAAGGACCCTCTCAGGGACGCCTCTTCTCTGTCTGTCTCTCTCCTGGATGGAATAAATCAACTTAAACCCAAAAATCGGGCCATCACGGGGCGTGGAGGATAAGGCACAGGATCCCACGTAGCCAAGTGTGTAGTTTAGACCCCAGGCCTGGCAGCTTGAAAATCTGGTGCATGCATGTGCGTGCCCAAAATCCTGAGGGGAGAATGGAGGAGAAGGGATCGTGGCATGGCCATCCCTCTGGGGGTGATTCGCCACTTTCCCTCTCTCTGTCTCTGTCTCTCTCTGGTGAGCGCACGTGCCCTATAGCAAGAACTAAAAACTCCTAGCTAACAAACAGCATTGTGGAGGACGTCCTGGGTACGGGCCCTGCCTACATGTGAACAACTGGACACGCCTGATTTTTACCTCCCGGGAGCTTCCAGGCCCACGAGAGAGAAAAGACACACACGGAAATACCCAGGCAGCGAAGCAGAGGCGAGCGTGGCTACCAGGACGCGGGGGCTGGGGCTCGCACTCGGAGTCCTCACTGAGCCGCCCCCGCACCGACTCGGGGAGCTTCTCACCGGGAAACCCACTGCGTGTGAGGGAGAGTCATTTCTACACAGGGTTTTTGAGTTGAGTCTCTGTGAGAGTAATTCTGTTCCTTGTGGAAATGTTAGAAAGTTCCGAAGAGCGAGTACAGGACTGTACAGATTCCCCCAGATTCACGGCCCAGAGGCAGAGGCAGCCTGTTCCTGGTTTTCCAGCTACTGACTGGGAGCGTTTGTCTGCTATCTGGACCTCTAGCTGTGGCATCCTGCTTCCGCCTCCCAGCTGGGACTGCCGGGTGTGTCCCCGCCCAGTTCTCTTTCAGGCAGGGTCTCCCTACACAGCCAGGCCCGCCTGGAGCTCGGGATTCTCCCGCGGCCTCCTGAGCCGCTGCGGGATGCACACCACCTCGGCTTTTAGGATGGACCAGGAATCGAACCCGACCCCCCTGTGGTTCCAGCCTGCAGAGCACAGGCTCTTCGCAGCGTGCACCATGGAGTCTGGGCCAAACATTGTGAGAATTTGTTGGCCTATGGCAAACGTCTCCTGGCATGAAGCGTTGGCCCGTACCGTCAGGAACCTCAGCTCTCATTAGGGATTTTGCCCAGTGTTCCTGGTCACTTGGACCCACCCTAAGTGCCTCGCTCACTCCCTGCCCGCAGGTGGTCAGGGCACGTCCAGCTTCCCTCACGACGCGCCCGCGTGGCGGCGGCCATCCTGGGACGTGCATCGTCAGCCGTGGTTCAGCCTCTGGGCTTAGTAAAGGCATGAACGAGATGCAAACCCAGTGCATAAACATTTTAAGGAGATTGATAAATATCACCAAATTATTCGCCAGAAAATGTCCCAGGAAATGGAAAAAAAAAAAACCGGACACAAAGTATGTGCATGTTACAGGATTTGATAAAGAGCACCAGCGGCCCACAGAGCTACCTCACCAGTTCACGCCGTCCCCATGCCGGAGCGAAGGCCCTCTGTGCTCCAGCTAAGAGAGAGCAGCGTCTCGGCTAATGCTAGGTCGTCTCATTGCTGTTTGCACTGCTGGGTTTTTAATGTGAAGGTTTCAGCCATAGGTTGTGTAAGGTTGCCAGAGAAAGACAGGGAGAGGGAAAGTGAGAAATGACTCACAGGGGGATGGCTGTGCTGCAGTCCCTTCTCCTCCATTCTCCTCCTGGAATTTTGGGCACACACACGCGCCCGAAGAGTTTTTCAAGTTGCCAGGTCTGGGACTTGAACTGCAGGCAACCATGTGGGAGTTCAGCAGCTTAGCTGTCACACCACCTGCTGGACCCATGTTTTTAAATGTTTCTTAAAGTTAATTTTTGTCTTCCGTGAGCTCGTGAGGCACAGAAAGAGGCACCCCCAATGGGGTCCTTACGCCGTGAGGCACCCAGTCTCAGCTGGCCCGGGTCACGGGCACGCACATGTCCGCTGTGTCCTAGGAGGTCCCGGGGGACGTGAACCCAGGACCTCCCCCTGCGCCAACCCTTTGCAGCCCTCAGCGAGTTTGAACACTTCTCCCAGGTGTCCCCAGTGTTTATTGGCCACTTCTGCTTGACTGTTTTTGTCCCCCCCCCCCTTGTTTTTAAGGTTTTTGCCATAGGGCGCCTGTGCCGGAGAGAGAATCAGAGAGAGACAAAGAGGGAGAGTAGGAAACCGCCCCCGAGGGGATGCCATGCCACAGTCCCCCCTTCCATTGTGCTGCTGGGATTTGGGGCACACCCGCACACGTGCCTAGCATGCCTTCCAAACCACCAGGTCCGGGATTTGAACTGCAGTCGACCATGTCGGAGTCCAGCGCTGTAACTACCACGCCACTGTCTGGCCCACACCCTTTGCCCTTTTATCCGTGAGCATCTTTTGAAAATGAATTTCTGTGAGTTCTCTGTCATTTCAGCACTCTACCCATCTGTCTGCGGCACTGGCTGCAAGCATTCTTCCAGTTGTCCGTCTTCTGATTTGCGTATGTTTTTCGCTCGTAGCGGTTTTCATTCCCGTGTGGACGGGTCTGCCGGGCATTCTCTCTGTGGCCTCTTCCTTGCTCGGAAGCTCGCAAGGCTCTTTGCCGTGTAGAAATCAGGCGAAGGGTGTCCCCGGGTGAAGGGTGTGAGAGGGCTGGCTTGGAGGCTGCAGGCGACTCTGTAGTGGGTGGCGGTCGGACTCGTACTTTGGGGTCTGAATACGGGTACCTTCTAGGGCCGCCACAGCGGGGAGAGCCACTGAGTTGTTTTTTTTCCCCCCACAGGGTGCGTGCACTCTCTGGAGAGAGACAGAATCAGAGAGAGACAGAGAGAAGCCAAGTGAGAAATGGCCCCCAGGGGTCATGGCCACGCCTCAGTCCGCTCTCCTCCATTCTCCTCTCAGGATTTTGAGCATGCACACATGTCCAGCTTGGTCTTCAAGCCACCAGGTCTGAGACTCGAACCATGGCCAGCCATGTAGAAGTCCAGCGCCTTAGCCGCCGTGCCACCGGCTGCTTCCTGTAATCACTGTTTTTAAGTGATAGGCATTTGCACGTGTGAAAGAGAGAGAGGATGAGCGAAGCGGCCACACTCCGGATAGGGTCTGGCCCCGTTGTGATGTCCTTGCCCTGGCTCCTCGGTTCTTCAGAATCCTGGTGTCCAGCGATTTTTCAGGCCAACCCGGGGATCAACCTGCAGCCACCTACGGCTCCCAGCCTTGCAGGCGCTGTGTCACTGCTGCCACAGGACCTGGGTCCACTGAAGATTTCTGAGCAAGAATTCAGCACCTGGGAGGAGCCACAGGACAGTCTGTGCCTTCACGATGACACCTGAGTTTAGAATGCTGGATTGGAACCAAGAAAGATGTGGAGGGATCAGTAGATGGCATAGTGGACTCCCATCTGACCAACAGCGGTTCGAGTCCCGGACCTGGTGGCTTGAAAATCATGCTGTGTGCATGTGTGTGCGTGCCTAAGATCCCGGCAGGAGAATGGAGGAGAAGGGATTGTGGCGCGGCCATCCCCCCTGGGAGTTATTTCCCACCTTCCCTCTCACTGTCTCTGTCTCTCTCTTTCCCATGAGCACATGTGCCGTCAGACAAAAATCTCTAAAAATAAAAGAAAGAAAGAAAAAGGCCGGTGTGGAGCCATTCCAGAAAGCTATGGTTACTGGGGGAAGCCGGTTCTCTGGGCTCGCCTCTGCGCCTACTCGGCTCGGTGCTATCAGCCGCAAATTTCCCTCTTACTCTGCAGCAAATTGACACTTCCTGCTGTTTGCCCACCGTGGCGCTGACACCTTCTCCCTCCGCCTGGCCGCCCTCCAAGCCCGGCCAGACCGCGAGCCTCACAGCACAGCCCCCTTCTCTGCCTTAATGAAAACGGCGTCTCAGTAACCGAGTCTGGGAGAGAAACCACGCTGGAGCAACCTGTCAGACCTCGGGGTGGGAGTTGTTCTGGGTGGCCAATTTTTGGTGAATAGGAAGCTTACTCCTTCGAGGACTGTGTTTTTCTTTCGGGTTAGACCTTGTGGAGACAGTTTCTACTGCTTGGTCCTCTTTTGTTCTCTTTGACAAGACAGTATAAAGTATAATCCTTTTTTTTTTGGAGAGATTTTTGCTATAGGGTATGTGTGCTTGCTGGAGAGACAGAGAGCCAGAAAGCAAGAAATCTTCCCCTGCCTGGGGGGGATGGCCTCACCACAATCCCTTCTCCTCCGTTCTCCTCTCAGGATCTTGGGCACACACGCACAGGCGCCTGGCATGAGTTTTAAGCCACCGGGTCCGGGACTCGAACTGTGATTGACTACATGGGAGTCCAGTGACGTAACCATCACGCCATCTTCTGGTCTCAGTATGATCCATTCTTAAGTGAAATACTAAGATATTTAAAAATTAGCCAGAATCCCTGCCTCCCCACACAAACATTCCCTGTTTCCATCTTGCCTTCCAGGTGCCCCAGGGCTGCAAATCGGGGACAGACTCTCCCGACTGGACCGGAGCCTAATGAGAGGGTCTGGCAGGTGTAAAATCATGTTCAAACATCTTTAGTGGAAACACACGGTATTTAACTCCTTGAAACATTTTGACTCAAACACACAATAGCACCATTAACTTACAGTCTGCCCTCCCGGAGTAGGCTTCTTTTGTTCAACACGGTGTTTATGAAATTCAACCATTTTGGTTTTTTATCTTTTAATTCTTAGAGGGAGAGAGAGAGAGGGAGGCCGCTGACAGAGTCCTGTTCTCACACCACAGCCCGCCCCGCCAGCCTGTGACCAGCCAGGATTGGGGGCGCCACACCGGGTGTGTTCAGCGGAAGTGACACAGACCCAGAGCCTTGCTGTGTGCCCCCACCCAACACACACTGCATGCACCGTCGGGACGGGGCCACACTTCGCCCATCCTGCTGAGCGGAGAGAGCTTGCGCATCCTCACTGCTGTGCAGCATGCCAGCGTGCGGGGCACCGGTGTGTGGCCTCTACTGCTGTGGAGCGGGTTCTCCCAAACCTGCGACTTCTCATAGTCTCTAGGGGTTGGGAACTGGGGGAGCAGCTCGCGCGATGGCAGCGACTGTCAGCAGCGCGGTGTCCTCCGAGGCTCCACTGGGCCCGAGGGCGCTTGTTTCCAGTGGTGCACTTGCATGGTTGGCAGGCCTCAGTTCCGTCCACGCAGACAGCTCCAGGGTGCGGCTCAGAGGCTGGCCTCCCCCAGAGCCAGGGATCAAGAGGTCAAGGCGGAAGCTTCCACACCTGTTATGATTGCTCCTTGGAAGCCAAACATGGTCACTTCCATAGGATCTTATCAGTCACAAGTCGTCCCTGCTCAGAGTGGAGGGGACTTCCTTGAGGGTGTGGCTACGGAGAGGCAAAAATCCTTGCGGGCCTCTTAAAGGTGGGCACCGACTATATATTCATTATAGCAGGTTACTTTTTTTGGACAGGTTTTTGCCTTAGGATATGTGCATTCACTGGAGAGAAAGAGAGACAGACGTGGTGAGAAGGGAAGTGAGAAATCCCCCCCTGGAGGGATGGCTACATCACAATCCCTTCTCCATTCTCTTGCTGGGATCGTGGGCGCACACACGCTCCCGGCGTGGTTTTCAAGACACCGGGTCCGGACTCAAACTGCAGTCAGTCGTGTGGGAGTCCAGCGACGTAGCCACTGACATCGGCCAGTCCTGATAACAAGTTACTTTTGATAGCATCTCCCATCACCTCATGTATTATCAATTATTTGCTATTATAGTTAGTACTGACATAAATATCTCTTTTTTTTCTTCCGTTGCTAGAGGGCACATGCACTTTCCAGAGAGAGAGAGAGCAAGCAAGCAGCCCCCCCATGGAGCGTGGTCGTGCCATAATTGCTCTTCTTCCGTTCCTCTATGCTGTCAGGATTTTGAGCACACACACAACATGTACTCAGTGTTTTTCCAAGCCGCTGGGGCTGAGATTCAGGCCATGGTCAGCCCCGTGGAATCCGGGCCCTGACGCACAGGGCTGGGTTGCTAAGCTACTGGGCCCAGCATGAACGCCTTATTTCTGGAGCAGGCCTTAGAATCCCATCGCCTAGGCCACTGCACCGCCTAGGCCACTGCAGTGGGAATCCCTGTCCTGGGGGCTTGAACACCACACTGGGAGCAGGCGTACACGTGCCCCAATCCTGGTGGGACGGAGAAATGGAGGAGACGGCGCGTCTCCTTGGGGTGGGGGTCGCTTCTTCCTCTTCCTCTCTCTCTGTTCCTCTGCCTCTCTCTGGCAACCACATGTGCTCTCTGACAAAGTGAAAAGGAAAGAAGGGAGGGGACGGGGGAAGAGAGAAGAAAAGATTCGCGCTGGGCGTGGGGGTCCTGAGTCGGATGATCTCACCTGTTTGTGGCCTCACAGTCTTTGGCGCCGCCAGCAAGCCAGGGCAGACCAGGCCCCGCAGCCTTGTCTCCTTGGGCGTCGATGCCACCGAACACAGCGTGACAGGCAGGACACAGGGTGATTCTCGGTCATCACGGGAATGGCAAACGACAGGCACCAGTCCCTGTTTGGGGTGCAGCACAGCAAGGCCTGGAACGGCACCTGCACCTGGAACAGAGTATACGCCCCTCCTCTGGGAGGCCCCGGGAGGGGGTCCTTTGGATGTTTCCAAACTGCTTTTTATCTTTTTCTTTTTTAGAATTATTTACTTAATTTTATTGACTATTATTATTGTTATTTTTAAATTTAACCAGCGAGAGAGAGGGAAAGTGAGAAAGTGACCCCCCAGGTCTGGGACTAGAACAGCAGTCTGCCATGTGGGAGTCCAGTGCCTTAACTGCCATACCACCTGCTGGCCCCCTAGACTGGTTTTGAAATAGCACTTCTGGCCACTTGGTGGACAGGCGGCATGGAGGGGGAGTGCTCTGGGGCAGGAAGACAGTGTTGGGCCCGGATTTTAGCGCTGCTGGGTCACCAGTCGGGTGACCTGGGAAGTGACTCTCCCTCTGCGTGCCTTGGTACCCCACTGGTGAGACACCCAGGGGAGTGGGCATCAAGGAGGGACAGATGTGGCGTCCCCCACAGGCCCCCGGCCAGAGCTGGCGTCCCTCCGCGCCTCTCCCATGCCTTGTCGGCTCACGGTTCTGCCCGTTTCACACTCACGGCTGAAAACTTCCTGTGACGCGTCCGGAGAAAAAAGTGTAGCGCTGTCTTCCCCGGTTCTCACAGCGATGCGTGTCATCGTGAACGCCTGGCAACTGTGGGAGGGGAGGAAGAAGGAAATAAAAGTCAGCCACAATTTCACACCCCAGATCCGCCACTATGAGCCTTCGGGCGTGTCTCCTTCTGGGGGCTGAGCCACGTATTCTCAGAATTCTGAGGTGTGGCTCGAGGGCAGTGCGACAGCTTTGTCCAGGCCCCGGCCTGGCAGTGCTGAGGGTGGGGTGAGTGCTCGAGTCGCCGGCCCCAGGCGTGAGGGGTCAGCACAGGCCTCTCCCCCAGGGCAGGACTAGCCCTTCTCCCCTTTCCCTCTGCGGGGCCCTGGCCTCGGGGGTCTCGGGTGACAGCTGGGTTCTGGGGCTGTGAAGGGAGCACGCTGCGGCATGCTGGGCTCTGCACGCTCCTCCCGAGTGCTCACCTTCTCCTGGGTGGGACACGCTCCCACCAGCCTCCGACCAATTTCCCGGAGTGCCGGGGCAGGCGAGGAGCCCGAGAGGGCTGCCGTGGGCACTACACGGGCAATGCTGGAGGGACCTCTCGGGTGATCGAACAGAGCTGTGCATGCCATTGGGAGGGAGGGACCGCCAGTATAAATCCCAGCTCCGCCACTACTCGAGGCTGTCCCTGCGTCACTCGTCTTTCTACAGTGGGACAGATAACGTGGATCACGGCGCGCAGGTGGAAGACACGCAGGGACCAGCGCCTGGCACGTGTGGCTGCTCTGAGTATCCATGCCTGCGCGTGCCAAGGGCTCCGAGATGTGAGCTGTTAGAGTTATAAACAGGCTGGGGCCAGCAGGTGGCATGGTGTTTGAGGCGCTGGACTCCCACATGGTCAACCATGGTTTGAGTCCTGAACCTGGCGGCTTGCTTTCTCACTTTCTTTGGTCAAATGAAAATAAATAAATAAAGTTAAATAAAATAATTCTTTTTTGTAAAGATGTACTGCTTTTTAATTTTATCATTATTCTTCAATTTTGACTAGAGAGAGACAGAGAGAAAGGGAGAGTGAGAAAGCAAGCCGCCAGGTTCAGGACTCAAACCATGGTTGACCATGTGGGAGTCCAGCGCCTCAAACACCATGCCACCTGCCGGCCCCAGTAAAATAATTCTTAAAAAAAAGAAAACATAATTATAAGCAGGTGTGGGGCCAGCAGGTAGCCTGGTACTGAAGGCACTAGACTCCCACACGGCTGACCGCAGTTCGAGTCCTGAAATGGGTGACTTGACAGTCATGCTGGGCAAACATGCCTGTCTGCCCAGAATCCCAGGAGGACACCAGAGAAGTTACTGTGGTGTGGTCGTTCCCCTGGGGTGACTTCTCACTTTCTCTCTCACTCTTTCTGTCTCTAGCAACAAACAAACAAACGAAACACCCTAACAACTGCTTCTCAATATATTGGGTTGTCAGGGGATCAGCAGCTGGCATAATGGCTATGTCACTGGACTCCCATGTAGTCGACTGCAGTTCGAGTCCTGGACCCGGTGGCTTAAAACTCACGCCGGGCACATGTGCATGTGTGCCCAAGATCCCGAGAGGAGAATGGAGAAGGGACTGAGGCGTGGCCATCCTCTCTGGGGGTGATTTCTCGCTTTCTATCTCTCTGTCTCTCTTTGTCTAGCGAGCACACGCACCTATAGCAAAAAACCTCTCAAATATATATGTAGGGTTGTCAGAAAAGTCATGATGTATTTTTCTATTTTCGTATGCAAAAACGCATCATGACTTTTCCCACAACGTAATAGAAAGACTAAAACGACATAAAGGTTATCATACAACAAATCCCATCTCTGTCCTCCGAAACCCCCCTAGTTTCATTGTTAGAGGGGATTTTTAAAAAGAAGCAAAGGCCAATCTCAGAGCCTACTGGTTAGGGGAGTGGTGCCCAGTGGTTAAGGGAGCCGGATCCCACGTGGCTGACTGCCCCAGTTCCAGTGGCCTGAAAATACACTGGGTGTGTGTGCACATCTGCCCCAAGTCCTGACAGAATGGAGAAATGAGAGAGAAGAGATCGCAGTGTGACCACACCCCACTGGAGGGTGCTTTCTTTTTTTAAAAAAAGAATTATTAATTTAATTTTATTTCTTTATTTTAATTTGCTATAGGGGACATGTGCTCACCAGAGTGGGTGGGGGGAGTGAGAAGCACACTGCCAGGTCTGGGACTCGAACCACAGTCAGCCATGTGGAAATCTAGCACCTTAACCACCATGCCGCCTGCCAACCCTAGAAGCTATTTTTTTCTACCTTTCCTTTTTTTCTGGCAAGAACCTACACCTTCTGGCAATTTTAAAAAAGAGAAAAAGAAAGGAAAGGAAAGGAAAAAGATTAAAAGGGCACTTGACAGCAGCACCCGGCTTTCCTGCGAAGCGTCGGCATCTGAAATATCACACACACCTCCTCTTCCTTGTAGTGAGCTAGACACTGGCTTGAGAGGGCGAGGCCCTGGGGGAGGATAGCCCACGCAGAGCTACTCAGAAGTCTTTCGGCAGAGTGGGAGGTGTCCTTGGCAGAAACAGGAGGGTCGGTGTGCTGCCTGCGGCCTCTCCGGAACCTGCCGTCGGTCGTCCCCAGACGGCGTGTCTAGAGCTCGTGCCTCGCTTTTCGGCTCACAATAGCACGGACAGACTTCTGTGTCGGAGGGGACACTGCTGATGAAGAGGTTCACAGCTGCGAAGCTTATGCCACCAATCCCCTATGGGTGGACAGTTAGGTTAGTCTCACTCGCTGTCTTTCCTAGGTTTTAAGAAATACAGCAAGGCGCACCCTTCTATAGCTTTCCTCACTCCAAAGGGAGTGTTCCCAAGGTCGAGGGGGTGAGGGGACCCTGCCGGCTGGCTGGCCAGCTGCTCTGGAGGGCGGGGTCAGAGATGGCTCCGGGTCTGCCCCTCCCGGAGCCTTGGGTCCTGAGCGGCTTGAACCTGGGACGACCTCTCCGCACACACCCCCAGGAACATCCCTTTTGGAGGCAAAGACAGCAGTGCAGGGGGAAAGGGGTGGGGAGGGGACAACACCCGTCACCCTGGCGCCCTTTCTTGCCCAGAATGATTTAGACATTTAAGTTCTGCAAGTTTTCAAACACGTACAGCATCTGGGGAAATCTATCCCTGGATGTAGTAAGGCTGGCATCGGGCCTGTTTGTTTTGCCTGTGTATATTCTACACACATGTACACATGTACACACACACGGTCTTCAGAATGTTTGGGGGAAATGTGCATGATGAAAGAAGCATACACGGAGTTTTAGAAAAGGATTTGTTCCCAAGCCGCTGGGTCTAGAACTTGGACACGTGGTCAGCCAGGCAGACTCCAGTTCCCTTAACTAGGCTCTGGTCGGCCCTAGAATTCCAAATGTTTGCACCAAAACGAACTTGTACCACAATTACATGTTCACACAAACTTGTTTTTTTAAAAAAGAATTATTTTATTTAACTTTATTTATTTTTATTTCTTAATTTGACCACAGAGGGACAGAGTGAGAGAGAGAGAAAGTGAGAAAGCAAGCCACCAGGTCCAGGACTAGAACCACAGTCAGCCAAGTGGAAGTCCAGCTCCCTTAACCACCATGCCACCTGCTGGCCCTACAAACTTTTTTTTTAAGAGAGATTTTTGCTATAGTGCGTATACACTTGCCAGAGAGACAGAGAGACAGAAAGTGAGAAATCATCCCCAGGACGGATGGTCACCCCATAATCCCTTCTCCTCCATTTCCCTCTTGGGATTTTGGGCACGCATGCACACATGTCTGGCGTCAATTTTAAGCTGCCAAGTCCAGGACTCGAACTGTGGTCAACTACATGGGAGTCCAGCAACATAACCATTATGCCATCTTCTGGGCCCCACACAAACTTTTTAAAGTCTCTCTCTCTCTCTCTCTCTCTCTCTCTCTATATATATATATATACACACACACACACACACACACACATACATACATATATATAGACACACACACATATATTATACACATATATAAATACATATATTTGCTGAAACATTTCAAACCAAATTGTAAACATCATGACACTTCACTCCTAAATAGTTCGACACCCGTCTCCTAAGAATATGGCAACTGCCTTGCGTAACCTAACACCTAGGAGACTGAGCCGACATTCCCTAATATCCTTGGACAAATCAACTTTCGAGCTTCCCAGGTTGTCCTCCAAATACGCTGGAAGACCAGGCTCCAGTGGGCCGCCGTTCCCTTCTTTCCCACCCCCGAAACCTTCTTCCTCTCCCACCTGCGCCTCAAATCCCACGGCAACAGTGACTATGTCAGGTAGAGGTTCCCAGAGTGCCACAGCCGAAACAGACCAGGTGGAGGCGTGGGGTAGGTGGGGACGTTTTCCTGCAAGGGGATGCTGGGGGCTAGACATCTGTACCACCTCCTCAGGGTGGCTGAGCTGAGTGACACGATCCAGGCTCGTTTGCTCAGCCAGGCTCTGCAGCATGTTTCCTGCCCCAGAGGTGCTATGGGGCAGATTCAAACATGCTCCCCTGTGGGCATGGCGTGCAGGGCTCGGCAGTGCAGACGGGGACGCAGCCCACGGGTACAGCAGACAGGGTGGACAGGGACGCAGCTGATGGGCACATCCGGACAGGGTGGACGGGGACGCAGCAGATGGGTACATGTGGACAGGGTGGACGGAGACGCAGCCTACAGGCACGGCAGACAGGGTGGATGGGGACACAGCCGACAGGCACATCCGGACAGGGTGGACGTGGATGCAGCTCTGGTGCCACCACGCTGTGCAGTACACGTGCTGTGCACCCATGCATGGGAGCCCTGGCCGGGAGGGTGATGTGGCCAGCGAAGGGGTGGAGTGGCTCAGCCTGAGAGCGGTGAGGAGGAGCTGGCAGCAGCAGCACGGCAGCGGCGGAGGGTGAGCATCGGCCGGTCTGCGTCACCCTGTGCAGGGACCTGTTTTCCCCACGACCCCCATGGGAGAGGGGCCAGGGTCGTCCTCGCTTTCCCGATGAAAACCCAGGCTCAGAGAGGTCAGTCGTGTGCTCAAGGGTGCACAGCTTCTCAGGGTTCCGTTCTAGACTGTCAGCTCTTGGAGCTGTCCCTGAAGAAGCGTGTCCCTCGGCAGTGGCTGGGGGCTGCTCGGTCCCGGGACGTGAGTCGGGCAGGTCTGGGCCGAGCACCCTGAGGTGCTGCCTTAGTGGAGAGCTGCTGAGTTGGAGGAACACACAGGGGTTCTGGGCCCCGCCCTCTCGCAGCCTGTTGGTGACATTTGCTGACCTTTAGGTCCCCAGGGGCTGAGTCCTATCGCCTGGAGGTGCCAAGGAGTTTAGGAAGGTGTTGGAGACTCTGGCACAGGGCCCTGGTGCTCGTTTTCTGGGGGTCCAGGGCCCTCAGTCCGCCAGGGGGCCCAGCATGGTTGGACCCCATGTGGCCACCAACCTCACCTCCTGCCCTGCCAACCACCCTGTGCCCTGATGGGGAGCCCTGGGAGGGAGCCCTGTGTGGCACAGAGCTGGGACGTGTTTGCACCCAGAGGGCCAAGGAAGGTCAGGAAGGTGTCAGGAGTTCAGGGACTGGGGGGGCCCAGGGTCCCCCTCTGGGCATTGGGTGGGCAGGGACAGAGGTGGGGGGCCCTGGGAGAGCAGGAAGCACAATTGCCCTGGGTGCAACCTCCCCCCACCCCAAACTGGGGCATTGCCGGCTCCTCCGCCCTGGCCCAGGTCCCTAGAGGAGCAGGTGGGCACGGAGGAGCAGGCTGGGACCAGTAGCCTGAGTCCAGGGGCATTCTCAGACACTGGTCGATTCAGCGCCTCCTGCTAAGGCCCACCGATGTGGTCGCAGGCTGCCGCAGGGGGG
>NW_006160148.1:1129913-1133357 GCF_000334495.1 Tupaia belangeri chinensis
CTGGAGGGGCGGCGCGGAATGGCCCCATCCGCCCCCCGGAATGGCTCCATCCGCGCCCCGGAATGGCTCCCTCCCCGCCTCGGCCCAGGATCTGCCTCCACTGTTCTGGGGCACACACGTGCACCTGGGGACTGGGCACCTTCGGTCTTCAGAGGAGAGGGCGTTTCCGCATCCCTGCGCCGAGAGAATCAGGCTGGGCCGGAAGAAGACTGGCTGCAGGCCAAAAAGACACTTAAGCCGCGACTTCTGGTTTGTTAGTTTTGGAAGGAGGGGGGTCAGCAGGGCCTGGCTGCTGGGCTGCTGCGGTGGGAAGGCGAGGCTGGGCAGGGCATGGGGGATGGGGGGAGCCCCACAGGCAGGTACAGTAGGTGGCATCCGGTTGAGCCGTAGATCTGTGGGGACATGGTACCCTCAGCTCCCCAGATTCGGAGAGGAAGCGGAGGCTCGAACCCCCAGGGTCAGCAGTTTGGGCGGAGCTGAGTGGACACAGCACCTTCAGGACAGGGGCACGTCTGCGTCCCGCCCCACCACCATCCGCCGTGGCATGCTGACCCTGTCCTCACGGGCCATCGCAGCCTGCTTTCCTTCCCGGCCGTGTGACCAGCAGTGGTGGCCCTCATGCTGGACCTCGAGGCAACCCCAGCTCAGTCTCCCGGCTCCTCCCCCGCCACTCCATCGTCCTTCCCTTCCCTCCCACCCCTGCCACAGCCCCCAAGGTCCCTGCCCATGACGGGAACAGCCGTGTCGGAACGAAGGGCTCCCACTCGAAGCTCTGACCCGGCTTTGTACGCGCGGTTCCGACTGCAGCCTGCAGGCAGGGGTGGCAGGCGGACAGCACCCAGGATCGGGCGCCACCTTCGCCGGTTGGTCAAGATGGGACAGGGACTCGAAGTGCGGTGTGTGCGGTGAACATGCGTGTGAGACCGTGCCCCTGTGTGCACCTGCATGCACATGTGCCTGTGTTGGCGTGTGCGTGCCCTGTCCCAGGCTCTATCTGGGTCCTGGGCGGGGGCGGGGGGGTGAGCAAAGGACGGGAAGTGAGACCCAGGCCCTCCTGGGTGTCGGGCTGAGCTGAGCACCACGGCGCTGGCTAGCCGCCCCGGGCCTGCTCAGCGAGAGTCTACACAGAGGGCTTCTTGGTGGCTGGGGAGCTTGAGCCTCGCAGGCTGTGTCTCTCACTCCCAGAACAGCACTGTGTGTGTGCGTGTGCATGCGTGTGCGTGTGCGCGTATGTGCGTGTGCGTCTTACCCGGCTCCCCTGACTCCCTACCCTAGACTTGGCGGAGTCGTCCTTGTTAGCAGCCCTGGTGTTCCCCGGGTGAGGGGATTCAGCCGCTCATAAAACACCACTTCACGTTCTGTTTTCCTTCCCCTCCTCTCCCCGCCCCGCCGCTCCCCGGCCTGGGTTTCTCGCCTGCGTTTGGCCAGATATAAAATAAATACACTCGCTGTGTGGGAGGAAATGACCTCCGGGGTAGGGGCCTTTGTAACGGGGCCCAAGTGCTGTCGACAGTCCCTCGTTGCCCCTGTGTCACCGTTGTGCATTCTGAGACTGCCTGGGAGCTGGCGCCCTCCCCTCCCCGCCCCTGCGTTCTCAGGGCTGTCTGGCCAGGGCAGAGCCTGAGGCCATTGCCCAGCCTCCTGTTGGGCTTTTCCCCAGGCTTACCTCTGTCTGTCACTTCCACTGGTTTTTGTTTTGTGAAACATTTTTGCTATAGGACATGTGCGCTTGCCAGAGAGAGACAGAGACAGAAAGTGAGGTCACCCCCCCATACCAGAGGGATGGCCACGCCACAATCCCTTCTTCCCCATTCTCCTCCTGGGATTCTGGGCATGCATGCACATGAGCCCTGTGCGAGTTTCAAGCTCCAGGTCCAGGACTCGAACTGTGGTCAGCCACATGGGAGTCTAGTGCCTTAACCACCATGCCACCTGCTAGCCCCATTGAGAAACATGCTGGGCTCATGTGCATGCATGCCCAAAATCCGGAGAGGAGAATGAAGGAGAGATAGGGGCATGACCATCTACCATCTCCCCCGGAAGTGCTCTCGCTCGCGCTCTCTCTCTCTCTCTCTCTCTGGTGAGTGCAGATACCTTACATCAAAAACGTATAAAACAAAGCCTACAAGCCCGGTCACCTGTTGGGTTTTTAAAAACTATAAATATTGAGAAAAAGAGAATCAGCCTCATGCCGCGATCCCCTGGCCTCCGCTGGCCGGGTCACCAGCACACGTGTGTGCTCAAGGAGGCCCAGGGGCTGGAGCCCAGGACTGCTTGCGTGTGTCCAGGTGTGCCCTGGCTCGTTTGCTCTTAGTGACAGAAGTGCGTGGCTCGTCCCTAGAACGTAAACGGGGCGGAGATGCATGCTCCCTCCTCCCCTCGACCCCCACAGGACTGGCTCGGCAGTGTGGGCAGCGGCCAGGACGGCAGTGCCCCCCTCGGAGCTCGTCTGCCCAGCAGGAGGCCTGGCCTATGCAGGGCCTGGCCTGAGGGGATGGACACTCCCACGAGTGAACAAACCGGCGAATGACTCTAAGTGAGGGCACTGACGCCGCGCCCGCGGTCTGTCGGGGGTGGGAGAACCAATCTGGGGACGGCTGCTGGGGTGTGGCCCTTCCTCCCTATGTGACCTTGGGGAGATGTCATTTTCCTTTTGGGGCTTCAGTTTTTCTCTCTGCGAAGTGGACGTTGCCTCTGCACTCACGTCACAGAGCTGCAGGGAGGGCAGAAGTGGGAGGGAGAGCAAAGATTCTGATAGAAGGCAGCTGTGCTCACTGGGGAGAGAGAGAGATTGAGAGAGAGCGCTCCCCGGGGGAGATGGTCACGCCCTGGTCTCTTCTCCATTCCCTCCAGATTCTGGGCACACATGCACGTGTGCCCGGCATGTTTCTTAATCTGCAGGGTCTAGGCCTCACCCCGCAGAGTCGGCCGCGTGGGGCCCAGTGCCTCACCCTCTGTGCTACCTGCTGGCCCCGACAACGCCTGCCCTCTCCCTCTCTGTCTCTCTCTCCCTCTCCCCCTCTCCCTCTCTCCCCCTCTCCCTCTCTCCCTCCCTCCCTCTCTCTCTCTCTCTCTGGCAATAAATAAAGAACAAGACAAAGATGATCAGAGAAAAGAAAAAAAAGTCCAACTAAAAGTTTCAGAAAACATTAAAATTTAAGAAGGTAAAAGGATTAAGGAAAAGATCATGAGGCCGGGCAGTGGCATGCTGGTTAAGGCAGCTGAATCCCAACTGTGCAGTCCAAGTCCTGAACGAGGTGGCTTGCAAAACACACCAGGCACATGTGCACGCGTGCCAAAAATCCTGACAGGAGAAATGGATTAGAAGGGATCACGGCGTGGCCATCCCCCATGACAGGACGGGGGGTGGGGTGCTTTCTCACTTTCTCTCTGTGTCCAGTGGGTGCATGTACCCTCTAGCAAATTAAAAGAAAGAAAAGAAAA
>NW_006160148.1:1134202-1154227 GCF_000334495.1 Tupaia belangeri chinensis
GTGTCTCTCTCCCTCTCCCTCTCTCCCTCTCTCCCTCTCCCCCTCTCTCCCCACATGGGGCAGAACTGAAGACTACTCAGCAAACCAGTGGCAGTCCCCCGGAGCTCGTTGCCTTTGCTGTTGTACTGTTTTGTAACGAGACCGTCCCGAGCCATGTGTAGAAAACGTTTTAATCTACGCACATAAGATGAGCTCAGTACAAGCCCCACTTCCTGGGCTCTTCCACCGTAACGGGCTAGCAAAGTGGTCATCAGGCCCGCGTTAGGGAGGAGGACACCCGTACCCGAGGGGCAGAGACCGACCAGCCCGGGTGCGGGCAGGCAGAAAAGGATGAAGCAGATTCTGACCTGGACACGACTGGCCACAGTGGGGACATCGGTCCCCGCAGCAGCAGGGAGGCGGGCCTGGCCTTCAGAGCCAGCTCTTCTCTGAGGGGGCCTGTCCTGAAGCACATGTGTCCAGGAACTGCGCTGACACCGCGCCATGGAAGAGCGAGGGGCTTGGAGTCGCCGGGCGTGGTCCCGCTCTGCTCCCCCTGGCTGTGTGACTGTGGGCACACCCCTCCACCTCTCTGTGGTGCTGCCATGGAAACACCTGCACACGTGAAGTGCTGCTTGTCCTTCCCTGGAACACCCGTTGGCAATGCACCTCCTCTGTGTCCTTGCCAGGCCCCGGGGATCCAGCAGCAGGCACGTCGCCAGGGGTCTGGTTTCTGGGGGACAGGAACTGGCAGTGGGTGACGCAGAGGTGAGTGAGCACAGATGGATGGCAGGGGAGTGGGGAGCAGGGACTGGGAGGCGGGGCTGCTGAGCCGGTGGGAGGGCAGGGCATGAGGAGATGAAGAGCTGGTGCCTGGGGAACACTGGCCAGGAGGCCAGGAGGGCACGAGGGCTCAGAGCGGGCCGTGCTTGTGGACATGTGGCCTTTGCTTGGGACAGTGGGAGGGGTGTCCAGGAGGGACAGGTGCAAAGGCAGGGGCTGTAGGGGCAGGGGAGGGGCTCCAGGTCCTTGCTCCTGTGGAGCTGGCTCTCCTGGGACAGGGGCTAGGCAGGACCGAAGGTCTTATGCGGGGGCCACAGGGGACATGGAGGAAACAGAGCAGGAAGGGCCCTGGCACCCACAGGTGCAGTGAGAGGCTGGCCCCGAGAGGCACAGATCCCTGTACCAGGAACCCCGAGTCTGTTTCACGTTTCCCAGAGAGCTCTGGGGGCACCCCTCCTTAGCAGAGGCAGGGGATTGGACTAATTGACCTGGAGTTCTCAGACCCTCAGAAACGCCATGGGTCCAGTTTCCACCCACTGTCATGCGCCTCAGCAGGGTGGATCTGCCAGGAAGGTCGTTTTCTCACCAGCATAGCTGGCCTCATGGGGCTTGTTCTCACCTCCGAAGCTCCTGGAGGGTTGACGTCACCCTGCTGTTCCAGCAGCCAGCGCTAGTCTTTGTCTTTCCAGCTGTGTGGTGCTGAGCCTCTCACTCAACCTCTCTGTGTCTGTCGCCCAGGCTGTGAAACAAGGAGTGAAAGGCTGCTCTCTGGGCGAGGTCTGTGGCCATGTGGCAGCTGAGGCTCCAGGACTGCTCACCCACACAGAGGCGGCGCCAGCATGTCGGACCAGCCCGTGTGCTCCCCGCATCGTCCTCTGTAATTCTGCGGTTACTGTCTGAGCTTCAGAGAGGGGTTCCTCTGGCTGGGAGGGCAGAGCCGGGACTCAAATCCGGCCCCTTCCATCTGTGAAAACCCCAGTCCTTAGCCACTAGGCCGGTGCAGTAGGGTGGGATCGTGTGAGGGGCCTCCCTGGGAACATGTCCCACTCAGCACATGTCCCTGACACTTCCCCACCCTCTTTCCAAGGCTCCACGCCAGCTCCTCACAGCCCAAGAGGCCGTTCCCACAGCCACACCCACGATCTTAAATGGCCACAGGGCCGGGCTGCAGTCCGACCACAGAGCAGCAGGTGCTCCCACGCGTGGCAGTGTGCTGTGCTCGGCCCCCTTTCACCTTTGCTTGGGTGGCACGTCCAGCTGCCCCGGAGAGGTTCATGCCTGTTCACACAATCTTTAAACTGTTCTTATTGATCCTTCCCATCAGCAGAGCACTTTCCAGCTTGCCTAACACTTCAAAGTTGATGGGCTGGTGTCCCGACCCGGGGGGGACAGCCGAACAGGTTTCCTGAGTGAAGGAATGAGAGCCGGGACAAGCGGCATAGTGTTACAACACGGAGACGACAGTGTCGTCTGTTTACTGTGGGCAGCACGGTACAGCACAGAGACGACGCAGTGTCACAGCTCTTAAGGGTCGCGTCGTCTACCGTGAGCAGCACGGAGACGACGCCGTGTCACAGCTCTTCAGGGTCGTCCGGAGACAATGTAGTGTTACAGCTCTTCAGGGTCTCCCAGGTCATCTGGAGACGATGCAGTGTCGGCTCTTCAGGATCTTCAGGGTCGTCTGGAGACTGCGCGGTGTTTCAACTCTTCAGGCTCTTCAGTCGTCTTCCTGGTTGTCTGTGTTGTCTTCCTGGTCTTCTGGCTACTGTGGGCCAGGCATCATGGTTATATACACACTGGTGGACTGTGATTGGTTGTAAACGGTGGGCCGTGATTGGTTGTAAACGGTGGGTTATGATTGGTTGCTTTTGGACCAATCATGAGGTGCCAGATATGCAAATCTGAGGGATTCTAGTGGCCAATCAGAGCAAAGTTTCGAAGGTCAGGTTTTTTTTGAAGGCAACCAATCATGGTAATTGTTTGCTCCCTGAGAAACCTCGGCAGACTCGCTGGTGCACAGCCTCCCACAGGCCGGCAGGTGGCATGGTGATTGCAGCACAGGGCTCCCACATGGCCAACCATAGTTTGAGTCCTGGACCTGGTAGCTTATTTTCTTGCTTTCCCTTTCTCTCTCTCTCTGGCTAGATTAAAAACTAATAACAGGGGCTAGCAGGTGGCATGGTGGTTAAGGCAGCTGGACTCCTGCATGGCTGACAGCGGTTCAAGTCCTGGACCTGGCAGCTTGCCCTCTCACTTTCCTTCTCTCTCTCTGTCTTTCTCTGGTCAACTTCAAGAGAAAGAAAAAATGAATAAAATGAAATAAAATAATTCTTAAAAAAACAACTAATAACAAATGAAATTAAATAAATACATAATTAAAATAAAAATGGGTCACACCAGGTGTGTGTATGTGTCTGCCCAAAATCCTAGGAGGAGAATGGAGGAGAAGGGATTGCAGCGTGGCCATCCCATCTGGGGGGTGATTTGTCACTTTCCTTCTCCCTTAGCGGCCAATATTCATGGCCAGCATCTGGCTTCTAAAAGAAAGGCTTTTGGTCTTTTCAATCACTTGCTGATAGGGTGAGACTGCATTGTTACCCATAACCACATGACCTAATTTGGAATCAATCTTGGCATCCAATCTTGCATTTCTAATCAAATTCACAATCCACCTCTCAGCTTCTTCTGGAGTCATGTTTAGTTTATCTGCCAACATGTTAATGCTGATACACTGGTGGATGCAACAAGTCTCAAATATGAATAGACTAGCATTTTCAATAAAATCCTCAAGACAAGCCACCAAGAAGAAGTCATTTACAAACACTGACTCACATTACCTCAGTTTTTTCTGAGCTCCATTAAAATCAAAGTTAACATACAAGCGTTCAACAAATTATGTAATTGGGTCTTTGTATGTGTAAGACTCCTGTTGAGTAACTTTGACTAGATCTTTTAGCATCTGCCGGCACTTTTGGACATCTTTGTTTGTTATGACTGCCGTAGTCAAGTTGTGGAGAATATGTGGACACAATGTCTGAATTGCATTGAGATACTGTGGTTGGTAAAGGAAGAGATCAATAATATTATCATGGCCTTTGAGGTGGTTGAAGAAAACAAACAGAGACCTGTGAATGAGCCATGTTCACT
The DNA here is from genome assembly GCF_000334495.1 of Tupaia belangeri chinensis. NCBI lineage: Eukaryota > Metazoa > Chordata > Mammalia > Scandentia > Tupaiidae > Tupaia > Tupaia belangeri. The sequence continues at coordinate 1,138,112 of NW_006160148.1, forward strand.
GTTGAAGAGACTGGAGTGGAGGACTCACAGAATTATTATCTATGGTCTCTTTTAACTGGGTAAGGTCTTCCATGGCTGCATTCCAATTCTGCATTAAAATTTCAGAGGCCAGTTTTCCCCAGAGTGAACTCAAAGCATTTCTATCTGTTGCTGGAACCAAAACTCTAAAAAAGTAAAGATATTCTGCTGCTCCTGAATAATTTCCACATTCATATTGGAATTTTGCATACCTATACAGTGTATCTAAATATTCTTGCCTAAAACCATGCTTGTTTACCAGATAGTCAAACAGCATCCGGCCATCCCTGGTTGACTGCATTTGCCTTGTAGTTTCTGGATCTTCAAACATCTTCACAATCGGTTCTGTTTCTGCCTGAAGCTGTTTCAGTTGTGCAACAACTGTGGTTCTTTTTTCTCTCAAAGCATGAGGAATATCATCGGAATAAAGGTTTTTGTATACGTCCATAGCAAAGTCTACCATGTTGGTATCACTAAGAAGGTCCAATTTCCCTTGTAACAATTCTTTTTCATTGTATATCTCCTTTACAGAGAGAAACTCAAGGAGCGGAAAAACAAGATGACGGTCCAAAAAGTGAGCAATGCGAGTAGTCAAGTCGTACTCCGCCATCTTGCCAAAGGAAAGGGGAGTCTGTGTTCCAAAAAGTCCTTTTTTGATTTATATGTATCATATAAATCTCTCTCTCTTGTTCATACATAAACAATTATAAAAAAATAAATGTATATAAAATGGAATGAAATTCATGTGAAAATAAACTTTTTATTCAAACAGAGCTGAACAGTCTAAGCAGTCAAAGCTCTTACTATCCGCGGTGCTGTCTGCTATGCCAGCAACGTTGGTGACGATTCCTCTGACTTTGCATTGAGGTCAGTCTTACTCGTATAGAGCATGCCATAGAGCACGTCCCCGAGAGACAGAGACGCAGAGGGAAAGTGAGAAACCGCGCCGCAATCTCTCCTCTCTTCTCCTCTCAGGGTTTTGGACACGGATGCACATGGGCCTGGTCTGAGGCAACCGCACACTCACCCGTGTGGGATTCAGTGCCTCACCCACCGCGCCGCCCGTCCTCACACTTTTACCCACGCGTGTGTACTGGACCGGCTCACGCCAGCTCACGACGGCTGATTGTGAAATATCCAGGGATTTGGAAAACAGGTTTTAAACCGCTGGAGTCTTCTTATTCTCTTTTCTTTTTGAGTCTACTTCTTCCTTTTTTAAAATAAGAGCACAGATTAGTTTATTTTTAACACCCATCATGCCATGAATTCATAGGGAATAGGTTCCAGTAGCTCAGGCTCCTTTCCATCGGCTCTCACACAGTGGCTTCTCCGGGTGGAGCAGCTGGCGCCTCAGCTGAACCCAGGTCCCCGTCTCTTCGGCTTCTTTCTTTTCTGGTCATTTTCCTTCACACGTTTTAGGAAGCTATCTCTGCTCTTAGAGGGTTGTTATGCTCAATATGCACATTAACTCCCTTGGCGAGAATCTTGCTCTTAACTTGTTTGTTCACGACAATGCCAACAGCATGCTGGGTGACACTGTAGACTCTTCCAGTTTGGCCATGGTAACATTTGTGGGGCATTCCTTTTTGAACAGTACCCACTCCCTTGATGTCTACACTATCACCTTTCTTGTAGATTCACATATATGTCGCCAAAGGACCCACTCCATGTTTTCTAAAAGGCCTAGAGAACATATATCGGGTGCCTCTCCTCTTCCCTTTGTGCTCATTTTGGTTAATTACTGGAAGATGGCGGTTCCGGCCAAAAGCTGCTCTTTGAGTTTTAAAGTCAGCCTCAGTGGAAGTATTTACACCAGGGAAATTGGCAAATGCCGAGTTCAGGGCTTTGGTTCTCTAGAGATTGGATTCGTCAGCACACCGCCGAGAGTGGCTGCTCCCAGATGGGGCACGGTACTTCCGCCTCTAGACCCTTTCTCGATGCAGCATTTCTTGCGAGAACCAGGGGATGCAAGGACCTGCGGGCGCTGGCCTCCTGGTCCGCTGAGCCTCTTGCAGTGCTGGCCCCCTCGCGGCGCCCACGTGAGGAATGCTGCGGCAGAACGCGTCTGACCCACCCCGTCTCCACCCTGTACCCACAATCGTGTGGTTCCTGGAGGTTGAAAGAATACTCCTCTATTGTCTCTAGGATTTTCCTCCAAGCCACAGTGTCCCATACTAGATTAGGTGGTTAGCCGGGCAGACGACACTCCCTGGAGGGGCCCCTGGCCAACAGCTCGTATAAGACACACCTCAGTTTCAGAGACATTAAAAGGTAAAAAGCATGCCCAGTAGAGTCACCCCAATGCAGTGTAGCACTTTTTTATTTTTTATTTTTTTGAGACATTTTTGGTATAGGGCACATGTGCTCACTAGAGAGACAGAGAGACACAGAAAGGCAGAAAGCAAGAAACCACCCCCAGGGCAACGGCCATGGTGCAATCCCTGCTCCTCCATTCTCCTCTCGGGATCTTGGGCACGCACGCACACGCGCCCAGTATGAGTTTCAAGTTGCTGAGTCTGAGACTCGAACCGTGGTTGACTATGTGGGAGTCTAGCGACACAACCATTACGCCATCTGCTGGTCCCGTGCTCTTGGACACCTTTACTGAAGCAGCTGTTTGAGAGGCAGCTCGTCTTGGTAACCAAGTCCCATAGAGCGGATGTGCCTGAATGCCCTCATGGCCAGCAGCCTGAGTCAGTGACCAGTGGCTCCAGACAGGTGTTACTACCCGATGTACTGCCCTGTGCTGGTCACTCACTACCTCTGGCCAGGACACTGGGGAGACCCCAGCTCCAGCCTCAGGCTGCTTCTGGGTGTGGGCGAAGACGGGGCTGTACCCTTGGGGCTGGTCAAAGCAGTCTCAGGACCTGACCTTGGACACCATACTGCAACGACAGTGTCGGGTCGGCATTGCCGCCTTCCTGTCCGGACCGTGAGTTTCTTTCTCTTTCTTTTCTTTTCTTTCTTTCTTCCTTCCTTTTTTTTCTTCTTCTTTTTTTTGAATTATTTTATTCAGTTCTATTTATCATTATCATTATTTAATTTGACTATAGGGAAAGCAAGAAAGCAAGCCATCAGGTCTGGGACTCAAACCGCAGTCAGCCACGCGGGAGTCCAGTGCCCTAACCACCACACCACCTGCCAGCCCCAACTGTGAGCTTTTTGATCTAGGTTTGAATCATCTTTGTGTGCTCAAAGCCCCGCCCTCCTCCAATAAGGAGCACATGCCCCGGAACATTTGAATGAAGAGTGGTTGAAAGGCCGAGGCTGGAGAGACTGCCCTCTGAAACCTGTCTGCCCCGCTGTGCTTCCTGAGAAGTGGCAGGAGCCGATGACACGAGGCAAAGTAATGTAGCACTGAGGGGTCAATTGTGAGCACAGATAGGGGACCCCTTCAGTGGCTCAGCCTGCCCTGACCCCACCTGCGGGGGCCCAGGCCTGGGTCTTGGGGTGGAGCAGGGAGTAGCAGAGAGGCCTGGCTGAGACCAGCCCTCAGAGCCGGGGGTGCGGCGTGACAGGAAACAGAACCCACAAAAGGAGTGGATCCAGACCCAGGCAAAACAGGCCTTCCAGAAAACTGCAGGAGGGGCTGGGACATCACTGGATCGTTTTTCTGTTTTCCTATGTGAAACTGCATCATGACTTTTCAGATCCAGTAGGCGTGTGCTGAGGATGGAGCGAGAGAGTTGGAGGGCTGGACGTCTGGACGAAGGCGAATCCAGGGGACCGTGCTTCTGCTCCTGGCTGGTAGAAGAGCCTCCGGCCTAGAGCTACACCGCAGGCCAGGCCCCACCCTGTCGTGTTCTGTCCCCATGACTCCAGGTACTTACCGCCTCCTACAGGCTGTGGTTTCTCCAACTACAGGTAATGCTCCTGGTCCTTCATACTGTCCATGAGAAACATTGGCCTGCAGTTTTGTTTTCTTATAATCAGTTTGTCTGGAGTTGGTATTAGGGTAGTGCTGGCCTCACAGAATGAATTAGAAATATTTGCTCTGCTTTCATTCTCCAAAAGACTGTACAGAATTGATAAAATTTCTTTCTTAAATGTTTAGTAAAATTCACCAGTAAACCCATCTGAACCTGGTGCTTTCTGTTTTGGAAGGTTGTTATTTTTAAAAAATTGCTTGAAGGTGCGTGTGCTTGCTGGAGAGAGAGAGGGAGGGAGGGAGAGAGAAAGAGAGAAAGAAAAAGAGAAAGCAACCCCCCCACCCCCACAGACAATGGCTGTGCTACAATCCCTTCTCCTCTGTTCCCCCTTCCAGGATTTGGGGTACCCATGCGCACATTCCTGGCATGTTTTTCAAGCTGCTGGATCTGGGACTCCAACCACAGTCGGCCATGTGGAATCCAGCCTTCTTAAGCACCACGCTACAGACTGGCCCGGGTTGTTAATTATTTATTCAACTTATTTCATAGATACAGACTTGTTTAGATAGTCTATCTGGGCCCAGCAGATGGTGTAGAGGTTATGTCACTGGACACACACATGGCTGACTATGATTCAAGTCCTGGACCCCATGGTTCGAAAATCATGCAGTGCACGTGTGCGTGTGTGCCCAAGATCCCAGGAGGAAAGTGGAGGAGAAGGGATTGTGGCGTGGCCATCCCTCCTGGGGGGTGATTTCTCACTTCCCCTCTCGCCGTCTCTGTTTCTCTCTGGCAAACACATGCACTCTAAGGAAAAAATCTCTCTTAAAAAAAAAAAGAAAGAACAATAACAACAAAAAGATCATCTATTGCTTCTTTTTGGCAGATCATGCTTGTAAGGAATCAGTCCATTTTGTGTAGGTTATTGATTTGGGGTACAGAGCTATTTCTGTATTACTTAATTATTCTTTTAATGTCAAAGACATCTGATGTCCCTCTTCCACTCCTGAGGTTAGTAATTTCTGTCCTTTCTCCATTTTTCTTAGTCTGACTAAAGGCTTATTACTTTTATGGATCCTTTCAAAAAGCCAGTTTTGAGTTTTGTTGACTTTCCTCAATTTCCTGTGTTCAATGTAATTGATTTCTGCTCTGGTTCTCATCATTTCTTTTCTTCTGCTCACTTTGTTCTTCTCTTTCTAGCTTCGTAAGTGGGCACTTTTTTTGGGGGGGGGCAAGATTTTTACTGTAGGGCGCATGTGCTCACTGGAGAGACAGAGACAGAAAGTGAGAAATCACCCCCCAGGGGGGATGGCCATGCCACAGTCCCTTCTCCTCCATTCTCTTCTTGGGATTTTGGGCACGCACGCACACTTGCCTAGTGTGAGTTTAAGCTGCCAGGTCTGGAATTCATACCAAGGTCGGCCATGTGGGAGTCAAGCAATGTAACCATTACGTTGTCTGCTGGTCTCTTCTTTTTAAATATATGTATTTAATGCAATACATTTATCTCTAACCACTGCTTTCACTGCCCTGAACATTTTAATTTTACAATTTTGTTAAGTGGTGTTTTGCTTTTTGTTAAAATATTAAATTTTTTTGAGATTTCTTTTTTGACCCATGTGTTATTTAAAAGTATATTGTTTAATTGCCACATTTGGGATTTTCTAGTTATTTTTCAATTACTCGTTTCTGTATGAATTCTGTTGTGTTTTTTTTTTAATTATTTATTTTCTTATTCATTCATTTATTTTAATATGACCAGAGACAGACACAGAGAGAGAGAGGGAAAGGGAAAAGAAAGCCACTAGGTCCGGGCCTTGAACTGCAGTCGGCCACGTGGGAGTATCTAGTGCCTTAACCACCACGCCACCTGCTGGTCTTAGAGCAGGAATTTTAGTATTTCTTTTCTTTTACATTTGTTAAGGTGTGTTTGTGGAAAGTTGTTATTCCACCCTATGGATATGCTACATGGGGGTTGTTCCTGTCAGTTTCACTGCATGAATCGGTGGCTTTCAGCACATCAACAGGTCACACGGCCGTCCCCTCTCTGTAGTTCTGAACATTGTCATCAGAGCCCCTGAGCCCATGGAGCAGTCACTCCTCCACCCTCCCCTACTGGCAGCCAATAATCTGCATCTCGTCTCCATGAATCTCACTAGTCTGTGTTTTCATGTGAGTGGGGCCATGTGCCTTTCGTGCCTAGGTTTTTTTTTTTTGTAGACTTTATTTCTCAACATAGGTTGCCTTCATAGGTTGCATCTCATCAAGTTCAAGGTAGGGTTTTTTTTTTTCCCCCTACAGTTTATTTATTTATTTTCTCTTCCCAGAAATGGGGGGAGAGAGAGAGAGAGAGCAAGCTGCCCAGTCCGGGACTTGAACCGCAGTCCAGTGCCCTTAATCACCACACCACCTACTGGCCCCCTGTACCTAGCTTTTTTTTAAGTACATAAACCAATAACATCATCATTTGTTACCAAGTAGTCATACTGTCTGCCTTCTACTGTATGTGCTACATTGAAACATTTTTATTGCCTTAGAATATAGTAGATGTTGTGGAGTACAAGGTGAGTTTTTAGCAGTGAATACAATGTGTGATGAGTCAATCAGGATAATTAGTGTACCATTACTTTGTGTTGTGAACACCTACGTGTGCTTGGTACGCGTGCGCGTGTGCCCAAGATCCCGAGAGGAGAACGGAGGAGAAGGGATTGCGGCGTGGCCATCCCCCTGGGGGTTGATTGCTCGCTTTCTGTGTCTCTCTGTGTCTCTGGCAAGTGCATGTGCCCTATAGCAAAAACTCTTGTAACTAAAAGGGTGGGGGCGCTGGCAGGTGGCGTGGTGGTTAAGGGCGCTGGATTCTCACAGGGCCGACTGCGGTTCATGTCCTGGTGGCTTGCTTTCTCGCTTTCTCTCTCTGTGTCTGATAAAACTGAAAAAAAAAATAGTAATAAATAAAGTTAAATAAAATAGTTCTTAAAAAAAACCCTTTTTCAATGACTCTGAGATACACAGTAAGTTGTTAAACTATCCACCCCACTGTATTTTATAACAGTAGATGGTATTCCTCTCATCTGTTTATAATTTTGTTCCCACTAAACAATACCCCTGTAAGCCCCCCTCCTCCCCAGTCCTTGCCAGCCTCTGGCAGGTCATTCCTTTTTTTTTGTTTTTTTTTTTTTCCTTTTTTGGAGAGGTTTTTGCTATAGGGTGCATGTGCTCACCAAACAGAGAGAGACAGAGAGATAGATATTGAGAAATCACCCCCCAGGGGGGATAGCCACGCCGCAATCCCTTCTCCTCCACTCTCCTCTCGGGATCTTGGGCATGCACGCACACGCGCCTGGCGTGAGTTTAAGCTGCCGGGTCCGGGACTTGAACCGCGGTCGACTACGTGGGAGTCCAGCGACATAGCCATTATGCTAACTGCTGGTCCCTAGCAGTCATTCCTACTCTAGTTTTATGAGGTCATTTTTTTCAGCTCCACTCACGAGGGAGAAGGCGGCTCTCCCTTTCTGAGCCTGGCTTACTTCGCGTGGCGTGGCGTCGCCCAGGCTTGCTCATTCAACAGCTCCGTGACGTGTACTCCGCCGGACGCACACAGGTCCTCTCTGTCCACTCGTGCTGATAAACGTCCCGGTCACATCCGTACCTTGATGTTGGGGTGCAGAGATCTCGACACACTGACCCCCGTCCTCTGGAAGTCTCAGCAGTGGGGCCGCTGGGTCACATGGCAATTGGGCTTGTAGTTTTCTGAGGACCCGCCATGCTGTTTTCCGTAGTGGCTGGACTAATTGACATTCTCACCACCGGTGGACAAGTGCCGCTCTCTCCACATCCTCACCAGCGTTGCTTAGTTCATGTTTTTGTTTCTGTTTTTGATGCTCGTCATTTGGCTGCAGTGAGATACCTCGCTGTGGTTAGATCTGCACCTCCGCACTGATGAGCAGGGCTGACCGGTTCCTCAGATGCTTGGTGTGTGCCGCTCTTTGCACTTGCGGGTTTTCAAGCCGCTCTCACGCTGTAGCAATTCCTTCTCGCGGCCGAGTAATCCCGGGTGTACCCGAGCGCACCACGTCTCGTTAACCCAGCCATCCACTCACGCAGGCTAGGTGTTCCCGCCCCCGGCTGTACAAGTGCTGCTACGAGGGGTCCAGGCCCTTGTATGGAGACCTGTTTTCAATTCTTTGGGAGATATACCTAGAAGCAGAATTGGGCATGTGCGCTCACCAGAGAGACAGAGAGAGGGAAAGTGAGAAACCAGCGCCAGGGGGAATGACCACACGCAAGCCATCCTTCTCAAATATCCTCGAGGGATTTGGGGTGCACACGCACATGCACCTGGTGTGAATTTCTAGCCACCGGGTTTGGGACTCGAACCATGGTCAGCTGTGTGGGAGTCCAGCACCCTAACCACCATGCCATCAGCAGTGTATGAGGGCTACAGTTTTTCCACACTCTCACCAACACTTGTCTTTTTCTTTTTTTCTTCCTTCTTTCTTCCTTCCCTTTCTTTCACTCTCCCCTTTCTTTCTTTCTGCCAGGGGCTACGCGCACTCACCAGAGAGAGACAGAGAAAAAGGGAGAGAGCACGCCCCTCCCCATGAGGCGTGGTCATGCCACGATCCCTTCTCTATTTTTCTATCCTGTGCATGCTTTTAAAGCCACTGGGACTGGAGTCACACTGTGGCCCGTCATGTGGGACCAACTCCCTTGACCACGAGGCTACAGGGCTGGGCCGGCCCTTTCTTCTCACCATTCGGGAGGTATGAAGTATCTCGTGGGTTTTTAGAAGTGGTTTCTTTCTTCCTTCCTTTTTTCTTTCTCCTTCCTCTCTTCCTTCCTTTCTCCTTTCCTTCCGTCCTTTCTCCCTCTTTCTTATTTTGGACGTCAGGCCCAAAAAAGCCCTGCAGGGCTCAGCCGCATTTACCCTCCTCGCCCGCGGAGGAACGAGGGAAACCAGGGCCAGCGCTCTGTGCCTCGGCAAAGCTGCATCGGGGGCAGGGCGGAAGGACTTGAGACAGCACTGCTCTCATCCTGGACCTGTCTCTCGGAGTGCAGAGCTGTTACTCTGCCTGAAACTTACAGCTTCTTTTTCTGAACGTTTCCTTCTTTCTTCCATGAGTGAGAGATACAGAGAAAGAGAGAGAGGAAGAGGGAGAGAGAGGGAGCACCCCCAGCAGGGTCTGGATGCTTGCTCCACCCCCGCCTGCAGCTAGGCCAGGAAGCCGGTGCTTCCAGACTCAGGGAGGTTCCGAACTGAGCCGGGAACCTCCCCGCGTGGAAATGCCATGTTTTGCTGCTGCACTAGTCTGGCCCCTGCGGTCTGACTTAGGTTTCTCTAATCGCTGCTGATGCCGAGCCTTTTCCTGTGCTCCTGGCCATTGGTGCATGTTCCCGGGAGAAAGGTCTACTCGAGGCTTTTGCCCATTGTAAAACTGGGCTGTCCTGCTGTTGAGTTGTGAGCGTTCCTGATGTGTCCTGCATACTAGACCCTTACCAGACATGGGATTTATGCATCTTCTTCTCCGTTTTCTAAGTTGTCATTTCACTTTTTTGATAGTGTATTTAATGTACAATTTTTATTTTGATGAAATCCAATTTACCCACTTTTTCTTTTGTTGCTTATACTTTGGGGCTATACTAACAATTTATTACCAAAGTCAACATCATGAAGAGTTACCACCATGTGTTTTTCTGAGAGTTTTGTAGCTTTAATGTTTACATTTAGGCCTTAGGTCTGGTTTTTTTTTAAATTATTTATGCATTTATCTACTCATTTATTTTTTTAATTTGGCCAGAGAGAGACACACAGAGAGAGAGAGGCAAAGTGAGAAAGGAAGCCACCAGGTCCGGGACTCGAACCGTGGTCAGCCATGTGGGAGTGTCCAGCACCTTAACCACCACGCCACCTGCTGGCCCTCTTAGGTCTGTTTTGAGTTAGTCTTTCATTGTGTGAGGTAGGGGTCAACTTCATTTTTTAAAAATACTTACTTTAGGGGACCAGCAGGTGGTGTGGTGGTTAAGGTGTTGGACACTCCCACATGCCAGACCATGGTTCAAGTCCTGGATCTGGTGGCCTGCTTTCCCACTTTCCCTCTGCTCTCTCTCTGGTCTAATTAAAATAAATGAATGAATAAATAATTCTTTAAAAAATTCTTACTTTAACGTTCTTTCTTCGTTCTCTTTCTTTTTTTTCTTTCTTTCTTTCTTCCTTCTTTTATTTTAATTTGACCAGAGAGGGACAGAATGAGAGAGAAGGAAAGTGAGAAAGCAAGCTGCTAGGTCCGGGATTCGAACCATGGCCAGCCATGTGAGAGTCCAGCGCCCTTAACCACCATGCCGCCTGCCAGCCCAACCTTTTTTTTTTTTTTTTTTTGTATGTGGATATCCAGTTGTCCCAGTACCATTTCTTGAAGAAAACTAGAAAGAGGCAACATTTTAAAGAAAAATGTTATGCAAGGTACTCTATATATTTTAAAAATCTATGTATGTAAGTAGTCTCTGTCTCCCTACATATTCTTTAAAAAGTTCCCCAAAATATGAGTGTTACGAAAGAACTGTGCATGGATCTCAAAATGTTTTGTACCAAAATAAACTCATACTTCAATTCCATTTTCCACGAACTGTTCAAAGTCCCTTTGTGTTCTGGCTGATGCTCAGTGTGACTGTGGTACTGGGTGATGGGGCTGGGCCAGCAGGGTCACTCCTCTTCAGGGAGCTGGGGAGCCCTGGACCGCCTCGCTAGCTGGGGGGAGCCGGCACCGCGCGGGGCGGGGCTACTCGCTGGTGCCATCCATGCTGCAGAGACCAGGCTGAGGCCTGGGAGGTCAGAGCTTTCTCCCCGCACTCGTCCTGCCTCCCTCTACCCACCCCTGCCCCTCACCAAGTCCCCAGCTCTGAGTCTGCTATGAGGTAAGCTGGGAGGACAGAGTGGGGCAAGACTATGACGCTGTTCTGCTGTCCCTGCCGGGCACACGGACACTGCCTTGGCTCCTCCTTCTGCTGGGTGTCACAAGGAAGTGTTCCCCAGTCCGCGGCCACGTACCAGATCCCTGATGCTGCGCTGGGCTGCTGCAGCGAAGGTGCCACTCTGGGGAGCAGGCCACGCGGGACAGCTCCTGGGCTCCGGTGGCGCACACTGCCTGCCTGAGGTCTGGGGCTGAGGCTGGGGTAGACTGTGGAATGAGGACCGGTCCCCTTCTCCCCCTCTCTCATGGAATAAACAAATACATACTTGAGAAAGAAATGAAAGGGGTCGCAGCTAGCATCGGAGCTGGGGAAAGGCGGCAGCAGCTGGCCCAGGGCATGGCCACCTCATCTAATGGCGCCCTCCGAACCCCAGCTCCTCCCGCACTTAGCCTGGGGGCTTTTCTCTTTTTAGGTTTGCCCTAGGGCTGTACAGTTGCCAGGAGAGAAGAGTGGGAGAGCACCCTCCCAGGGCCGCCGCCCCACTCCCTTCTCCTCGGTTCTCCTCTTGGGCACTACGGCTGGCGTGCACAGGAGCCCAGCGTAGTTCCAAGCCTCGGGTCCAGGACGTGAATTGTCCACGTGGGCGCACAGGGCCATGACCACCCTGCCTCCTGCTGGCCCCGCCCCGTTGTACTTTTTACAGCGCTTCTGCCATCTGAGGCTCCACAGTCCATTTGCTTAGGGCCGCTCCCTCAACTGGGGCCAGGCTCCCGCCTCGAGCCCCCAGCACTGCTCTGTGGGGACCAGGGAAAGCGCAGCCCCCTCTGGCGGCTGAAGCAGGCCTGCGGCCATCCTAAAGTGGAGACCACTTGTGGGGGTGGCGGTGGGAGGAGGCGGCCGAGGTGGGGCGTTGCAGGTGGTGGGCACCCGGGCGTGGCAGCGCCTCCCCGCCGGCCTTCTTGCTGGGTCGGCGCAGACCTCCAGGAAACGTCATGCTTTTCCCAAACCTCAGAGTCGGCAACGCCAGTGGTCTCGCTGCCTCTCTCCCTGCCCGACTGACTTCAGAAGTCAGGAGGTTGGCCCGGTCCCGCGGAGTGCAGGGAGATATAAGCTGCAAGGGCCTGGCCCATGTGACGTGAAAAAAACAAAACAAAACAAAACTCCGGGCCCTGGAAAGGCTCCACCGCCTGCGGGAATCAAAGGTCCATTCAGAGCCGCAGGACCCCGCGTTTGCCGCTAATGAAAACCAAAGCTCTCCCCTCCCGGCCGCTCCAGCGCTGCCGCAGGGAGGGCTGCCCGGGGAGGGCTGCCGCGGGGCACGGGCCACCCCTCCTGCCGTGGGCCCCGCTGTGTTAACATAGTTTCATGATAATACGGGCCTCGTATTTCTCTAATTCCAGGCGGTGGTGATTTAGGACTGACTGGTTTTCATGGAAGAAGAAATAGAACCTGTTTGAGGCAGGCAGGGACGGCCACCTTGGCAGATAGGCCGACTGTCCATCCCAGGCGGTAAGCCCAGAGCCCGGCCCACCCCTGGGGAGCCCGGCCCACCCCTGGGGAGCCCTCATTCGCCAGGCCCCCCTTCAAATGCCCAAGGGCCAGCTGGCGGTGGCGGGGATACAGAGCCGGGGCTTCCGCCTTTGGAGTTCCTGCTTTGTGAAGTCAGGAAAGCAGACACGGCACTCTCGGCAGTACAGAAAGGGCCATAATCTTGGGGCCTTTCTGAGCGAAGGTCCTGGGTTCACATCCTGGGACCTCCTTGCGCATAGAACACAGGCACATCTGTGGTCCTGGCAGGCTGGGCCTGGGGGTGGAGCACAGCATGGAGGCCCTACTGGGGGTGCCTGTCTCCGTCTCTGTCTCTGAAGGAGGAAATAAACAGGGCCAGCCAGGTGGCATGATGGCTAAGGTGGCTGGATCCCATGTGGCTGGCTGTGTGGTCTGAGTCCCTGACCGTGGATTTACACATGCACACACACGTAGCCGGGGTGTTTTTCAAGCCACCAGGTCTGGGACTTGAACTGTGTTGGCAGCTATGTGGGACCCAGGAGCCTTAACACCGCTACCTGCTGGCCCCGAGCGGTGACCTTCGGAGGAAAGCGATTATGTGTTGTGCTCTTGTGTCCTTTCGGTTCACCTGTATTGTCTACCTTTATCCCGTGACTAGGTACTACTTGGAGCTATTTTAAATATTAAAGTTTATCTCAACTCGAGAAGCTCAGTTTCAGAGTCTCAAAACACTATCTCCCTCGATCACAGAGGAGGCTGGCCCAGACTCTGAGCCGTGGACCCTGTAGTCAGCAGCTGCGTGAGCCGTGGAGGGGCCGGAGGCAGGGTACACGACCTCACCGAGACCTCGGGCTGCTGGGAGGGAGCCAGCAAGGGCACCCGCCTGGACAATAGCCATGACCACTGTCAAGATCTTGTCGGCAGCGCTGCAAAATGCCATTAGCCCTGAGTGCGTGGGGACATTTAGGCCTGGCTTCGGTGCTTCTCGGGCGTTAGTGCTAAAGACGGCCCCTCCCCCAGTCCTCCCGCACAGGCTTCACCTTCCTTGGCTCGGACCATTGCAGTAGCCCGTGGGTCAGACTCTGCACTGTCCTGAATGCACGCTGCCGTGGCAACCCCTGCCGCCATTCCTCCACCTCTCAGACTGCCCTCCTCAGCTCAGCCGCACTTAGCCATCCGGCCTTTCCATGTGGGGTGCCCTCTGCTGAAGGCCGTCCTGCGTCTGCCCGGGGATTCTACTCATTCCCGCTGTGTCGAAGCAGAGGCACGCCTCCTCTGAGGAGCCTCCCGTGTCTGTCCTGACCCACGCGTGTACCCAGGGCTAGTGGGTCCTGCCTGCCTGCCTGTCTGTCCTGTGAGCTCCTAGAGGACACTGTTTTGGGGTCCTGCTCCCGGACGTGGGCTTGGTCTGTCTGTGAATGAGTGAGTGGATTCTGGCCAGGGCTGGAAGATGCAGGTGGAAGAGGGGAGGTGGGGGGCGGCCCAATCTGCTGCCATCCAAGAGGACACCTGAGGGGCTCGAGCTGTTTCCAAGAGTCAGGTGGGCAAGGAGAGGTGGCGCGTGGCTGCTCTGCTCCCCTGGCCCGTGGGGGCCCGAGTGCCCTTAGCTGCAAATGGAAGCCGCGGCGTGGGCTCCGCTCCACCCCCCCTGGCCAGCAGGTCGGGCCCATGCAGGAGGACAGGCTTTGGGTTTCTGCCAGGACAGTCACTTCTCCTGCCGCCCTGCCCCCTGGGTTCATTTCTGACCCCACAATAAGCCCACCCACTGAGGCATATCCTTATCACGACCTGGCGGTGGTGTTGGTATAGCCAGGAGCTGCCCTGGCCACGGTGGGGCTGCTTATCCGGCACAGTCTGGGGCAGGGGCAGGGCAGGGCAGGGCCTCCATCTACCGTGCCCTCCTGTCACGCTGCTATCTCTTCGAACCCCCAGTTTCCCCTGGGATACACGTCACCCGCTCTGGCCTGTAGGACCTGCTGAGATGCCATTCCTCAGAATAAAAGCCCAAGCCGTCCCTGTGGCCAGAGCCCAGCTGTCACAGCGCTCCCTGTGACTGTGACCGGGGTGGCGAGGCGGGTCTGTCTGGGGGCCACTTCCCCCTCAAGAGGTTCCGTGTACAGCCCAGTGCCCAGAGGCCATCTCTGGGGTACAGGCCAGGACTATGTCAGTCTGCCGAGGCCAGCCAACTGTAGGCTATGGGCCTGGAGGGACACCTTGAGCCTCTAAGATGGAATTCTGGAGTCCAGGGCTCCGGGACCAGAATGGCCTCCTCTCTCCAGCCTGGCTGCTTCCTGTCTGGAGCTCCTGCCGGGCTCAGGGGCAGGGCCCAAGGCAGGCAGACCTCAGCCCCACCAGGGCCTTGGGGGCATTCACCTTTACTTCTGTCAGTCCTGGCCCATAGGGGGCGCTCACCCAGGGGCACTCACACAGGGGTGATCCCACGGGAGTGCTCACACAGGGGTGATCACATAGGGGTGCTCACACGGGAGCGCTCACACGGGGGCGCTCACACGGGGGCGATCACACAGGGGTGCTCACACAGGGGCGATCACACGGGGGCGCTCACACCTGGGTGATCATATGGGGGCGCTCACCCAGGGGTGCTCACACAGGGTTGCTCACCCGGGGGTGATCATACAGGGGCGCTCACAAGGGGACTCTCACACAGTCTAACTAGCAAGGGGGCCCTGAGAGAGTCGGGAACAACCCACTGCCAGGCAGCCGAGGGAGGAAACCCATCAGTCCCCATGCCCTTTTAGGGGCAATCTCCAGAGGTCGTGAGTTCTGTCTTATACCGAACCCACCCTACCTTTGGGAAAGGGTGAAGTGGGGTGGTCATAGAGGCAGCCCCCATTTCATTCTCTTCCAAAGTGCGGGGGAGGTGGGGGTGTCCGCTCTCTCTGCTCACAGCCCCCCGCCAGGCCCAGCCCTGCTGCCACCTGCAGGCCACTGTGCTTACTGCAGCCCTGGGGCTGCCACCTGGGGCTTCTTTGTGCCTCAGTCTCCCCTTGGTAAGGTGGGTGTGCTAGTCTATGCCTGCTGGGGTGTGGGTGATGAGACTGAGTCGGGGCTGTGGAAGGCACCCTGTTCTAGCAGCTGTGACGCCAGTGTGGCTGGAGAGAGGCCATCGGCCCCTGCAAATGACCCCTAGTGAGCACAGACAAGCAGACACTGGCTCTGCGATGCTGCTTCGGACTGCCCTGCTTATCCCGGCAGACACCAGCCAGAGCACACCCTTGGGCGGATGTGCAGCTGCGGCTGGGTGCTGGCGGGCGGGGAGCTGGGCGGGCGGGGAGCTGGGTTGGTGAGTCAGGACCCTCCTGTGGGGGGCGGTTTCAGGCAGACCAACCTGACTGGGCAGAGCTTTAGGACTCATTTTAAAGTACGAGGGCGTCACTCAAGGTCTGTTAGGAAGTCCCCTCTACAAGTGGCTCTGGGGTGCTCACACAGGGGTGCTCACACAGGGCGCTCACATGGGATGCTCGCACAGGCACGGGGTTGAGTGGGGAGCCCCACGTGGGCCAGGCCTCCTTGCCGACAGGGAGTGGACGCGATGTCCAGCCAGGGCCCCATACTCACACGCATGGTCCCCACCACTGGGCTGTGACCCCAGCTCAGGGGTGACCCGGAGTCTGGTGATACACCCCTGGGCATCTCAGCCACCTCTCCTGTAAAAGGGGGAGCTGACCCCGCCTGCTAAGTGTTGTTACCGCCTCGCCACGTGCTGGGGGACATGGCCACATAGCGGGCTCTGACCAAGCCCCTCCATCCACACCCCTCCCCGGCCTGCCTCTGGGGTCGGAGCCAGGCC
>NW_006160148.1:1155231-1173030 GCF_000334495.1 Tupaia belangeri chinensis
CCTCTGCTATGCTGCTTCGGCCTGCCCTGCTTATCCCGGCAGACACCAGCCAGAGCACACCCTTGGGCGGATGTGCAGCTGCGGCTGGGTGCTGGCGGGCGGGGAGCTGGGCGGGCGGGGAGCTGGGTTGGTGAGTCAGGACCCTCCTGTGGGGGGCGGTTTCAGGCAGACCAACCTGACTGGGCAGAGCTTTAGGACTCATTTTAAAGTACGAGGGCGTCACTCAAGGTCTGTTAGGAAGTCCCCTCTACAAGTGGCTCTGGGGTGCTCACACAGGGGTGCTCACACAGGGCGCTCACATGGGATGCTCGCACAGGCACGGGGTTGAGTGGGGAGCCCCACGTGGGCCAGGCCTCCTTGCCGACAGGGAGTGGACGCGATGTCCAGCCAGGGCCCCATACTCACACGCATGGTCCCCACCACTGGGCTGTGACGCCAGCTCAGGGGTGACCCGGAGTCTGGTGATACACCCCTGGGCATCTCAGCCACCTCTCCTGTAAAAGGGGGAGCTGACCCCGCCTGCTAAGTGTTGTTACCGCCTCGCCACGTGCTGGGGGACATGGCCACATAGCGGGCTCTGACCAAGCCCCTCCATCCACACCCCTCCCCGGCCTGCATCTGGGGTCGGAGCCAGGCCAGGTCCACAGCTGCTTTGCTCCAAGTCACAGCCAGGTGTGAGGGGTTCCTGGCCCCCCAAAGAGGAGGTCCTGCCGCTGTCCCGGGGCCAGGGTGGCCTGACAGAGCCGGACTCCGAGGCAGCGGCTCCCGCCCACCCGATGCAGGCAGCCCTGGGTACCAGCACCAGGGCCCTCCGACACATCTGAGTTGTATTGTCCTAAGGAACCAGGCAACACCCACCTTACAGTTAAATAGTACAGGAGTTTACTGTCCACGCAGGTTGTGCATTAGTTAAACACACCAAGCTGACGATAGTGCAAAGCGGTCTCCACCCCACCCGCCCGCTCCAGACGGCGGTCTGAAAGCTGAGCACGCAGGTACACAAAGGCTCTGTGCCCACTGCTGACAGCTTCTGGTGACACTGTACGAGCCCCTCCTTCCCTGTGCCACCACCTCGTCCCCTTGGAAGTAGCCTTAAGAGCACGGGCCCCTTTTACCAAGCCGAGCCATCTGCACCACCACGGGCCATAGTGAGAGCCCCGGCAGTCACTCACTGGGACAGGCTGGGGTAGGAGGAGCCGGAGACTGGTCAATTTACTTCCTGCCCCTGCCTGTGCCCGTGCCCGGCCGGGGGTCAGGAAGGGGTGGGGCTACAAAGTGCTGGGCACTGGGAACCCAGAGGTGCCCCTTGCTGGCCCAGGGCCAGCCTACCACCACGGAGAACAGGAGGGGAGGCGATCCAAGGGCAACGGGCTGCAGCTGCTTCCTGAGAAGGGGTGGGCAGCCCTGGCGCACGGGTCGGCAGGGCACCCCGGCAGCTCTTGTGAAGAGGAGGCTGTTTTCCAGTGAGGGCAGACGAGAGAGCTGCAGCAAGAGGAACTGGGGCAGGAGTGCCAGCCTTCCTGCCAGGGCGTGCGCCTGGGTGCTGGGACGCGGTGGGGTGGCCTGGTGGGCCCAGTGCTCTGACAGACAGCCACTGACGTGTCTGGGGGAGATCTCTGCACCAGAGGGCGGCTGGCAGCGATGGAAACCCGCACGCTATCTGGCCCTTGGGGGAATCATCCTTCCCACTGCACTTTGAGACCCTCGGAACAGACCTGAGCAGCCACGGCCTGAGCCCCTGGGCAAGGCCTGCTTTCCCGACTAAAAGGGAGAGGACACTGCCCCCAAGCACAGGGCCAGCCGGGGCACAGCCCAGCCCGCCCTCCTGTCCCGCCCCCACCCACCCCTACAGCCTCTCACCCTCCTGGACGACCGTCTGGGTGCTGCCGGAGTAGAGTTCCGGCATGTCGCCTCCAGAGGCTAGTAGGGTGCTGCTGAAGGAGGGGAGCCTCCTGGGGAGGGGTGGGAGATCTGAACCACCCTGCGCCCACAGAAGGCAGCTGGGGGCTGGGGCTGCCACTGCGGGTCTCAACTGCAGACCTTGTGTTTGAAAACGTGACTGAAGCTGCTTTTTCCGTATCAGTTTTAGGAACTGATTTTTGGTCCAGCTCGCTTGCTTTTGGACAACAACAGGTTAGAGAGTTGTGGTCAGGAGTGAGTGATCCGGCAGGTCCCTCCCAGGACTGGGACGGGGACACTGCTCTGCTGCCTGGACAGGACGGGTGTGGCCATCCAGCCCAACGACTCCTGCTAAAACTGACTGGCCTGTGTTCTCGCAAAGGTTGGAATTTAGGAGACAGCCCGGGGGAGGGTCTGACCCGACCCCCCAAGAGTGGCGGTGAATGCCTTGGCCTGCTAAAGTGCATGGGGACCTGGCTGTGGTGCCTGCCCTGGGTCTAGGAGCCTGCTGCCATGGACTGAGCGAGTCTGGGGTCAGGGACCCCAGCGGCTGGGACGGGACCAGGGGTCCTCACCGACAGGAACCGAGGGGCAGCACTGCCGCAGGACGGCTTGGGTGCGTAGCCACCCGCCCGTCAGCAAGGTCCTGGGTCCTGCCCGTCTACACGGAGGGAAACCCCTTTCAGGGGTGGGGGAAGGCTTTCCAGTTCTGACTCAATTTGTGTAAATAGAGGGAGGGCTGGGCCCCGGGGACAGGGTCTCTGAGGATGGGGAGGGGGTATTCCCAAGGCCCTGGGCTCAAACGCGGGCCAGTGCTGCCCCTCTCTGGGGAGACTGCTCTGTTCCAGGAGACCTGGGCCCAGGACAGCACCGGGCACAGCTGGAGACGGCGAGGAGGGCTTCCCATGGGGACGCAGGGGGAGGTGACTAGGCCCTGGCCGGGGGCGGTGTCCTGGGGGACTCCCTACCCCTCTGTACAACGTGCCTGGCCAGATGCACTGAGGCCCGTCAGCCCTGGAGCCTGAGTCTCCCCCCCCCCACAGAGCCTCGGAGCGGCCAGTCCTTGGAGAAAGATACCGGGGTCCCCGCCTCCTGCGGGGGGAGTCCCGGGGGTCAGTAGGGCCGCCACACGGCCTCGTCCATGCGGCCCGGCGTGCTCAGGGCTGTGGGTGAGTTGCTGTGACTGCCATCAGCCTCCACGCCGTCACTCTGGCCGCCCAGGCTGGGGTTCATGAGGTTGCCCGCGGCGACCGAGGCGGCGCTGCTGGTGCAGGAGGCCAGCATGCGGGTGGGCGAGCGGGGGCCCCCGCTGCTGCTGCCGGCCACCATGGAGAACTGGTAGGAGCCTGAGGACGTGCCATAGTAGAGATGGTAGGGGGATGGGTTGGCCTGGAAGGGCCCGCTCTGGTTCTGTGGGGCCCCCGGGTAGGGCGGCGGGAGGTAGGTGGGGGGGGAGCGGGCGGGGAAAAAAAAAGGCCCGCCCCCCCTGCCACACTGAGGCTGCGGATGCTGGCGCCCGAGGGCGTGGCGCTGTAGGGGAAGGCGGCCGACATGGCCCCTGGGTAATGCATCCTGGGGTCGGGGAAGCGGCTCTCGGTCAGGGTCGGCAGCGCTGGGAAGGAGCGGTCAAACTGGCGGGGGTCGGAGAACGGGTTCAGGTCCGAGGTGCCTGGGGGACAGGAAGAAGGGTCAGTTAGCCCGATAGTCCCTGGGGGCCCTCCGGAAGAGTGAGCAGGGCTCTGGCCCATGCAGCCCCTCTCAGGGCCCCTGGTTCTGGGCTTGGTTCTGCTCTTCCTGCACAGGGATGCCGGAGGTGAGGGGTGCAGAGCTGGGCCTGATGCAGGTAGGAGAGGGTGCCCTGGGCCCGAACCTGGGGGCGCCTCAGCTTCCCCCCTCGTCTAGCAGTGGGGGCCTAAGGGTGAAGGCGAGCTGAGGATAGGGTTTCAACCTGCCGGCAGGCTTGGCCAAGTCGTGCCCACCCCTACCGTTAAGAGCTGGCAGGACCATGGGTGTGAACAGTCTCCAATGGCCCTGTGAGGGAGGCGGGACCCCACCTGTGACGAGGAAACAGGCAGAGGTGAAGGCTGACTGTCCTGATGCTACCGGGAAAGGACTGGGGCTCGTCTTGAAGCCCTGCCCCTGCGGGGGCACGTCTGCGGGGGCGTGGACCTGCAGGTGCCTCTCCTGCCAGGCACAGCCCACATGGATCCCCTGCGCTCAGGCCTGGGCCGTGCGTGTCCTGCCTACCCCACCTCGCCCTGGGCCTGTGGGCCACGGCAGGCTGGAACTCGCCGGGGCTACACAGTGCCCAGATGCCACCAGATGCCACCCTCACCGCCGCGGCAGCCTGTCCAGCTCAGCCCCAGCCCCTGCGCCCCCAGAGTCGGGGTCCTCAGGGGCTCCAGGAGGAGGTGGTTCTAGCCCCTGCTCTGGCTGCTGTGATGGAGACCTTGCAGCCTCAGCATGCAGAGAGGCTTTGGGACGGATCTGATCTTGGTGAGAAGACAGGTTCAGAGGGTGAGGCACTGGAGGGTGTGCCGTAGGGTCACACAGCACACTAGACCCGCTCAGAACCTGCGTTGCTGTCCCAAGCGCCCCGCCATGCGTGCGGCCAGACAGCGCAGAACTGAGGTTAGCTGCGGGACCCCAGCAGCTGCTTGGCTATTCTGGCCTAGACACTGCGCAGCGGCGGTCCGTGGAAAGCCACCTGACCTCTCTGTGGGGCTTCCCCACGCAGAACAATGCCGTGTAGGATGAGGAGTCCGTCAGGCACAGGGCGCTCAGAACTGAGCTGGCCTCTCCTATTCTGGGGTCCTGCAATGACGAGGCCCGGACCCTGGGCCTTCCTTGTACCCCGGTGGCAGTCTCACCAGTGATGGCTAAGAAGGGGAGGGCTGGGAGGAGCCAGGCCTCTGTCCCGCCACCTCCGGGCGGCACTGCCATGGCTGGGGGTGCAGAGCAGCGGTGCCCCTGGGCTCCTGCTGCTTCGGCTCTGCCTGGGGAGCTGGGCGGGCTCAGGGAGACCTGTAACTTCCTGAGGTTTGGGGTCTTTGCAGGTCTTCCCTCAGCAGGGACTCCATCGGTGTGGGTCTGGGCAGGGGGCTGCCTTCAGCTCAAGGTGGAAAGATGAGGGGCAGGGCCAGGTGGTGGGGCCTTCTGGAACATCTGACAGCCTCCCTGACAGGCCAGCCTGGCCCTGGGAACAGAGAATGGACAGGGGCCCCTACAGGAACAGGGTGCTCACTGGCACAGCCAGGTGCATGGCTAGCACTGAGCGTAGGGGAGTGGGGGCTGCCCTCTGACCAAGAGCAGAACCCAAACAGGGTGCCCAGACGCCATAGCAGGGCCACGGCCCGGGGTACACAAGGCCGGGCACGTGGGCTGGGGCCTAGCGTGTGGCCCTGGGAGTATAGGTGGATTGCGGGCTCTGTGGGCCTGCCTGGCCCTGCCATATCCCCTCCTGCCTGTCTCCCAGGGGCCACCCCTCGGTGCTGGGGAAGTGCCCCTCAGGCCCCCAGCAGCTTCCCTGAGGACCCAACCTGCCCCCCAGCCTCGAGCCTCAGGAACCCAAGCCTGGCCGGGTGCAGCCAGGCCCAGCAGCGAGAGGCAGGTTTATTTCTCTCCGAGCGGCCGCAGCGGGCCAGCGCTGAATGAGCCTTTTGAGTGCAGAGCCCCCCTCGCGGGCTGGGCTAGGGGCGGCATGGGGGGCTGGGGCCTGGCTGGGACCAAGGGTGAGGTCACAGCTATAAATAGGAACCCAGGGAAGTGGGGAGGTTCCTCAGGATGGAGCTTGAAGGCAGAGGTCGTCCTGCCAGAAGGGAGGGTCGCCCAGTGGCCCCGGGCCTGGGCTGCCAGTGGCCCTGAGGCAGGGACCGTCTCCCTCCCCCGGGGGGAGAGGAGGAAACTGAGGCCCAGGGATGGCCAGTGACTGCCTAAGATCACATAGCCGAGACCTAGCAGTGCCACAATTCCAGCCAGCTCCACCTGACTGCGAAGCTCATGCCTCTTCCCTAGTCCTGGCTGTCACGGCCCCTTCTCTCATCCCAAGGAGGCAGGTCGGGAGACTGGGGGCCCTGCCTTGGGAGGCAGCAGGAAGAGAAGCCAGGCAGCCACCCCCGCCACTGGGGCCTTCTCCCGTCCCCGCCCTGCGTGGAGGTAGGTGCTTGCCTCCTGCCTTCTGCACAGCTGTGCCCTCTGGGCTTAGGGGAGGCCTGGCCCAGCCCCTGCGGGCACCAACGCCCAAGCCAGACTCCCAACTGTGGAAGGGCAGGTTAGGCTCTCCTGGCATGGGGCTGTTAGACAGGGAGCCACCGCTCAGCCCCACCTGCTGGGCTAGGGCTTCTCTCGGTGCACCCCACTGCCCTTGGGCTCAGCTCTGCCAGGGGAAGGCTGACCTATCAGGCCACCCTAACATGGCATGTGCTGGCTTGAGGGCAGGAGCAGACAGCTCCGACAGGGCAGGCGTGAGCCTAGAGCACAGGCACCTCCCGAGGCCAGGCCCCACCCAGAAGCTCCCCAAGGGTCGAAAGCCAAAGTGTCTTGAACGTGCTCGGGTGGCCTCTCAGAGGCTGGCTGGGGTGTCTCCCACCTGGGGCGTAGGAGGGTGGGGCCCAGCTTCCTGGCACGGGCCAGATGGAGGGACTTCTCTTCACACCTTGGGACTGCATCAAATCCCCTTGCCACTGTCTCACCTGCAGCCAAGGGCTCCCTTAGCAGGAGGCCCAGCGGGCCCCAGCTCAGCTGGCATGGAGAGGGGGTGAGAGAGGAGGGTCTGCAGCCCTGCTCCAGGCCTTCCCTGCCCTGGGTCCCCTTCTCTGTGCCCCCAAAAGCACACAAGTTCTTGGGGACAGTGCCACAGAGACGTTGCATCTGGGCCCTGATGAGCTGCGTGACCCGACAATGGCTCTTAGCCTCATTCACTTGCCAAACAGGTGCTAAGCAGGCTCCGTGGCAGAGGAAGAAAGGGCGCAGGGCTGACCGTGCCAGCTTCCCGCCTCCGTCCCGTCCCACTGCTGCCCGAAGACCAGCCGTGCGCACGGCCTCCTGCGCCCCGGAGACCACGGGCACCCGGGGGCGGGGAGCGACGGCATGGGCTGCGCACGGACTGCCAGAGCCACCTCCTCCAGGAGGCCGCTCGGTCCTCACGCCAGCCCGCTCCTCCCCGTCTGCACGGCAGGGAGACCTTGCCCTGGCAATGCTGCGTGACCCCAGGGCTGGGGCCCCTCACTGTTGCCACGGGGTGTTTGTGTGCTGCGATGTCACGGGGTGGGAGCATCCACTGCACCTCACTTCCCCACGAGAAAGCCGAGGCTGGGGCACCATGTACACAGCACAGACGCGTCCATCCCGGCTCCTCGGCCCAGGCATGCCTCAATTTTAACGGGCTGCCGTGGCATGACCCCCAGCCCCGGACAGGGCCCCCCGGCAGGACTCGTGTCTGTTCCGACGGGGTGGGCAGTGGGCTCACGCCCCGCTGTGGGCTGAGGGAATGAAGGGGCTGGCAGAGGGCCCCAGGCAGCCCCTGGAGCAGCGGCGAGCACCAGCCGCCGCCTCGGCAGAGCAAGGAGGGAGCGGGGAACAATCCGGACAGGCCCCCCGCCCTGCTGCCGCCCGCGGTGTGTACCTTGGATGGGGGTCTGGGCCTGACTGCTGAAGTGGGTCGTGGAGCTGAGGGAGCCGCGGGGGCTGGGCGTGCTCGGGGTCACCCGCATGCGTAGCCGCTCCAGGTCCCCGAAGCGGTCAGGGAACGCCTTGGTCTGGTCCTCCAGCTTCTGCCGGTGCCCTGGGGAGCAGAGGGAGCCCGTCAGTGGCTGTGCCAGGGAGCAGAAGGCGAGGGCCTGCTCTGCTGGGAAGGCCTCGCCGAGCTCGGACCTCAGGCCCCTGTGGGGAGAGCCCTGAGGTCCCCACCGGCCTCTCCTGCGGGTCCCAAAGTACTTGCGGCACAGAGAATGGTGGTCACGTGCCTCCCAGGGTCTCCATGATCACCCCGACCCCAGTGAGGGAAGCCCGGGGGTGGCACAGGCTGCAAAGCCAGTAAGCAGTGGAGACAAGGATCAAGCTCCCCTCCGGTGGTGTGGCCTGTGACTGCACTGCCACAGCAAGGCTCACAGGGGAGACAGGCTGCAGGGAAGGTGGCTGGGGCAGGAGCAGGCCCGGGAGCGCTGCCCCCCAGCCCCTGCAGAGAGCTGGAGGCAGCACAGACCGACTGTGGCTGGCTGGGCTGGGGCCTGAGGACAGCCTCCCTCCCTGGGCCTCCCAGAAGGCACAGTCCCTGGTGCTGGTTGGGGCTCGGGTACTCGAGGGGGCGAGGGGGTTCCCACCTCCGCCCACACTGGACCCTGGGCCAGGACACTTGCTTAGGGCGGTACACCTCCCACTGCCCTGCGACCGGCGCCACTGGAAGGACCCTAGCCTCATCCCTCTGGCCTGAGGTCCTGGCAGGGTCGGGTGGCCATGCCTTGCCCTCCTGCAGCTGGCTAGGGCCAAGGAGGTGTTTCTTGAGCAACGGCAATCTTGCACGGACCTCCTCCACCCACCCACCTGCTTTTCCCAACCACTCATCTTTAATGTCACGGGCAACACACGGACACCTGCCCCACGAAGTCATCAGAGACAAGTCCTCCTGACCCACCCCGGGCCCTGCCCACAAGTGCCCACTACGACCAGCTCAGATTTTCTTTCCGGCCTTTTTTATTGTTTTGTTTTACACACATGGAAACTTAAGAGCCAGTTTCTCAAGGAGCTTCCGTGGAGGGTCCAGCGTGGGTGTCATTTTAGTAACAGCCTTGGGAGCCCAACCTCATCTCCCTATCTGCGGCATGGCACAGAACCCAGTCCTCTAGCGAGGACAGCTCCTGCAAGCCCTCAGAACCCTCCGTGGGACAGTACGGGGACAGCACAGCATGCCACTGGACACCCCTTGTTCTTGCTGGTCACACCCACTGGAAGCATGGTCCCCTGGAAGCACGGCTCATCTCCAACTGTCCCCGTTTCCTGTGCTTGTGGCACTCCCAGACCGCCCTGTTCACAGGCCGACACCAGGAAGGGGCTCTCCCTGGGAGGGCTCGCCATTCCTGGGTCCTACTGGCTAGCCTGATGGCAGAGCAACTGGCCCTTTCTGCCCACTTGACCCCCGAGGAGGTGGCCAGGTAGGAAGGGCGACTGGGCCCCTCTTACTGACAGGAGACCTGCAGATCAGAGAGGTGAGATGGCGTGGTTAAGGTCACACAGCAAGGAAGGGGCCCAGCAGATGGAGTAATGGCTATGCCGCTGGACTCCCACATAGCCGACTGTGGTTCAAGTCCCAGACCCAGTGGCTTAAACTCACTCCCGAGAATGGAGAAGGGATTGTGGCATGGCCATCCCCCCGGGGGGGATTTCTCACTTTCTGTCTCTCTGTCTCTCTCTTTCTGGCGAGCTCATGTGCCCTATAGTAAAAACCTCTCCCCCTCCCCCCCTCAAAAAGAAGGAAGTGTGGAGAAAGGCCTAAGTAAGTGGCAGAAGTCCGGGTCTGATATGATGAGGGATTTCCCAGATCGACAGAGACCAGTAAAGTAGGGGACGGGACTAGAACCCCTTACTGCCCACCTAGGGGAGCGGCCAAGAGAAAGACCACTGGGCAACAGGCAAGAACGGGGAGCGTCAGAAGCCTTGGATGGCCTGACTCCTGACTTTAAATGGGGCTTAGTGGCTTCCAGCGCCCACAGATCCCCAGGCACCCTGTACCCCTGCTGTGAGCTCAAACGTGCCTTAGAAATGGAGCGAGGAGGTGGGACAGATGGCGCGGTGGACGTCCGCATGGCCAAACGTGCTGTGAGTCCTGGATCTGGTGGCCTGAAACTCATGCCAGGCATATGTTTGTGTGTGCCCAAGATCCCAGGAGGAGAATGGAGGCGAAGGGACTGCAGTCTGGCCACTCCCCCGGGGTGATTTCTCACTTTCCCTCTCTCTGTCTCTCTTGTCTCTCTCTCTCTGGCAAGCACTTACACCCTACGGCAAAACAAAATAAAACCAAACAAAACAAGAACAACAAAAAACAAAAACAAACAAAAAACCTATTAAAAAAAAAAAAAGAGAGAGAGAGAGAGATGGAGCAGGGAGTCTGGGAGCCGTGGGGGCTCAGCAAATCCCTTAGGAGCAAGGAACCCCTTTCTTCTCTGACAAGGCACAAGTCCGGCAATCTGTGGGACACTTGGCCATGGGAATATGAACAGGAGTCCTCCAGCCGGACTTGTCACTATCTTCTTCTTTGTTGGAGAGGTTTTTGCTATAGGCTGCGTGCACTCGCCAGAAAGACAGAGACACAGACAGAAAGTAAGAAATCACCCCCCAGGGGGGATGGCCACGCTGCAATCCCTTCTCCATTCTCCCCTTGGGATCTTGGGCACGCACGCACACACGCCCAGCGTGAGTTTAAATCACCGGGTCTGGGACTCGAACCACGGTCGACTACATGGGAGTCCAGAGACATAGCCATTACGCCAAATGCTGGTCCCCCGTCACTATCCTCTAAGATCGTTGGCACCGGGGAGATGCAGGCCAGGAAGGTGGGCTGGGGCCGAGTGCGGATTCCAACGCCTCTGGGCAGGCACATCCTGGGAACAAGGTTGAGCTGGCTGGGGCTGGGGCAGCCAACAGGGCGTGCCTGACAGAAGGGTGCCTGTGGGCCTGCAGAGTGGGGTTCGGGACTGCCTGCACCTGCGAAGCCAGGCCAGGCCTCCGTCCTGGTGGGCCTCGGAGGAAATGCTGCCTTTGCTGCTGAGGCCACCAGCCACCAGCAATGGCAGGAGATGCAGGCCGGGGCTGACTTCAGGACAGTCTCACCAGGCAGGAATTTCACCTCGCAGACTGACCCGCGAGGATCTGGGCACTGAGTCAACCACAGGCTCGAAGCGAGCCACACGGAAGCTGGTGCAAAACCTCGGGCCTTGCAGCTGGTACTGCGAACGAAGCCCTGCCTCTGAGTCGCACCATGCACAAGTGTGTTCACAGTTACCCCGCCCGGAAGGAGGCAGCGTTTGCAGCCTGCCTGGGTCCAAGGAGGGGGCTGTTGCCTGCAGCCAGCGGCCTCACTCATGTCACACTCCTCCCCCACCTGAGCTGCAGAGTCCCCTGCGTGCTGCCCTCACAGGTCATGGTGCTGGGTGAACGAGGCCTGTGCACACGGTCCACCCACTGCCATGGTGGCCGTCAGAGACCAGGACACCGAGGCAGGGAGGTGCAGTCATGTCTGACAGCCAGGGCAGCAGAGCGGCATTCGCACCCGGACCCCTGCCTCCATGCCCAGTGCTCACGCTCCACTTTCCTTTTGGCCCCCGTTGTTCAGACCGGGCCTCTGAGGCTTTTAGACGAGCCTAACGCCAAGTGGCTGACCCCGGACCCACACTCCAGACCAGAAAACTGTGGTTCCCACCACAACACTGTGCTGCTTCCTCGCAGGGCAGACTTCCTGGAGGAGGAGAGCTTTAGGAGCCTTTCAGGAAGGGCTTCCTTGTTGCTGTGGAATGCAGGAGCAACTGCCAGGGAGGGGCGAGAAGGGAGCCAAGGCGGCCCCACATGGCCAGGGCGCCAGAGAGTCTCAGAGCCACGGGGCCAGGCCTTCACACCGGGAGCAGAAGGGAAGTTCCTGTGCCCGAGGACAGATGGGCCCACAGAAAAGGCCTCTTTCATTCGGTTACCCAGCCCTCGGCCAGAGGGCCCTGCTGTGCCCTCGGCCTCTGTTTCTCCTCCGCACAGCCGCTGCGCTGTGGTCCTGCTACTTCAGGAAGTCCCTGGCTTAAGACGACAAGGACCAGCTACCATTCAGACTGGGCCCCTGGAAGGAAAAATGGCAGCGCTGCTTGCCCAGGGCCCACCTTCTGCCACCTCTTCCTGCCACGGCAATCCCAGTGTTTCTAGAATATTCTCTACCCCTCACACTTTAGAGCCTCAGCTCAGGACAGCCTGTATCAGGGGTGCTTTTCTGGGGCTCAACCCAAGAGCCCTTCCTCCAGGAAGTCCCCTTTCCCCTACCATGGACCCCTCCACACACCTCTCAAGGCTAAGTCCGCTCTTAAAACAGTAGCCAGCAGGAACGGAAACCTAAACACGGCAGCCCACACTCACTGGGCGCGGCGCTTTCTCCGACAGGGTCTGAGCAGCTGATGTGCACGCCTGCCTCACCTTGTCACCTCCCACGAGGGAGGCCTGCACTGTCCCTGTGAGAAAACTGAGGCTCGGTGCCGGCCGGCGATGTGCCAAGGTCACCAGAAGGCACCTGCCACCTGCTCTCCTTCGAGCCCCTCTGGCAGGGAAAGGGCTGCATTTTGAAATCAGGATCCTGGCTGTGGTGTGAGGGCTCGGCCCAGGCCCGGCAGGGGCTTCTCTGCAGGTCCGGGCAGGCGGGCCTGGGGACAGCACGTGAGAAGGTCTTGGGTGCTCTGCCAGGGACCTGTCCTGAGGCTCAGAGTGGAGAGCCTAACTCTCCCACAGTACCCGTCTTCAACCCCCAGGGCCCTCTCCTTCTCTGGGCCTGGCCTCCGCATCTGTGAAGTGCCAGCACACTGGTGCCGGCAGGTGGCGTGGTGGTCAAGGCTCTGGACTCCCACATGGCCAAGCACGGTTTGAGTCCTGGACCTAGTGGTTTGCTTTCTCACTCCCCCCACCCCTCTCTCTCTCTGGTGAGTGCATTTACCCCATAGCAAGTTAAAAAATAGTAATACATAAATTAGATAAATAACCCTTCGAAAAGAAAGAGAGAGATAATAAAGTGTCCGCGCAGCAGCTCCCAGGGGTGTGGGGAGCCAGGGAGCCGAGCACAAGTCTTTGAGCGTGGGACACCCGGGGAAGGCTGGGGGGTGCCCGGGGAAAGCCCCACCGTGTCCCCCGATCTCACACAGCTCTCCCGCATGGCCTGGTTAGGGCCGTGACCCTCCTCTGTCCCCCAGGGCCCAGAGGCCCCCAACCTACTGGGCAGCTCTGACCCCCTGGTGGTCCCTCTGGGCCTCAGGTGTCTCGTCTTTAAAACGGGGATCACCTGCTCTAACCGCTGAGAGTAAGGGCAGGTTTTGAGGCTGCCCCTCCCCGGCTGGGCCCTGGCCTCCTAGGCAGACGTCACGTCCAGTCCTCCTGCGAGCACCCTCCCTGTGCATCTACGCAGCGGGTGAGGGGTCACTGCCTCACAGGCTGAGCCCAGCTAGCCCGGGTCCCGGGGCAGTCCTCCTTCCCCCTGGCTGGCCAGCACGGGCGGGCTCTCAGGACTGCCCAGCATCCAGGGCTTCGGAGGCCCTGCCCCCACGCTGACAACCCAACACCGTGCCAGGAGTGCCCAGCCAGGTAGGCCACGCATGTCACCCCCAAGGGTCACGGCCCTCTGCGAGGATGACAGCACCACCCGCTTACCAAGGTCGACGGTGAGCAGCACCCCGAGAGTCAGGCCACCGTCAGCTTGCTCCATGGAGCGCGGTGGCCGAGGTCGTGGCTCCCGAGATCTCCAGGAAGAGGAGAGCTGGGTCACCTGGCTGTGAGGGGGACCTCAGCCAGGTGGATGTCACCCCCAAGGGTCACGGCCCTCTGCGAGGATGACAGCACCACCCGCTTACCAAGGTCGACGGTGAGCAGCACCCCGAGAGTCAGGCCACCGTCAGCTTGCTCCATGGAGCGCGGTGGCCGAGGTCGTGGCTCCCGAGATCTCCAGGAAGAGGAGAGC
The DNA here is from genome assembly GCF_000334495.1 of Tupaia belangeri chinensis. Classification (NCBI taxonomy): domain Eukaryota; kingdom Metazoa; phylum Chordata; class Mammalia; order Scandentia; family Tupaiidae; genus Tupaia; species Tupaia belangeri. The sequence continues at coordinate 1,168,817 of NW_006160148.1, forward strand.
TGGGTCACCTGGCTGTGAGGGGGACCTCAGCCAGGTGGTGGGGCAGGGGCAGCGGGCAGGGCCGGGACAGTGTCTCCGCAGGGGACAGCGAGGGCCGCAGTCCAGGCCCTGCACCATCTGGAGCCCCTTGGCAGCCTCTTGGGCTGCCCATGCGGCCACGACCCAGACACAGAAGCCACTGTCTGCCCGGCCGTGGGTGGGGCGCCCGCGGCCCGTCAGGAGATTTACACCCGACTGGTAACAACTGCGCGGGATCGCGGGCGGGTGCTGGGCCGGGGTGGTCCGCCGTGAATCGGCCCCCTGTGAGCAGATGAAAGCGGGTCGGTGGCTGGGCAGGGAAACCGGCTGGCGGGGGGCCAGCGGGCAGGGCGGGCGGCCCCCTCGCAGGGCTACAGGGGCTCCAGCGCCTGGGGTTGATTAGGGGAAGCCGGGAGGTCTGAGGTTAACCCCTTCCCTCCTGCTGGGTGGGCTCCCTGGCCTCCCCTAATCTGCCGCCAGCCCAGGGACACTCCTGGGGCTGCAGGGCCTTGGGAGGCTGGGGTTAGGGGCAGCAGCCACTCAGCCCGGGCACCCCGCTGCCCCCGGGCACCAGAGCCAAGGAAGGAAATGCAGCAACGGTAGGACCCTCGAGGTGCAGCTGCAGGGACGGGTCGCTCTCACCACCCATGCCAAGCCCCTGCCGCGGGACTGTCTGCTCAGTGTCTTCAGGCCTCTGCTCGAAAGTCGCCTCAGCAGGGCTGCCCCTTCCGTGTCCCACCCTGCCCTCTCCACCTTCTCTCCGCTTTGTTGGCCTTCACGGGACTCTGATGCCGGAAAGTGGGCAGAATTTTGCGAGCTCTGTGATCGTCACATAGCCACCGAGCAGCTCCTGCGTGCTTACGTCTCTCCCTGGGGTCTGCACCAGTGCAGTGCAGGCGCAAGGTGGGGAGGTGAGCCAGGAGGGGAGGAAGGCAGGAGTTACGCTGGCCGCACCCCCCGAGGAGGCAGTGACCCGCACTGAGTGAAAGGAAGGTGGAGGGATGGGAGAGGCAGACGGCTGTGGGCAATCTGGCGGGGTGATCCCTGAAGCCTTGAGAAGACGGGGCGAGGACTGGGTGGTGTGGGGAGAGGGTTCCAGGCAGGACAGTGGTGCAAAGGCCCCGAGGCAGGGGTGTGCCTGGCTAGCATGAACCCAGGCCAGCAGGCGGGTGGCTGGGGGTGAGTGAGGAGAAGGGTGTGGGGGAGGACGGCGGGGCTGATGGGCGCAGGCCAGGTGGGGACTGAAGGCCGTGGGGACAAGACTTGCCCACTACCTCTCCCCACAGCGGGGTGGGAGTGCCGGGAGGGCAGGGGGCCACCTGGCTGCGTCCCCTCTGGTACCTCCACAGGGAGCTGCACCTGACACACTAGGTGCCCAGGGACATTTAAAGTCATCCCGTCTGTTTGTGTGAGAGAGGGTCCACAGGGAAGAGGCCGGAACCCCTGCCTCTGCCTGGCGCAGGGCTAAGAACCTGTCTACCCTTTTGGGTACATGGGAGACAAGGCTGGCTGTCCCCACGCTGCAGTCCATGCCAGCACTGCCAGGCACCATGCCACCTCCTACTAAGTCCTGGGTCTGGCTCCGCCACCTGCTTCTTAACCAGCCCCCAGTGACTCTGAGGGACAGTGGCGCTGAGAACCTCAGAAACCGAGGCCACACAGGCAGGAAGCCACCAAGCCCGCCTGCAAACCCCACTGGCCACCTGGCTGCCGGTCGGGCATGCTCTGCAGGCGCCAGAGGGGAACGACCCAGCCGCAGGACCCACAGCCGGGCCTCAGGGATCAGCACCCTCCCGGCCTCGGCCCCAGGCCAGCCCCTGCTGGCTCACACCTCCACTGGCCCACGCCTCTGCCCTCAGTGGCTCAGACTCACATGGGGCTGCGCACTGTGAAGAGGGCAAAGGCCGGGAGGGGACCCTGGGGCACCGGCTGGGGACAAGCCCTGAGGGCTGTGAGGCTGTGCTTGCTCCTTCAGCCCTGAACGACTCCACGCCATGCCAGCTCGCAGTTGAGCACACAGAGGTGGGAAGCCCCCATGCCTGCATGCCCAGATGGAGCCTGGGGGTGAAGCGAGTGAGCGTTGGGTGACCCCAGGCAGGGCAGGGCTGGGCGTGGACCTCCGCCGAGCCCCAGAGCTCTGCCTGCCACGGCTCACAGTGCCAGCTCTTCACCCAGTCTGACGGTGGCTCCTCTCCTCGCCCACCTGCCCCAGGGTCTTCCTAGAGGACCTGCCTCCCCCCTGGTTCCCGCAGCCACCCTGCTGCTCCCAGGAGCATCCATCATCCAGGGACCTGAGCACCAGGCCCCACACGTTCCCACGGGCTTGCAGGTCCAGGGTCTGGTACCACCCGCTTCATGGAGGAGGAAGCTGAGGCCCAGGGAGGTCAGTGACTTGTCCACACTCGCCCAGAGGGTAAGAGCCCAGGCCAACGTGTTGGGCTCCCCTACCCTGCCAGCCCACTGCGCCCGGCACAGACCAGCCTGTCTCCCCCCACACACACCCTGCCAGCCCACTGCGCCCGGCACAGACCAGCCTGTCTCCCCCCCACCCTGCCAGCCCACTGCGTCCAGCACAGACCAGCCTGTCTCTCCTCCCAGCTGCACCCGAGGGGCTGCCTGTGCAAACCCCTTTTCAGGCGCGGTCAGTGAGGCGGAGGCGGCCTGCCTGGGGCCCAGTGCAGAGCAGCTCTCCCCACAAGGGCAGCCTGGGCAACCCAAGGGCTTCCCCACCATCACCACCTCAAGATTCCCGGGTCACTGACCCACTTCACAGACAAAACTGAGGCTCAAAAAGACAAAAATTGCCCAGTCATGAGGCTCAGGGCCAAGAGTGTCACCTGTCCCAGCCGGAAGGGACTGGCAGGAAGCTGACCAGAAGTTAGCCGGGAGCTGGTGACATGGGTCTGACAACTGTGTGTGGGAGCTCCAGGCAAGCGGGTGACCCCCGAGAAGCCCGAGGGAGCCAGGTTCTGGCTTCCCGGTGGGGGCGGGGCGGGGCGGGGCGGGCCCACTTCAGTCCTGAGAAAGGAGGGGCTGGCCCAGGCCTGGGTGCCACCACTGAAGGTGCCCACCGCTCTGAGCCTCCAGGGCTCTGAGGAGAAGCACGAAGTTTGTGGACCTGCCCAGGCCCTCCGGCCTGGCCTGAAGGCCATCTCAGCTGGAGCACAGGCCCGGCCTGCATCAGAACCCTCGGCCACAGGCCTGGATCGCTCAGCTTGGGGCTCGGGCGACCCTGGATTTGCTGTCCTGAGGAGGCCACAGGACATCAAATGCGCAAAAGGTCATGAAAGGTCACATTCACAAAGGAAAGAGAAGAGTCAGCCCTCAGTAGCGGGGCAGAGGATGCCTGGTGGGGACAGCCCAGAGCTGGCTGGCTGGCTGTCACTCATTCACCCCGTGAGCACACACCTGCAGCTGTCCAGCTGTTCCCACGTTAGTCTGCACAGAAGGAACCAAACACCAGCTCCCTCCAGTGGGTCGGGACCCTGCACGCAGCAGGTGCTTAGTCGGCGTCTGCAGAACCACATCTGCGTTCCTGATCTCACTCACACGGGTCTTGGGTCCGGGGACCCGGGCTCTGCATGGCTTGAGCAAGTCACGTGGAAAGACTCCAGCATGTCCAAGCAGGGGATCTGGTCTGCCAGCCAGGCCCTGCCTACACGCCAATGGCTCCACCCTCATCTAGCTTCAGCCCCTGGCAGGGAAGCTGGGGTGGAGCAGGGTGAAGCTGGTGCAGTCCCTCTGATATCCTCACACGTGTACAACACACCTCCTACCCTCTTCCGGCCCCTGGCCCTCTGGGGTGGCAGGTCACCGAGCCTTTGGCACTGGCCTTCCACAGCCCGGACCACTGCCCAAAGGTTCCAGGGCTTGCCAGTATGCATGGTGCCAGGGAACACAGAGCTGAGATCACAACCCCCCCACACACAGGGCCTCAATGCCACCAGGGTGTCCCCAATGCGGCCCACCCCCAACTGTGCCCTGCTGTGCCTGGGGAATCGGGGGCTCGACCACACTTACGTCTGGGCTCCCGGGGTCCGTCCACGGTCACCTTGATGGCTCGGTGGTAGGTGGCCACTTGGGTGGGGTTGGTGAACACGGTGATGGTCAGTGTGAAACTCTTCCCTGGACGGGGGAGAGGCAGGAGGTCAGTACTGGAGCTTTCACAGCGCCCGGTCCCCGCCTGCACGCCCCCC
>NW_006160148.1:1173255-1184151 GCF_000334495.1 Tupaia belangeri chinensis
GGACCCAGTTTTTGGCTGCCCGGTGGGGGCGGGGCGGGGCGGGGCGGGCCCACTTCAGTCCTGAGAAAGGAGGGGCTGGCCCAGGCCTGGGTGCCACCACTGAAGGTGCCCACCGCTCTGAGCCTCCAGGGCTCTGAGGAGAAGCACGAAGTTTGTGGACCTGCCCAGGCCCTCCGGCCTGGCCTGAAGGCCATCTCAGCTGGAGCACAGGCCCGGCCTGCATCAGAACCCTCGGCCACAGGCCTGGATCGCTCAGCTTGGGGCTCGGGCGACCCTGGATTTGCTGTCCTGAGGAGGCCACAGGACATCAAATGCGCAAAAGGTCATGAAAGGTCACATTCACAAAGGAAAGAGAAGAGTCAGCCCTCAGTAGCGGGGCAGAGGATGCCTGGTGGGGACAGCCCAGAGCTGGCTGGCTGGCTGTCACTCATTCACCCCGTGAGCACACACCTGCAGCTGTCCAGCTGTTCCCACGTTAGTCTGCACAGAAGGAACCAAACACCAGCTCCCTCCAGTGGGTCGGGACCCTGCACGCAGCAGGTGCTTAGTCGGCGTCTGCAGAACCACATCTGCGTTCCTGATCTCACTCACACGGGTCTTGGGTCCGGGGACCCGGGCTCTGCATGGCTTGAGCAAGTCACGTGGAAAGACTCCAGCATGTCCAAGCAGGGGATCTGGTCTGCCAGCCAGGCCCTGCCTACACGCCAATGGCTCCACCCTCATCTAGCTTCAGCCCCTGGCAGGGAAGCTGGGGTGGAGCAGGGTGAAGCTGGTGCAGTCCCTCTGATATCCTCACACGTGTACAACACACCTCCTACCCTCTTCCGGCCCCTGGCCCTCTGGGGTGGCAGGTCACCGAGCCTTTGGCACTGGCCTTCCACAGCCCGGACCACTGCCCAAAGGTTCCAGGGCTTGCCAGTATGCATGGTGCCAGGGAACACAGAGCTGAGATCACAACCCCCCCACACACAGGGCCTCAATGCCACCAGGGTGTCCCCAATGCGGCCCACCCCCAACTGTGCCCTGCTGTGCCTGGGGAATCGGGGGCTCGACCACACTTACGTCTGGGCTCCCGGGGTCCGTCCACGGTCACCTTGATGGCTCGGTGGTAGGTGGCCACTTGGGTGGGGTTGGTGAACACGGTGATGGTCAGTGTGAAACTCTTCCCTGGACGGGGGAGAGGCAGGAGGTCAGTACTGGAGCTTTCACAGCGCCCGGTCCCCGCCTGCACGCCACCCCTGGAAGCCCCTGCCTTTCAGGAAGGAACAGGTGTCTCCTCTTTCGGCCTGGGCAAGACGGGGCTCTGGGTAGTTCGAGCTGCTGGGTCTGGCGTTCAAGGCCCCTGGTGGTCTGGTACCACCTCTGTCACCACCCCTGCCCCAGGCTCTGGCCACCCTGGCTCACTTCCGCTGTTTCTTGGCCCTTCTTTGTCCTATTCCTTCTACGCAACCCACGTGATTTGGGGGCAGGGGACGGGAAGAGGGGTGTGTGTGTCTATTGCATACATATATCTTTTTTCTTCATTCCTGAAAATGCATAGACAGTTTTGAGAACACAGAAAATATTTTTAAAAGGAGACAAAAAACCCACCCCTGGTTTCACTAGCCAGAGAAACACTTTGGCCTTCTAGGTGCCCTCTCATTCTTTTGGTAGGCTATGTGTGTTGGCTGCAGCGGCCCCAACGTGAATATTTCCATACACACTTTGTTTTTTTTTTCCATTTCACATCACATCAGAAGCACTTTCCCATGTCGTTAAAACTTCTTCCTCAACTTCAGGTTTAAGGGCTGCGAATACTTGAACTCACAGAAGCCTCTCCCGCCCCTCCTGCCCGGCCATCTGCGTGGTTGTTAATTCCCCACTGCTGTGCCGCTGCAGCTGGAAGCGGGCTGCCGCGGGAGCTGCAGACGTCCCGTTTGTAGACACAACTGTTATTTCCAGAACCCTGTTCTATTTTTAGATAGACATTTGGCTCCTAAGTCTCCATTCAAAATTCCTGAGAGGGGGAAAAAAATCTTTTAAAATAATACTTTTTTTTTTTACATTTAAAATAAAACAAAAAGGATCTTCTGTTTATAAAAAATCTTTGTCTGCATCTCTGCTTATTTCCTTAGAACAGATTCCAAGAAGTGGTGACTGATTTCATCGCATCTGAGGGCTGGGACACATTTACGGGGCCTGCTCTCTCGTGGCGTGAGATGACTCTCCGGGGACACTGACGTCCTGCCCCTGCGCCGTCAGCTCCGCGACCGCCTCTATCACGACGGAAGATCTTTTCGACTGTCTTGATGTCGTTTGCTTTTCTCCTGTTACTAGTGAAATTGAAACTTTTATATGGTTATTATCCGTCATAATCCAACAGAAGTTATTGCTTCGCGTTCTTTTAATACCTTCCTGTGAAGGTCTTAGTGCCTTTTAAAAATCCCTCTATATGGAGCTTGTTAACACTTTCTGTGTCGTGTGTCTGGCAATCAGGGTCCCAGTTCTCGGTCTTCCTAGTCCGCTCTCTGACCGGGGCTGCCTTTCACTCTCAGCTCTACCTCGCACTCGCCATCATGTCGAGAAGGTTCCCCACGGAGGAAGCAGACGCAGGGTTGATTCTGCAAACAGCGTTCTCTCTGCTTTCCACAGAGCATCCTCTGATCTGCTGGTGCAGCAGGAGCTAAGGACTCTCTCGAAGGGCAGTCCAAGTTTCAGAGTTCTCCCGCCGCACCCTCTATGGTGATCCGAGGTCTCAGGCCACGCGAGACTGATGGGGGGGAGCTTTGCCAACCCTCAGGTCAGACCTCACACCAGCCTCCTCTGCCTGCGTGCCCTGTCTCGGGGTCCACTGTAGGCCCAGGAGTCCTCGAGGGCAGGGGCCAATGGCCTGTGCACCTGCACGCTGAGGGCCGGTGCAGGACGGGTACCAGGGTACCCCTCTGGATGCCGAGGTGAGCGGCCAATTCCACACCCCCTTTCACAGGAGGAAGGTGACACTCATGGCGGAAACTGAGATCTCCTGGTTCTCTGTGCAGCTGGAAATCAGGTGGTCAGGGAGGAAATGAAAATTCTAGCCCCGGAAACAGGACATTCCGAATAGAGTTAAACCGGGCTGCGGCGGGGAAGGGAAGACACCAAAGAAGTCCAAGGCTTCTGAGGCTCGGGGCGTATAAAGCCAAAGAGCACCCCAGGCATGGAAGGCTGCTCTGGAATCATTCTGACGGCAGAGACAGACGTGCGAGCGGCACCTGCTGGGGGAGCCCTGGGCTGGAGAGTGAGCCCAGCCCCCATGGTCAGGCCACAGGGGCACTCTGCACACAGCTTTCTGGAGAGGAAGCGTGCACCAGCTAGGGAGAGCCGGCATTCTCCAAACGTCCCTGCGTCTCTGACCCCACCATCTCTTTCCGGCACCTTCTTGGTTCTGTGGGGAGCCACGCTAATAGTGCAGGCAGACAGCCTGGACCCTACTGGCCACCCCCGACATTGGGGACCTGCGGACCCCCAAACCCTGCAGCAGCAGCCCTGAGCCAGGGCAGCAGCTGGCGGCTTCCCAAAGTGATCCTTGGAATCTCGCTGTAAAGCCCTTGGCCCCTTCTGAAAGCAGACATTCTTAACCTGGCTGTGGGCTCCTCTTGGAATAGAGTGGGCTTGTGATCTGGGATAGAAAACCCTCAGCCAGGGACCAGCAGGTGGCCTGGTGGTTACGGTGGCTGGATTCCCACATGACCATCTGCAGTGTGTCCCGGACCCAGTGGTGGCTTCAAAATCACGCTGGGTATGTGTGTGCCCAAAATCCGGAGAGGAAAATGGAGAAGGGATTGCTATGTGGCCTCCCCTCTGGGGGGTGATTTCTTTCCTCCCTCTCTCTGTCTCATCTCTAATGAGCACATGCACCCTATGGCAAAACCTTAAAAAAAAAAAAAAAAAAAAAAAAGCCTCACCAAACGTCCCGAACCTCTGAAATGTAGCACCTCTCCCAAGCAAGTGGTAGCCAGCAAGCCACAGAGGCACCGTCGGCAGTGCCTGCGTCCTTGCCACCAGCCACGTCACGGGACACTCACTCGGCACAGTACGGCCGTGGCAGGCTTCTCTAAATAGCGTTATGCTCGTCACAGCGTCCTTAGCTCCGCTGCTGCGTCTCGTGGCTTAATATGGGGAACAGAGCAGCTCACTCGACCGATTTTTTTAAACATTTGCTAACTATGCTTTTATATAGCTGGTTTTGATTGTAATCCCTTTTTGTCTTTTTTTTTTTTTTTTTTGAGAGAGATTTTTTGCTATAGGGTACTCACCAGAGAGAGAGAGACAGAAAATGAGAAATGACCCCTCGGGGGCATGGCCGCACCGCATTCCCTCCTCCTCCATTCTCCCCTCGGGATTTTGGACATGCACGCACATGTGCCCAGCCTGAGTTTCAAGTTGCCAGATCTGGGACTCAAATCATGGCCGATTATGTGGGAGTCCAACGAGATAACCATTAAACCACCTGTGAGTCCCTATGTCTTTTTTTTTTAAAAAAATGATTATTCTGAGAGAGGTGATGGGCCTACTAGGGAAAAGAAAAAATTAAGCAACAGCTCAACCTGAAGCTTCGAAGTCTCGACACTCCGCTTTCTCGGTGCCCTGCCCTGCTGGAATGTCCCCTCCGCGTCCGTCACTTCTAATAACCCATCTGCTCGTTATATTTTGTTTCCCTCTACTGGACTGTAAGTTTGCTGGTGGCCAGAATTTTTGTCTTATTCACTGCTGTTATCTCCAGCCCCTAGGGCAGCGCCCGGCACATAGTAGGTGCACATTAAATGGTTAAGTGCACAAGGGCAGAGATTACCGCCCCCATTTTACAGACGGGAAAACCCAGGCTCACAGAGTGACGATGAGTTGACCAGACCACAGAGTACCCAGGCAGGGCCCAGAAAGGCTGGGGTATGTGGAGCCCACCGCTCCGTGCAGAAACCAAGGGCTGGACCTGGGGTCGCAAACCCCATGCCGCCCGAGGGCACAGCTTTCTCAGTAGCTTCCTCCCAGTTTTCAGGCCGGACACCACCATTTCCAGGTGAGGGGAGAGAGGGAGTTGGGGGGACAAGCGGGGCTGGGGCCTGAAAGTGGGAGCAGGCTTCAGGGACCACAGGAGACAGGAACCCCATGGACTGGAGGAGCCGTCTCCCCAGGTGCCCCTCACCTCTCCCCAGCCCTGCCCAGCTCTCCCTCTTCCTGGGGGGCAGCCCATCCCCCATCTCTCAGCTTCAGACAGTGAAGGCGCTGAAGGAGGTGGACTGCTCTGCACAGGTGCCTGGGGCAAAGTGCAGGTGGCCGGGCGTCCAGGAACCAGACCCTGGTCCTCTGCAGGGACCCCTGGCTGGAACAGGTACTCCGGGGCCCCAGGCTGCTCTGCAGGACCTTCGGCCTGGACCAATCGGCCAGCTTGGCTGGTCATGTGGGCAGCGCGGCCTTGGGCAAGTCCCTGAGCCTCTCAGCTGGGTTCCTGGATGCTAACCTACCCCCTCTCCACACACACACACACACAGGTGGAAGGAGAGGCATGGCTCGGCCTCTGGGAACCTCTAGGTTTTCTCAGCTCACACCAGAAAACCAGCGCCTTCTCCCCACCCACCGGCAGTCCCCAAAGCCTGCCCCAATCACACCAACTCTCTCTAGCACTCGGGTCCTTCTGAACCAGCTACGCCCACTTCAGGCCCCCGCTTTTCATTTCTCCCCAAGCCATGGCCACCTCCTAGAGGGCATCTGGGGACTTGCGGGAGGGGGGCCCACAGCGCCAGGCGGCCCTGCTGGCATCTCTGTGGGGGTGCCGGGAAGGGGAAGGGGAGCCATTTCTCCCGGAGGGAGGAAGCCTTGCTGTACAAATTCCCTCACCCGGTTTTACGGAGAGCCAGGCCACCCGTTTGTGTTTTAATACCTGCTAGTTCTCCAGGAGGGAGGACAACTCTTTTCTTTCCTTTTTGTTCTTGGCTTTGCCAAGAATCGTTCCTGCCACACCACATGGCACCAACCGGGCCGTGTTCCAACCTGGGGCTCTGAACCCCGTCGCTCTGTCTGCTGTGGTTCTCACGGGGCTTCCGCTCACAGGGTAGGCTCACCCCAACGCTTCCATGTTCAAATCGGTATTTTATTATGACTGACTTTCTCTTTTCTTTTCCATCAGAGCTATGAAACTAGACAGACTCCGGAGCTACGTGTGAGCAGGCCACCTTTCCGCACAGGGAGCAGAGGCGCCTTCCCAGGCTCCCCGTGAGCAGAGGTGCGGCCAGAGCCCGCAGCGCCTGGCTTCCCTCCCCCTGTGTGCTCGCTCACACGCGCGCTTCCAACTGAAGTCAGAGCTCTGCGGTGTCGGTGCCTATCCGTCTCTCATGGAAAGACATCTTCCTGGAATCCAGACAGAACCCAGGAATAAAACTCGAGGAAACAGCCCAAGTTTCCACCTGACTTCTCAGGCCTGGCAGGAGTCCAAGAGCCAAGGACAGGCTCTGGGTCCCAAGCCCCCCGCCGGTGGGGCTCCTGCGGTGGCCCAGACGGAGTGTCAATCACTGGGCTGTTCTGGGGTGGGGATTTCCCAGTCAGAAGGATGGGCAGGCAGATGTGTAGCTGATGCCACCAGACCCGCACCTCCTTCCCTGCCGTTCCTCGCTGCCAGCCACCTCCTGCTCTCCCACTCACCGCTTCACACCTTCTGGGTTTCCCCCACCCCCGCCCTAACCGCACTGTAATCAGAGAATCAGTGACTGTCACCACTCAAAGGGACCTCAAAGGCCTCCTCCAGGCCCAAGCATTTGAAGGAACAAAATCTCTAACACGCACCCAGCTCTTTCTACGTTTGCCCAGCGGATACATTCAGACCGGCTTTCTTACTTCTCCCCAGATCTCCTGCGGCAGGGAACCACTGCATCTCCATTTTACAAATAAGAAAAGTGAGGCAACAGAGGGGTTAAGTCACTGGCCCAAAGTCACCCAGCAAGTCACTGACAAAACTGGGACTCCAACCAAGCCAGCCCATTCGATTGGAGAGGTCAGACTTGTAAAGACCACAGGCCTGTGAGCGCTGCACCACCAGAGGCACCTAAACTTACATGTAGGCCCCCCCTGCCTCCCAGGACCCACAAGACAGAGACAGGCCTGGCCAGGCCTGGCGAGAGGTGAGAATGGTTTACATATTCAGCCTCCAGCATGCCTAAGCCACACTCCCAGCGGGCTGCTAAACAAAGCTTTGGAAACGCATCTTTCTCCCTGCAGGCCTGGAGGTGGGGATGCAGGTCTGTGGGCTTGGATGCTGCAAAGACACCATTTTCAGTGTGCAGGCCGGCAGACAGGTCTCCTAAGTCCAAAACAGCCTCTCTGCCGTATCTCAGCTCCCAGGAGAAGAGCTGGGGGGGCCTGGGATGGAGGCATCAACTTCCTATGCTGAGGTCTGGGGTTGACCCCTCTACCCCCCACACACCTGGGGTAGAGAGCAGTCCGTCCTCTCGCCAGGAGAGACAGGCTCACCCGGCTCCCGCTCAGGGCTCGGTCTGGGATTAAGTTGCAAAGGGTTTGAGAGATTGGGGATGACAAAAGGGGCTTGGAGACTAATTAGGAGCAGCAATGGAAGCTTAATTCATAAAAGCAAACATTTTCCATCCATCAACCTGCAACCAGTTAAGGGCAACGTTTGAAAGAAATCTGTGCGTGGGGAAGAGAGCCAACAGGAACAGGAAATGTTTGAAAGAATGTAAACTATTTCAGTTTCATAAAAAGTAACAAGTAAACAGTTATTACATGCAAATAATGCCCTGGTTTTAATTAATGCTGAAAAGTCAAAATATGTTTGACATTTGTATGTATACACTGAACGGCTGGAGGAAGAATGGTGCCCAGATGCCCGCTTTGGAACGAAGCTGGCGGCGGTGCGGGAACTAGAACCTTGAGAAGACCTGCTTACTGGTGATGAAAAGTACCATTCGGCATTAGCCACTCAAGAGTGGGGGGGCAGGGGGCCCAGCTTCCTCAGCAAAGTGGGAAGAGCAAGCCTGGTGCCCAGTGGAGCTGACGCAGGGCAAGCCAGGCTTCAGCCACTTCTCAGCAGCCTCATCTTAAAGGGCCAGCGGACCCTCAAGTCTCCATCTCATGGGGGCGGGGATTCCAGGACTTGTCCACCCAGGAGTTAAGTGATGATGGGTTTCAGGTCCCAGCAGCCTCCCACTCGGCAGCCCCTGGCAGCAGCCACTGTGGCGTCTGGTCCTGCCAGGCAGTGGGGGTGGCAGCCATGGAGCTGTGTCCCCACACTGGGCACACTAGGCTGCATTCCTTCCTACTCTGAACTCCTGCGGGCTCACGGGGCTGGGGAAGCTGCCTTCAGGAGACTGCAGGCTCAGGAGAGGTGGCCTTGAAGCACAGGGGAGACCCTGTCCCCGTGGGGACAGTGGCCAGGGTCCTGGGCGCTTGTCTTCCAAGCCCGCAGCTGAAAGACACCGAGCTCCCTTTGTGGGCTTGTTAACCCATGATCTCCTAGCATCTTCTGTGAGACCAGGGGGCTTCGTCAGGGAAGAGGGCGGACACAGAAGGCTGCATGGGTTAGTGAACCCCAGAGAAACTGTGTCCCTGCGTGGCGTGCGAGCATAGCTTTCCCCACATCCTCAAAGGGCTCTGTCGCAACCTAAGAAACTGAACTGCCATTCTGAACAGAGCTGGCTTCCACTGGGACCCAAGGCTCAGCTTCGTTCCTGTCCCCTCTGCCATTGCCAGTCCCAGGCTGAGGATGACCCCTCTGCTCACCTCGCCCGCTGCGGCCCACAAAGCGCAGGTCATTGAATCTGGCCACCTGGTTCTTCATGACGGCCGAGGCGTTGCGCAGCTCAGCGGAGTAGTTCTCGTCATTGCCCGCCATCACGGTCACCACCGTTCCATCGGGCACATCCCCCAGGGCCACCACCTGAGGACACAGGTGGGAGCGGGCAGGGAGCTTAGAAAGGCTGGTAAGGCGGGGGGAAGGAGGGACGGGGCCGGCCGCAGCTCCCCTGGGTCACAGGGCACTGCGGATTTCTCGGATTTTTCAAATTCGGGGTGAAGAGGCTTAAAAATGACCAGCGCCTTCCCCCAAATACAACAAAGGTAGGATGAAATCTGTCTCCCACAGCCAAATCCCAAATCAAACTCCTTAGGCAACAACCCAAGAAATGGTTCAGGAGATGAGATCTCAGCGCTGCGCTGGATTAGCTCAGTCACTGTGCGGTGGGACAGGGCTCTCCGGCTCTCCCGCTGTCTTAGGCTTGGGCAAAGAGGAATAGATACACTCCTAGCAACCGAGCCTCCAAGTCAAAAGAATGCCAACGACAGCCACAGTGAGGGCCCCCTCACGCGCCTCACGCAAGGGCATCTGGTAGGAAATGTGGTCCTGCACTGTGGACCAGGCCCAGGTCACCGGCTTCCGCAGAGCCTGAATTCGTTAAGTGGAGAAAATGCGAAACGCAGAGCCAACTGGGGCTTTGAGAAGGGGAGTCCAGCAAGCCCCTTTAAAGTGAGAGGGGGCTTCTGGTAACAGGACAATGAACCGCTGGGAATTGGGGGGCTAGAGATATGCCCCCTCCCAAATACTGTCTGCCCTACGCATGCCCCACCCCATGGAGCACGGAGAGGCAGATGCTTTTGGAAAAGGAGTCAGACCCTGAACAGAGTCAGAGCCATTTAAACGTGGCTGCCGCGTGCAGGGACTGAGGATCCAGATGGTAAAAATTTAAAGGAGAAAATGTTTGGGGTCTGATTAAAAAGGCCAGATTTCCTGTCAACATCCTGTCTTCTTTTAATTTCAAAGATTCCTTTTAAGCTCCAAGTGACAGTAAAAACCTCCGATCTGACATGAAAGTCACACGGGCCTCCTCCCCCCTCCTCCCCGGGAGATTTTCCCCACTGGTATTTTAAGATGTCACCCGGGAGACCTCAAAGAGCTACTCATCCTTTTTTTCCAATTTGGAGTCGTCTTAATGGGAGCAAGGACGGCCTCAGCTGCCAGCAGGGGCTGTTTCCAGACACCTCCGGCACTACCACCCCCAGGGCCATCGGCCCTTCCTGCCCTGCCCTTTCTCACGGCAGCTGTGAGAGGTTTAGGGGAAAACCAAGGCGTTTTCGTTTCATCTCGCTGCCCCCTTAAAAAAAATGAAAATGAAACAGTCGCCTACTCCCAGGCAAAGAGAAGCAGATCTTCTGACTGGGGGGGCTCCCAAGGCAGAGGCACCCCCAGTCTCAGCCTGCCATTGGGGATGCAGACCATCCCGGCTGGCAGCCTGGGCAGCAGGGCTCACTACCCCAGCCTAGGGTGGCCCCACGTAAAATTTCATTTCGGAAGCCCGAGGTGGAGGGTGTGAGCAGGAAGTGTTTCTGAAGCTGCGCAGGAGGGAGCTGGTGGAGGCTGGGCCCTATTCACCCTCAGCACCCCGCCTCCAGCGTCCTCGCCTGGACTCCGGGACTCAGGGGTCCTTTTCCTGATGGCTGGGTCCCAATGGTCCGGTCTGGGGGGAGCGGAGCTCCATCCTTCGTTCTGCACCCACGCCTCTACACGCGGCTAGCCGAAGCCCAGGTGGAGGGGCAGACCCCTCAAAGTCACCCCACAGGACGCATGCAGGAAGGAGAGCTGAAGTCCTGGTTGGAACGCGCAGGGAGGCTGCAAACACCCTCCCGGCCCGGCTGCCCCAACTCTCTGCAGTCTTGGACCCGGCTCCTCGCCACTGCTCCCCAGGCCTGGCTGCTGCAGCTAGGGCGCAGAGAGCCCCAGCGCCGGTGTCCTCCCGCCCCGGGCCGCGCACTCACCTTGAAGGCGACCGGCAGCGTCTTGTTGCAGCGCCAGTGCGAGGGCAGCACGGAACAGAGGAAGTTGGGGCTGTCGGTGCGCACCAGCTCTCCCGCGTGGTCCGCCAGCACGTCCACCATCGA
>NW_006160148.1:1184684-1194585 GCF_000334495.1 Tupaia belangeri chinensis
GACAAAGCATTAAAAACCACCCCGCCAAGGCGCCCAACGGGGAGGGGCGAGAGGCCCCGCCCCGCGGGGGACGGCCGGGGTCGGAAGCCCTGCGAGATCGCCGAGGGCCCCCGAGAGTGCCGAGGAGCCGGGGAGCGCTAGAAATTTGTTTAGAACGTCCGGGCCCCACGGAAGGCTCCCGGCCGCGGTCTCCAGGGCCGTGGCACCCGACGCGGAGGCCGCCACCCTCCCTCCGCCTTCCTAGCCGCAGTCGCAGTCCCCAGGCTCTAGTTATTTGGGCTTGGGACGCTTGCACCCTCAGCTGGGCCGCGTGGGCCCCCAGGCCCTGACACCTTGCGGGGAGCCGTCCGAGAGTTTACTACCGCCGGGTCCCGCAGCCTCGACCGCATGTGGGAGTCCGCGTGTGCCGGGGTCCCTCCGACGCCCTCTGCAGCTTCTATCCCTGCGAGGCTTTGGTCCCAGCCCAGGTGGTCCCTGTGCCAACCTGGGAACAGAGGGCAGAGAGTCCCCCCACAGGCCTGCAGTCGCTAGGGCAGACTCTGTTCTCCCCTCAAAACAAATTTCAGGATCGCACAGGCCTCAAGACATCTTCCTTCGTTGCGCTGGCCTGGGATTCTGAAAAACACGATGGGGCCTGCAAAATGCGCGTTTCCCGGATTTTTCCCCTTCACTCAAGTAACCTGCGTCGTGGAAGGGGACTCGAGGGCCCGTGGCGAGAAGAGGAGTGCGCAGCGTGGCCGCCCAGCTGAGGGCTCAGCTTCCCGTGGAGAGGCTTTTCTGCCTCTACGTGGATGAAAAGTGGCCCCCGGGGTGCAAACCCAAGTCTCCTAGGACTGCCCGCTCCGGCTGCCAGCCCTACCTGCTCGCCCTAGCTCTGGATTGTGGCTCTCATTCCCAACCTCGCAGATGAACTGCTCCTGGGCGGATGGAAAGAGCAAGCTCCTATTCGCTCAGAATTTATCCCCCGCCAAGACGTTCCCTGAACTGGGAGAACGGAGGCATGCCTGGTCTCCTGGCTGCTTTGGATACTGAGATGGATATTCGTTGCCTCTGGAGCGAAGCAGGTGCCAAAAAAAACGATGACTTCCAAGTCTGGGGATCGGTGGCTGCAAGGTCCCGTCCTGGATCTGACCCCTGCCCAGGGAGCGTCATTTCGTCGCTGCCAAACGAAATCAAGCCCCAAGTACACTCGGGAGAGAGAGGGCGCTGGCCCAGCACTGACCACCTGTAGAGCTGGCCCCTAGCCCTGTCGGGCGGGGTCCCACATCAGCCCCTCCGGCCATTTCGAAAACAAGGACAGCGAGGGTTCTTTGGGCCTCCGAGTTGTTGAGCGCTGCCCAGGCCGGCGGGCCCTCGGAAGCGCTGGGGCAACCAGCGGAATTAGTGGAAAGCGGGGGTCCTGGCCTTGGTGCATGGGCCCTCTGGGAGCACCCCCAGGAAAGGCCCACCACATCGTGGTCAGGTAGGACTGGGGTTGGAGGCGGGCGACACGTGGTGCCCTCCAGCTGCTGTGGGTCCATGACTGTTGTTTCTGGGGTTTGTAAATTCGATTCGCGGAGTGGTTTCGGTTTGCACCCATGCCCTTACTTGTCCCTCCGCGTGATTTCTCCCTCTCAACCTATAACCAGGCTTCCAGAGAATGAGGTTTCTGTGGGCCTTTGGCACCTGGCGCAGGGCCCTTTGCGGCCCTGGCCCTCGTGAGAACGCTGGCTGCACGTGGGCACCAGAACCACGGGCCAGGGGTTGCTGGCATTTGGGTCACTAGCCAGAGGTCGCGGCCGCCGTCGCTGCTGGAACAGTCGCGGCGCCTCCGCTAGTTGGCGCCTGCGCCCTGCCAGCGCCGAGTTGCCTGGCAAGGCCGGGCGTACAGATGCGCACCAGCTGCGGTCCCGGGTTCAGGCGCAGTGTGCTGCCTCCTACGTGCTGCCCCCTTCTAGGTGGAGGCCGACCGATTCTTCACCAGTTCGGACAAACAGCTTTGTGTCAGACCGAAGGTCGCTTCGGTACCTCTGATAGGCCACTGCCTCCGCCTTCGCATCTCCAGACATCGGAGGATCCCGAATTCTCCCACTAGCACAAGGTTTTCCTGGCCAGAAACGCAGTCCGTACCTGCCCCATTCTGAGGCTGGGGTTGGGGCCATGCGCGGAAGAACCGGCCAGCGCTTTCTCAGTTTCGACTGACCGCCAGCCTTCTTCTTCCCCACCAGGACCAATAAACCTACAGCCATCGGTTTTGCCTCTTTGTCCTACAGGGAGATCCACTCCCCCACCCGGGACACCATCTCCCCTCCTGTCTCCTATGGACGGTCACCTCCTGTTCCTCTCTCTCCTAAAATGGGTCCACCTAAGAGCACCCGGAGTTGTCAGCAAAAAAGTGAAGAAACCAAGGCCAAGAGACTGCCCTCCCCTACCTTGGCCCAGAGCTGGCAAACCGAGCCACCCTGGGGCAGGCCTCCAGGTGCTTTGCCCAGGAAGGGGCCGCTGCGGTGGGTGTCCAGGAGGGCACTCCGGTGTGTACCCAGCAGTGAAGTGGGCCCCAGCTGCCCGCTCAGAGAGCTACCTGGTGCCGAGTCTGCTCCCTGGGAAATGCCTGGAAAGGGACGTAAATCCTCCGGTGTACCAGACAGGGACGGGTTTCTCCGGAGAACTTGGGCATGCTGGGTGTGGAGGGGGACGGGGTCTGCAGTCCCACTGTCCCAGCTGTCCTTCCCACCCTCAGCGACCTAGCGAAGCGGCTAGCAACCTTGCGCCCGCTTTCCTCAGTCTGCAGAGTGGAGGGAGTGACAACGGCCCGCCAAGGACTGCGTGTAAAGTGTGTAGCGCAGTCCTGGCACTTGGGGGTGCTCCATCCATGTCAACTGTCACTGTTAGCAAACAAGAGACTTGTCACCCCTTTGCAAGGCCCTTCCCCTCTCTGGTCTGCACTTCCCATCTGTGAAATGTCGAATTCTCACATGCAAAGCTCCACAGTTCTTAGCCTCCTCCCCTGCACATTCGCCTGGGAGGGGAGTTCACCTATGGGCTGCATGGGGGAGGCAGAGACCGCCTGGGAGCCACCTCCAGGCACAGTCAGGCCCAAGGACGGTTTGCCTTCAACCATCCCAAGACTGTCCAGGCTCGGGTTTTGCCTAATCCCCTTCCCCTAGGCTGCGGCTGCCCCACCCCAGCCCCAGGCAGACACCGACACTTCCCAAGCAGCCCATGGGCCACGGGGACACCGTCGGCCCCTCCTCCCCAGTAGGAGCTGCTTCCTGATCCCAGTCCCCAGAGCCGCCTCCGGGAAGGTGCAGAGGACTGCCCTCCAGATCTGAGGACTCTCCCAGTCTGGCCTTCACATCCCCCACGGAGGGGCCCACGGGTCAACCAGTCTCCGGCCTAGTGCCCTGGAATCCAGGAGAGACCTTTCCGTCCCTCACAGCGCTTCGGGTTCCTTCTCTGTCAGTCCTGTCGTTCTAACCACTTGGTCTCCTAGAGGGGCTGCGCTTCGGGAGGGGAGCCTAAAATGCCACCCGTTTGTTTGCTGTGAAACAAAACGAAGGAAAATGCCGGGTCAACAGGCTTCAGAAAGTGCATGGGAAATAGTATTATGAGGAAAAAAAATGCGTGGATTTCAATGTTTGTGGAAACATAAAAAGCTCATACTTTAATTCCATTTTCTGTGAACTTTTTGAAGTCCCCACAGATAACGGAATCTCTCTACAGTCTGTCGGTGTCCTCAGGGAGCTGGTTCCAATACTCAGTGACAATACTGAGCCCTAAGACGCTCGGACTCCCACATGGCTGGCCGTGGTGGGACATCTGGACCTGGGGACTTGAAAATCACACCAGCCGGTGTGCCTGCATGCCCAAAGTCCCAGGAGAAGGGGAGAGGAGGGACAGTGGTGTGGCCATCCCTCCTGAGGGGTGAGTTTTCACTTTTCCTCTCTCTGTCTGTCTCTGGCAAGCACACATGCCCTATGGCAAAAATCCTGGGGGAAGAAAAGCAAAAAAAGAAACCTATGGATGTTCAAGTGTTTTACATGAAGTGGCTGAGAATTTTCATAAAACCTATGCATATCCTCCTGTATGCTTTAAATGATCTCTAGATGAAAAATAATACCAAACAAAACCTAAATGTCCTGTGAGTAGCTGTTATACTGTATTGGTTTTTCACCTGCATCGTTTTTATTATTGTGAGTTTTTATTTATTTTTAATATTTTCAGGCAGATGCTGACCCCCTGATACAGAGGTGGGCTGTACATAGATTAACGAAACATGGTAAGGAAAAATGCCATGTATCTAAGTTGAGGGGGTCTCTCCTGCAGATCGGGTGCCCCCATTCCAGAGAATCCAGCTCAGGGCTAGCTCTCTCCAGGGTCGCCCTTCCTAAAGACTCGGCTGGTGGAAGGACAGGTCTCAAATTACAGAGGCTTCTTTCGCTGCGGTTGTTGTCAGAGGAACAGCCTTAGAAGGGAGGGAGCGGGAGTCGGGGAGAGCTCGGTGATTAGGGAGCAGCTGTGAGCTCTGCATCTCCGGGCTGAGGGCACAGGGTCTGCACCCCTCGGGAGCCTGCCCCCCTGGCCTGTGAAATGGGAAGAGCAGTAACTACCGCCTGCGGAGGCCTCTCAGTGCGCTGGTAACTGGCCGCCCGCAGCGATCCAGGGCGGTAGGTGCGACTTCTGTGGAGAGGAGAGCCACTCAGTCCACCTGCCTGGCTGGGGAAGCCCGCAACAGGTTCAAACCCTGATCTGACTCAGAGCGAGGGGCCAAGAACCACTGGCCCTGCACATCAGGACTCTCCGGTTGAAGGAGAGACTGGGCTCCCACACGCTGAAAGTTAGCTATCTTAGGGCCAGCAGGTGGTGTGGTTAAGGCGCTGGACTCCCACATGGTTGACTGCAGTTCAAGTCCTAGACCTGGCAGCTTGCTTCCTAACTTTCTCTCTCTCTGGTGAACACAGATGCCCTATAGCAAATTTAAATAATAATAATAATATAAATCATTCTTTTTTAAAAAAAAGTTAGCTATCTGATTGCGTTTAAGCCAGAGACCATAAAGTCTGTTACAGGGACCCCGCCATGGACTTGGAAATCAGTAGACTCTCTAAACTCAGGTAGGGAGACAGGAAGGGCTTGGCGGGGTCACTCAGGAGGGTCTGGTGCCAAGGTTCACCTGCCACCTGCCCTCCATGGACCTGCCTCTGTAATCCCCGGCTTACAGGGGGGAATGCTGGGGCCCAGAATGGGGGAGAGGTGTCCATGGGAGCTGAGCCCCGAGGAAGGGCAGCGGTAAGATCTCTGCTTGCTGGAGACCACCTCTGGAGCTGGACCTGGACCTCCCGCAGACCCTGCTCCCAGCCCAACGAGACCCCGACCTATGGCAGACAGGCAAGTGCCAGAGTAAGTCTTGGTCCCCACTGGAACTCAGTGTCCCCATCTGGGAGTGCCCTTCCACATCCCTCCAGGAGCCAGACCAGGCTTTCACTGCAACCTCTAACCCTCACCTTACTTAGCCTTGTCACCGGATGGCACAGCTCTCCTGGGTCCCCAGAGTCACCAAGCCACCTAGGCCCACCCTACACTGCATAGCCGGTCAACTCAGGCTACTCTGATTGGGGTGGGGGAGCAAGGATAGGGAAGGAGAGGGGCGTCCTGGTGCGTGCCTACTGGGGAGCGGAGGACAAAGGCTCCAGGGCCACCAGGGAACTGGGTTCAGGCTTCTGCTCCCCCTATTGGTGGGGTCCTCTTGCTCCCCAGGTTTGCCATCTGTAAATCCAGGAAATAATTCTAGTAGAGAATTATTCCGTCTGTGACTAATAATTGCCCTGAACTTTCGGGTGGCTTCTGTGTGCTGGGAGTTTTCATCCCTGGCTTGCCCTCAGGGTGCCTCTGCAGGGAACTCGCTTCTCCCCATCCCACAGGGGGAGTGCAGGCTCAGAAAGTGAAGCATTTCCTCTCTCTGGGCCTGGGAATCCTGGAGGTGGCCTGCACTCTGCTGGCTGGGGCAGGGGTGGGTGCGGGAGCGCCCTCAGAGTGGACTCTTCTTCTGGCCTGGCTGTAAGGGACCTTGGGGGGGGGTGCATACGGAGCCTGAGAACCTGAGGGGCTTAGGCCAGGTGTACCCTGTCTCCAGGAGGGGGCTTCAGCTGGCAGGCAGGCTGAGAAGGGCTGCCATGGCTCTTACGTTGTACACACCCCACACCTCATCCTTATGCACACAGCCTTCGCAGGAGACAGCTGTCATCATCGCCCCATTTTCTAGGTGAGAAAACTGGAGCACAGAGAGGTGCGGGAACTCCCCCCAGGTCACACAGCCGGGAAAGGGCGGAGCTGGGATTCCAACTTGGCAGCCTCCCTCATGGACCCACATTCCTGACCTCTACACTGATCAGCATGGGGTCAGATGCTCGAAGTCACAGCCGTGGGTAGAAATGAAGACTCTGGCTTAAGAACCAGGGGCTGGACTCAGAGTTTTACCACATCAGACTCTGCCCATTTATCCAACGGCAGACCTGAGGCCTAGGGAGAGAAAGGTTCTCGCTCGAGGTCATGGCCAGGGCGTGTCTGGCCCCCTCCCTGTCCTGCCGTTGTGTGCCTTCCTTTCTGGGCAGGCCAGTGTCTCCCCACGCCCACCCAGCAGGGCCCATTAGGCATTTTCCACCTCCCCCCAAAGCCCTAATGACTGTCAGTCCTGTGAAGCCTTCATTAGCCTCGGAGGCCCCTGGCGTGGAGGAGGCGGGCTTTGGCCTTACGCAGATGAAGATTACAGCGCCATTTCATGTGGTGGGTAGGAACGCCTCAGACATTCCTGCCAGCAATAAAAGCCACATGGCTTTCCAGCGTCGCCGGGGAGGGACGCGCAGCCCTCTGTGGAAAGAAATGAGCTCTGCACAGTGCACAGTGCATGCATGCCGGGGAGATGGCGCAGCAGAACAGGCAGCCTCTGTGCGCAGGGCCCTGGGGAGGGGGGCCACGGAGAAGGGCCCTGACCTCCACCTCCACCTGGTGTAGCGCCCCGGATGGCCCAGAGCAGGGCCGGCCTCCTGGGCGAGGGGCACGGGGCCCTGCTCTCAGAAGGTCCTGAGCCTGGTTCCGTGCTGCGGCCTGGCAGTCCGTGCACTCACTGAGGAGGGCCTACATCTCCATTGTGCACCCGGGCTCCCACGTCATATCCCGTAGCCACCCTGACGACACCCATCAGCCAGCCACCACATCACGCCGGCCTGACCTGTATCAGGCCTGGGGAGTGGAGTGCCTTGGGCACCTACGGCCCACTTGTCTCACACTGCCTGAGAGGAACTTGGGACAAAC
This sequence comes from Tupaia belangeri chinensis, assembly GCF_000334495.1. NCBI lineage: Eukaryota > Metazoa > Chordata > Mammalia > Scandentia > Tupaiidae > Tupaia > Tupaia belangeri. Next base: position 1,191,975 of record NW_006160148.1, read on the forward strand.
TGGCGAGTTCCAGCAGGGGGGCGCAGGTGGGCCACTGCTGCGTGGTGCTGGAGCACGAAGCCCCGGGTTTGGGTCCGGGACCCACCTAGCTATAGGTCCGCCCATAATCCTGGCGTAGCTGGGACGGGCGAGAGGACCACAGCAGGACGACACCCTGTGGAAAATCCCTAATTCTCTGTCCCCCCCATTCCATCTCTCTAGCAAAAATGCGAACAAAACCGTCTTGTGAGTTGGGCAGGTGCAGAAACAGGCTCAGAAAAGCTTCCAGGCGGCCAGGAAGCCCTGACTCAGACCCAGGGCCCCCACTCCAAAGTGGGGCTCTAAGCACTCCACTTTCTGCAACTCCTCGTCTTCACCACGCGAGGCCTGGCCACGCGGTCACGCTTCTCTGTTCCTGAGTAACAGAAGCCAGGGCTGAGCGCAGAGAACGGAGATGCTGAAGGTCACACGCCGTGGACGGAGGGCTGAGGACCTGGGCAGCGGGACCTGGGCCCGTACCCGTGTCTTGCCGCTGTGAACCTGTTAGCTCTCCCTGTGTGGGTCACGCCTGGAGTGTGGGCTGGGGCATGGCTAGGCCCCCGGCCCTCACCCCGCTCTCCACCCTGAACATCCGCTGTCCTTCCCTGGGTCTCTCCGCGCTCTCCAGCCCCAGCTTTCCTCTGGCCTACCCTGGTTAGGGAGCAGCTGCACCTTGGTCCAGCCCTCCCATTCAGAAAGCTGGGGTTGAGCAGAGCCAGGGCTGTCACGTGCTGTAACCTGACTTGGACCTAGCTGCCAGCCCCAAAGGAGCCATTCCTTCCTTGCCGAGTGGCGCCAGGCCGGTCCCTTCCCGCTCTGGGCCTGAGACTCTCCTTCAAGGCGGTAAGTGCCTCGGACCACCTGATCGTTCGTCAGGAGACCTGTCTGTCTCTTGCATTTGAGAATTCCACAGTAATCTATAGCAGGTCTGCTTGTCCCGTCCTGCAGCTGGGGAAACTGAGGCCCAGGAAGGGCCTGGGGCTCGCCAAGTTAGACAGCTGGGCCTGTGGTCGAGGTTCCTGTCTGCTGCTCCGGCTGGCACTGCATGTGCTGTTGGAAGATGCAGTCTTAGCGTGGGCTCAGCTCACCCTTGTCTTGCCCCTGCCAGCCTACTCAGGCGCCCTTAGTACCCAGGCCTGGAAGCCACAGTGGAGGGTCTTTGCTAGGTTTGAACCCTCTGCTGTGGTTTGAATGTCCCCCCAAATTCACATATTGAAACCTAACCCCCACTGTGGTGGTGTTAGAGGCAGGGCCACAGGGATGTTATGGTTCTTATTACAGGGCTGGAGGGAACTGGTGGAGGCCTTTCTGCCCTTCTGCCTCTGCCCCGTGAGGACATGGCAAAAGGGTACCATCTTGGAAGCAAAGAAACTGGGCCCTCACCAGACACCAAACCTGCCAGTGCCTCAGCCTTGGTCTTTCCAGCCTCCAGAATTGGAGAGACCAGCTTCTATTACATAATCCAGTCACAGCTATGGTGAACAGCCACACAAAATGGACTAGGAGGAGAATGCCCAGTGATGGCAAGCTCCTTTCCCCACAACTACTCTTGGACTGTGTTGCTATGTCTGTTATAGAAGTCTTTTTCCAGGGGGTTAGTCTTTGGTTAGAAAGCAGGGAAGAAAAGCTAGACTCCATGGCTTGAGGGGCTGGTGAGGTGGAAAGCCAGGATGAGAAAGTCTCCACTGGATCCTGGCCACACAGATGTGCACACACGCATGCTCATAAACACACTCTCTCACATACACTCACTAGCAACTCCCGCACACACCTATGTGCACAAGCCCTCGTGGGGGCCAACACTACTGTCATGCAACCATGCACAGAAAGACACTCATGAGGATATAGATCTATCTGCACTGATGAATATAGACCCACTACTGTAGATGCAAGCTAGGCCCATGTAGAGGTGTGTAGGCACACACCAAAGTTGTGAGGACACATACACCTGCCGTGAGGGAGTGTCGGCCAGGGCTCAGAGATCGCACTTGTCTTCAGGGTAGCCTTGAGAGTTGAATCCCAGGGGTGGGATTCAGTTTGGAGGCAGAACTTTCTGGGTGGTGTGCACCCTGAGCCTTCCAGATCCTTCCCCAGCACCTGAGTTTTAGCCTCACCAATGCTCCTTGGGGGTGAGGACAACCTGCCCTTCTGGCAGAGAAGGCAGCCTTAGGGCAGCAGGTGGCGTGGGATTACAGTACTGGATCCCACATGGCCGACTGTGCCGTTCGAGTTTGGACCTGGCAGCTCAAGAATGACACTGGGCGCGTATGCGTGCGTGCCCAAACTCCTGAGAGAATGAGGAGAAGGAATTGTGGTAGTATGGCCATCCCTCTGCGGGTGATTTCTCAGGTTCCCTCTCCCTTTCTCTCTCTGATGAGTGCACATGCCTTATAACAAAAATATAAAATATAAGATAAAATAAAATGGAAGGAAGTCAGCTGTCATTGGAGGGCTGAGCGAGGGTCCCCGAAGTCAGCATGGGCCGAGGTGGGGATGGGGGGCAGCATTAGCCTGGGACCTGGGGACCGGGTTGGGTTTAGGCTGACACATGGCCTCTCTGAGCGTCACCCCCTGCCTTGTGAAATGGGGGCCA
>NW_006160148.1:1194704-1197183 GCF_000334495.1 Tupaia belangeri chinensis
CGCAGGATGGGTAAGAGTATGATGCATGTCACGTGACGAACTAGGGACGCAGTGGGGACTTTGTCCTGGAGAAGAGCAGGCCTGGGGGTAAGTGCTATGCTGGTTCACAACCACCCCCAGGCGGCAGGGACCACATGGGTGCTGGGGTGGAGCCAGGCCAGTGGGCGCTGGGCTCTGTAGGAGAGCGTAGGGAGAGCCAGCTAGAAATAAAAGAAGGTGCTCCCTGTCCCCCTGGAGGCAGGACTCCTCGTCAGGGGAGGGGTCACGTGGAATCCAGGGTGTTAGGGAGCGTGCAAGTCCTGGCTACAGCAGGAGCCCACCAGATGCCAGCATCCAGCACAGGGACAGTTCCCAGCAAATGTTCATCTCAGGAGGAAGGAATGGCTCAGGGCTCCACTTCCGACCCAGCCGTCTGGACTCTTGAGTTCCCACCTGGCATCCCCACCTGCCAATGCTGGGATCCTGGGCCTCTTCAGCCCCCGCTCCTCATCTGTCACGCAGGAGAACACGTCAGCTCCCCGCTTTCCCCATAGAACCTCCTTCCTAGGGACCAGCAGTTAGCGTAATGGCTATGTCGCTGGACTCCCATGTAGTTGACTGCAGTTCGAGTCCCAGACCTGATGGCTTAAACTCACGCCAGGCATGTGTGCGTGCGTGCCCAAGATCCCGAGAGGAGAATGGAGGAGAAGGGATCGCGGTGTGGCCATCCCTCCTGGGGGTGAGTTCCCGCTTTCTGTCTCTCTGTCTCTGTCTTTCTGGTGAGCGCACACGCCCTACAGCAAAAACCTCTCAAAAAAAAAAAAAAAAAAGAAAAGAAACTCGTTCCCTAGCTTCAATAGCTCCCATCCCTGGTTCTGACCTCTTAGGCTGGCTCCAAAGTTCTGTTTTTATAAATAGAAAGCGACATTGAGAGCAAAAGGCGTACAGCTGAGCCGAAGAGAGGTCAATACAGACATCAGGAGCGTGGCCCCACCCCTCAGGAGTAGGGAGAGGTGTGACGGACGGGAAGGGACACCGGTGGGTGCCCTGAGGCCCGCTGGTGCTTTTTATTTATTTATTTATTTATTTTTTTTTTAGTTTGCTAAAGGCCGTGTATACTTGCTAGAGACGGACAGGGAGAGTGAGAAAGTGAGACTCATTCTGGGGGGAGAGTGGCCCTGCCGCAGGGTTTGGGGTACACACGTACAAGCGTCCAGTGTGATTTTTAAGCTGCCAGGTCCGGGACTCATTTGTGGAGTCAGCCATGTAGGATCCGGCCGCCTTAACCTCCACACCATCTGCTGGTCCTATCTTCATTTTTAAAAGCCAGGTGATAGGTACGTGGATGTCTGTCTCATTATTACTATGTAAACAGTGCTTCTGTTTTATACAGTCCCTGTCTGTATTTCACAACAAGGTACTTAAAAGCAAAGCAAAGGCATAAAAATAGAAACATCCTCCCATTATTTTGTTTGTTTGTTTTAGGTTTTTGCTATAGAGTGTGTGTGCTCACCAGAGAGAAACAGAAAAAGACAGAGAGGAGGAAAATGAGAAATACCCCTTAGGGGGATGGCACAGCAAACCCTTCTCCATTTTTCTGTCAGGATTTTGGGCACGCACACATGTGGCCGGTATGATTTTCAAACTGCCGGGTCTGGGACTCGAACTATAGTTGACCATGTGGGAGTCCAGTGCCTTAACAATTACACTACCTGCTGGCCCAAAGCCCCCATGTCTAAGGCTCAAATCTGCGTAGCATCACAGCTGCCTGCAGTGCGTCAGAGCTGGGCGTGTTTATTCTCGAATCACTGGAGGCCCTTGAAGCCATCCTCAGTGTGGCCGCCCTACAGTCAGCCTTCAAGGGAACCAGCGCTACTGAGCATGCTCCTGCAGCACCCTCAGGTCCCGCTGGCAGCCCTCCGGGCAGTCACGGGCCTGCTTTCCAGGCCAGGAACTGGTGCTAGGGAGGGACTCCCTGGGACCCAGCCAGGGAGGGGCAGAGCTGAGGGCTGACCCAGATCTGTGATGGCAACATCGTGCCCTGCTGTCTACGGCGGCCTCGCCTGGCTCAGGCACCTGCAGCAGCGAGTGCTGTACCCATGTACGCGCCCTCACCGCTGTCTCTCAGCCTCTTAGCGCACTGGGTGCTGGCAGGCCGGAGCCTGGAGAGGGCCCGTTTTCTCTGTGTGTGCTCTCCTCACAGGGAGAGGCCTCCATGGCCCTCTTGCAGACATCATACTTCCCAGGAGCCCACCTCTGCCACCTCAGTGGGGTTCGGGTGCACATGTGAATCTGGGGGACATTCGACCCAGCAGAGGCTGTCAGTACCCACCAAACACCCTCCACTGTAGCTTCCGGGCCTGGGCGCTGAGGAAGCCCCACGAACCCTGGCGGGTGCTGGGCAGGGATGAGCTGAGCCCAGCTGGGGCCGTGTCCTCCGACAGCGGGTGCACCCTCACCCCCGTCAGAACAGCGGGAAGCCGAGGGGTGGGCTTAGTGC
>NW_006160148.1:1197794-1203289 GCF_000334495.1 Tupaia belangeri chinensis
GGGCCGCCCGTCACCCAGCGTTTTCTGCAGCGGCCCAGGTTCGGGAGGAGTCAGCTGTGGGCACCACTGCAAGGTCACAGGGCTGGAAACGTGGGCAGTGGGGAGGGGGTGGCTCGGGGCTGGGGGGGGGGCCGGGGCGGGAGGCAAAAAACGGAGCGGAAGGCGCCCGGCCCTGATTGGAACAAGGTGGCGGCCAGAGCGAGCGCGCTTCATTGATCTCGCCTGGTGTTCCAGCCGCCAGGCGGGGCGGCCGGGCAGACTGCCGGCTTTCCCAGGTGTGGGACACCCTGGGGGAATGGCTTTTCATGTGGTCGTGGGGTAGGCATGCCACCCAGCACGTGGGGAGGCCAGGACGCTGGGGCACTGGCAGAGGGAGCACGCGGCTGGAGACTGGACTCACCGCCAGCAAGCGTCAGGCTCCTGGACACAGCCCGGCCTGGAGGCTCGCGAGAACTGAGGCTCTTTCTCCGCAGGCCCTGTGGGTCCAGGTCACCAAGTGCCAGGACCCACCTCCAGCTGTATAACTGAGCACCTCCAGCTGTATAACTCCCTTCATCTGCACTCCGCCCTACAAGGGGCCTTGGGGTCACCCCACTTACGCGTGGAGAACCTGAGGCTCGGTAGGTTAGGATCCTGCCTGAGTCACAGATCCACGAGGTTTCCCTGACCGTGGGACCCCGAGGAGCAGAGATGTGAGGATCACAGGGGGGTGGGCTGGAGCGCTCTGGCGGCCGGAGTCCAGCCCAGTCCGCTGTGGAGAAGCAGGACAGCGGAGGGGCTGGGCTGGGGAGGGAGTCCAGCAGGTCCCTCAGTGTCAGGCCGCTGGGTCACTGGCCTTGCCCATTAGCTAAGGACCTGGTCTCCCAGATATTACCAACCTCGCCTGACAGTTTCTTACTACCAAGGGCAGGGGTTTTGTTTTTCCTTTTTGGTTTTTACTATAGGACATGGACATTCTCTGGAGAGAGAAAGCGAGATATCACCCCCTAAGAGTATGGACACACCACAATCCCTTCTCCTCTACTCTCCTCTTGGGATTTTGAGCACCCACACTCTTGTGTCCAACATAATTTTCTTTCTTTCTTTTTTATGTTTTTCAGAATTTTGGTATAGGGCCTGTGTGTTCACTAGAGAGGTGGAGAGAGACAGAGACACAGAAACTGAGAAATCACTCCTGAGGGATGGTCATGCCATAATCCCTTCTCCTCCATTATCTTCTTGAGATTTTGGACACATGCACACATGCCGGACATGAGTTTTAAGCCGCTGGGTCTGGGACTTGAACCATAGTTGATCACATGTGAGTCTGGCACCTTCACCACTACACCACCTGCTGGCCCCCAGCATGCTTTTCAAGCCATTGGGTCCAGGACTCGAACTGCACGGTCAGCCATGTGGGATCTGCCTTAACCTCCAAGTCGCCTGCTGGCCCACACAGGAAGTTCCTTTAAACATCTAACCTGCATCCCCCACGTTGTAAGGAAACCTTCTCACCGAGCGAGGCTTCCCCATCTGGCCTGGATGTTGGTGAGGACCTCTGATCCCCTTGCGTGTGGGAGGGGAGAACGGCCCTCCCCAGCCTAAATACCTTCTCCACTGCCTGTCACTGTCCCAGAACTTTAGTGACTTAGTCCCTGGGCTTCCCCGAGTTCCCTATTAAAACGTGCGTGCTCTTGGAGAGGCTGTCCGCTTGGCAGAGCAGGCTGTACTGTGGGATGGGGGTTGGGAGCAGCTGAGAGGCAGAAGCGGGGAACAGCGCCCTTCCCTCCCACTCAGCCTCAGTAGGGTTCGTGGAACCTTTCCTCCTTCTGCCTCTGCCCCCTCTCCTCTACGCTGTCCACCCTCACCCTGCTCCAGCAGCGTTGGCCCCAACATGTCGATCATGCCCACCGCAGGGCCTTTGCACATGCTGTTCCCGCTGCCTGAAAAGCCCTTCACATTCTGCCTGCGTGGCTCAACTCCCCCCGTCACTCGGGTCCTCGCTACCTCTTCTAAGAGGCTTCTCTGAGCCCCTGTGCTTGGCAGACTAATGGTCCCCAAAGAGGTCCACATCCTCATCCCAGCATCTGTATGTCCCCTCTCATCACAAAAGGGGCCTTGTGGCTACGGAGAAGGTTAAGCACTTTGAGAAGGGAGGATCATCCCAGACAATTGCAAGGGTCCTTCCAAATGGAAGACACAGGCAGGCGAGGGCAGGCGAGGGGAAGCCACCAGAGAAGCTGCAGGGTGGCAGTATGAGGTTGGACCCGAAGTCCTGGCTTTGAAGTGGATGAGGGCCGGGAGTCAAGGGAAGAGGCAGCCTTTAGAAGTCAGACAAGGAAACAAATTCCTCCACACCTGGGTCTCAGCCACCTGAGACTCGGCCAGGCTTGTGAGCCGGAGTTGGAGTGGAAACATGGTAAGTGTATGTGGTTAGGCCAGCGCAGGCGCACTGGAGGGAACTCGCGGCAACAGCAGGGAGCAAGCGGCGTCCTTCCGGGGTTCTCCGTTTCTCAGCACAGCTCTCCCGCCTGGTCGCTCCTCCCCACGGCGCCTCTTTCCCCCAGAGGACAGCACTTCTAGGAGGCAGGGTTTTCAGTTCGGCGCTGTGTTCCCAGGGAGGCTGTCAGATTTAGCAACAGAAATATGAGGGGACTTCAAAAAATTCATGGGGGCCAGCCCATGGCTTGGTGGTTAAGGGGCCCGGATCCCACATGGCCAACTGCATGGATCGAGTCCTGGACCCGAGGCCTTGGGAAACACATCTGGTGTATGTGCGTGCATGTCCACTAGCCTGAAAGAAGGAGAAATGGGGACCAGCCAATCGCGTAATGGTTATATTGCTGGACTCCCATGGAGTTGACCAAGGTTCGAGCCCCAGACCTGGTGGCTTAAACTCACACTGGGTGTGTGTGCGTGCATGCCCAAGGTCCTGAGAGGAGAATGGAGGAGAAGGGAGTGCGGCATGGCCATAACCCCGGGGAGGAGGGTGGTGTGATTGCTCGCTTTCTGTCTCTCTGTCTCTCCAGCGAGCACACATGCCCTATAGCAAAAATCTCCCTTAAAAAAATAAGGAGAAGAAGGCTAACCAAAAGGAAAGGGATTGTGGTGTGACCATTTCCTACGGGAGGTGCTTTCTCACAGCTCCCTGGCTCTTTCTAGTGAGTGCAAACAAAGTAAAATGAATGGAAAATGGAATTAAAGTATAAGTATCTTTTAGTGCAAAAAACTTTGAAATTCATGCGGGTTTTTTTCTTAATACACAATTTTCATAAACTGTAATTAGACTACCCAGTTAAATTGAATTTCAGACCAACAACGGACAATTTTTCTTTGCATAAAGTTTTGGCAAATAAGACACTTAATTGTTTTCCCGAAATTCAAGTTATTTGGGTATTGTGTATTTTCTCTGGCAACTCCATCCCCAGCACCTAAAATAGTTCTGGGTACATATTAGGATCTCAGTAAATATCTAGTGAATGAATGAAATGAAGAAATGAATGAATTCACATTCATTTCTAGTTTAAAAATCTGCTTTGCCTTCCAGAATGCCTAGAGGGCAAAGGGCAAAGTGCAAAGAACCGCAAGTGGCCAAAGCAAACCATCCCTGCCTTCTGGGCGCCAGCCCTCACTCACTCCACTCTCGCAGAGACCCAGTGAAGCCCGTTCTCCGATGAGGGAACTGGGACCCAGGACACTTGGTAACTTGCTTTCTTCTTTTTTGGGGTAGCTTTCTTTTTTTCTTTCTTTTCTTTCTTGTTTTTTTTTGTTTTGTTTTGTTTTTTAATCCCCCCTCCCCAGGGGAGATGGCCACACGGCAATCCCTTCTCCTCCAGTCTCCTCTCGGGATTTTGGGCACACATGCACATATGCCTGGTGTGAGTTTCAAGTTGCCGGGTCCAGGACTCAAACTGTGGTTGACTATGTGGGAGTCCAGCAACGTGACAATTACGCCATCTGCTGGGCCAAAGACTTGGTAGCTTTCTGAAAGTCACACAGCCCTTGAGTGGCAGAGCCAGACAATTCCAGGCTCTTGAAGAACTTGGCTCATGGAATATTCCAGCTCTGTCTCCCACCCATTCCCATGAACACAGTGGGCCTCTCTCTCCAATAGCCAACGGTGCCTCTGTGGGGTGTACCCTTCTTCTCTCTCTGACTATAGAACTCCTATTCGTACACCAAAGCCCTGTCCTAATTTCCCCTCTTTGTGAGACTATCTTTAACATGCCCAGAAAGGCTTGGGCCTTCTCTCTTCCTTACTCCCGGGGCCCCTTGTCCAAATGGATTGTAAGGACTTGCCCTTGTGTCCTTTACGCTCCAGACTGTGACCTCCCTGAGGAGGAAGGTGGGTCATTTTCAGCTCTAAGCCTGGCCATTGGCGGGGCTTCCAGAAGCCTCTGAGAATGGATGAATGGATGCGTGAGCGGGCGAGTGAATGAAAGGAGCGTGGCTCCCACTCCAGACCTCGGCTATGGAGGCTGTGAGACGGGGAGACCCAGCCCTGACGTCCCTGCCGCCCATGACAAAATGCATTTTATTCCTGATTATAAAAATAATACACATTCATTAAAGAAAAATTGGAAAATAATGAAATTATGAAGACCCAAATTAAAACCACCCACAACCCTGCCACCCAGAACAATGGTTCACACCCTGGTTTGCGGCCTTCCGTGTTCTCGCTGCATGTATAGATTTCGCCCAGCCCCGCCTCCATTCCGTCTCTCCTTTCTTCTACAACGACAGAAGCACACAGTTCTGTGTGGCTTTAAATCTGCTTTGGAAACTCACTGCCACACTGTGTGTGTTCCCGGGTTCATTAAGTCCTCTCTTCCATGGCGGGGGACAAGTGGTGCTGGGGGCGGGATGGCCAAAGCCCCAGCCCCCCAGGCAGGGCCACCATAGCACTCCCTGGTGTGCCCCGGTGCCGGTGCCGGTGCCGGTGCCGGTGCCGTTCAGGGTGTTTCTGGATTTCTATTAGGAAGACACTGCAGGGAACACCCGTGCCTGGACATCTTCGCTTTGTCCCTGACTCCTCCCTTAGGACAGATTCCGGGCCTGGGGTTGCCGAGTGCACTCGCCATGGCGTGGACTCGCCATGGCCGCCGACCTGCCCGCCCTACCTGCCGCTGCTCCTCAGCCTCCCTCCCACCAGTGGCCTCTACCTGCCGGCTAGGCGAGAAGCCAGGGCACCTTCCCACCTTCGGGAGAAAAGCCCTGTCTGCACCCCAGGCCCCTGGGTTCCATCCAGAGCTGAAGTACCCGTCTAGTCTGCCACTGGTGTGCGTACGGGGCACGGCTCACTGCTGTCCTCCCACCCTCAGTCCAAACCCAGCAGCGGAGGTCAGCAGGATCGGAGCATGCTCGGGCCCTCGGGCCTGGGTAGGCCTCCTACTTGCTAAGAACTCGTTCACCAAGCTCGCCCTGCGCCCCTGCATCCTGTGTGTGTGCACGGCAGCCCGGGAGGTAGCGGTGGCTGCCTCCCCTCTCCCAGATGGGAGCACTCAGGCTGCTCTTAG
>NW_006160148.1:1203309-1207123 GCF_000334495.1 Tupaia belangeri chinensis
GGGGGGGGGAGGGATGCAAGACACTGTCTCAGGACCCCTGCTGCCCCTGGGCCTTGTAGCTGGGAGGTGGGTATGCAAGACGCTTCCTCAGGAGCCCTGCTGCCCCTGGGCCTTGTAGTTGGGAGGGAGGGATGTGCAACACACTGCCTCAGGACCCCTGCTGCCCCTGGGCCTTGTAGCTGGGAGGGGGGATGCAAGATGCTTCCTCAGGACCCGTGCTGCCCCTGGGCCTTGTAGCTGGGAGGGGGGATGTGCAAGACACTGCCTCAGGACCCCTGCTGCCCCTGGGCCTTGTAGCTGGGAGGGGAGGATGCAAGACGCTTCCTCAGGACCCGTGCTGCCCTTGGGCCTTGTAGCTGGGACGGGGGATGTGCAAGATGCTACCTCAGGATGCCTGCTGCCTGCTGCCCATGGGGGTCATAGTCCCAGCACCAGCAGAAGCAAGGTCAGGCTTTGGCTTAAAAACTGAGTAGCTGGGGACCAGCAGGTGGCGTAATGGTTACGTCACTGGACTCCCACGTAATCAACCACGGTTTGAGTCCTGGACTCGGTGACTTGAAACTCACGCCAGGAGCCTATGCGTGCGTGCCCAAGATCCCAAGAGGAGAATGGAGGAGAAGGGCTTATGGCATGGCCAACCCCCCAGGGGCTGATTTCTATCTAGTTCCCTGTCTCTCTGTCTCTCCAGTGAGTGCATATACCCAATAGCAAAACAGTCTCTTAAGGAACCAGCAGTTGGCATAATGGCTATGTCGCTGGACTCCCACGTAGTCGACCACGGTTCAAGTCCTGGACCTGGTGGCTTAAACTCACGCTAGGCCCATGTGCATGTGAGCCCAAGATCCCGAGAGGAGAATGGAGGAGAAGGGATTGCGGCATGGCCATCCCTCCTGGGGATGATTTCTCATTTTCTGTCTCTCTGTCTTTCTGGTCATCACACACACCCTATACAAAAAAAATTTCTCAAAAAAAAAAAAGGTAGCCAGGTCCCCCCCTGCAGCAGCTCTGTACCCTGGTAGGCCGCGCACCTGCCTCTCCACTTGCACCATGGGGGAGCAGGGCCTCCCGGCTGCTGCGAGAGCCCAGCGGGCCGTACTCCCTGCTGAGTCAAAGGGAGAAGGGGCCTTGTCAGATGGCTCACCAGGCAGCCAGGCCTGGCCTTCGGGGTTGGAGCGGGCGGGTCTCCGTCCCAGGTCGGGCTGGGAGGGACCTGATGGCTGCAGACGGAGTCTGGCCTACTCCGACCTTGACAGATGGAGGCTATTTTTTAACTAACCACACAGGAAGAAAGGGCTAGAAATGAGTTCGAGGGGTTAACCCAGGCCCCCTGGGACTCTGCCTATTTTGCATCCTCTTCCCCCACCCAGAAGCTGCCTGGATTTCACCAGAGCTCCCTGGAGCCTTCTGGGGCTCCCAGACTGTGGGGCTGGAAGGTGCCTGCCGTGCGAGGAGCCCAGGGAGCTCTGGCCAGGGCTGGCTCGTCACCACCCTCGCTGCCCTGCAGGTCTACCGGGCTAGGTCTCTTCGCCTCCCTTTCCTGGGTGACCCTGAGCAGGCCTCTCCCTCTCCCAGCCTCAGTTTCCCCATCGTGAGTTGATGGGTCCCTTCCAGACACCTCTGAGGCCTCTCCCAGTTGAGAATCCTCATTCTGAGCGGGGGCCCCACTCTCTCACTCAGTCCGGGTTCTAGAAGCACAACCCAGTTGACAGGAGGTAGTGGCAGGTGTCTGGGGACCCCCAGGAAGAGGAGGGATTTCCTGGTCAGAGAAGCTGAGATCAGCTTTGCCTGGGCAAGGCCAAAGGGTCCCCCTGCAGCCTCCCCCAGACCACACCACCAGGGGCCCCCGGATTCTCACAGGCAGGGGTTCTGAAAGGGCAGGCGTCTGTTGCCGCAGGAGCGGCCTCGGGGGTGTGGGACAGGCGTCTGTTGCCGCAGGAGCGGCCTCGGCTGTGTGGACATGCCTGGCGGTTCACATGCACAGGTGGGCCTAAGGTAGGAGAGGGGCTGGACCTGGGCCTGCCTGAGACAAAAGCCCTGCATGCTACCAGGAGCCCTGGGCTGGTGTGCGCTAACCTGGAGGCAGGAGGGACGTGGGAGGGGGCGTGGGGAGGGTGTGTGATGGGGTGGACTGCTACCTTAGCGTTCCTTAAGTCCCCACCCCTGTCCCCACGGTGTACACAGTACTGGCACAATGAGAACAACCCAGAAAACACAGAAACTCACGGGAAATGTGAAAGCCCCAAATCGTATGCAGAGTCTCCAGAAAGATCAGGGTAAATGTGTGTTATAAAAACCGTGCATGGGGACCAGCAGTTAGCATAATGGCTATGTCGCTGGACTCCCACGTAGTCGACCGCGGTTCACATCCTGGACCCGGTGGCTTAAACTCATCCCGGGCGCATGTGTGTGCGTGCCCAAGATCTGAGAGGAGAATGGGGGAGAAGGGATTGCAGCGTGGCCATCTCCCCTGGGGGGTGATTTCTCGCTTTCTGTCTCTCTGTCTCTGTCTGGCGAGCGCACGTGCCCTATAGCAAAAACCTCTCAAAAATATTAAAAATCAAAAAAAGGGTGCATGGATTTCAACATTTTTTGCACCAAAATAAACTCGTACTTTAATCCCAATTTTCTACGAGCTTTTTGAAGGCCCCTCAGGTGCCAGAGTGGATGCCTTGAGCATCTCTGAGGGATGGGGCCGCAGTCTTCCTGATGGAATCTTTTGGTGCCCACATGCCGAGCATCTTCCCTGCTGCAGGAGAGGGGTGTAACCGGTATCCGTCATTCCCCCCGCCCCGGAGCTGGTGCTATTCGCGCCACTGCACAGATGGGGAAACAAGTATAAAGGTCAAACACCTTCAGGGAGTAAGTGGCACAGTTAAGATTCGAACCCAGGTCTGGCTAATTAGGTGCAGATCTTTCCCAGGGCTTAGGGCTGGGCTCCAGGACTGAGCGACCCCCTAGTCATCCCTCCAGGTGTGTCACTTGAGCACCTGCTGCGAATCGGTGTGTCACCTGAGCACCTGCTGCGAATTGGACGAATCGGACGAATTGGACGCAGCTCAGCACTGAGGGCTCCGAGGCCACGAGTAAGACAGGCCAGACTGGGTCTGAGCCACCACCTGGCCACAAACTGCAACCTAGCCAGGCTGGTGCCGGTGCCAAGCCTGACCCCCAGTCCAGGCTGTCATAGCCTCAGCTATGGTCCCACCTACCTCACTCCTTTGCCTCGAAGTCTGAAAGCCAAGACGGGTGCGGGCAGGGTAGGGGGCCATGAGGAGCCTGGCCCCACCTGAGGCCTGCCTGCTGCTCTGGGCAGACTCCCTGGGATAGGTCTGAAAAGCCACAGGGGGGCCTAGATGCCCAGGCAGAAGGCGGAGCCAGCTCAGAGTGGGGGACCCCAGGAACAGTCTGCAGGACAGAGCTCAGGGTGACCAGGGGAGGGCCTTCCTTTCCTCACAGCCCCACCCCTCCTCTCCTGGCTTCCTCCTCTGCAGGGAAGAGGCATAGGGAGGTGTGGGCCGGGCTCTCTCCCTGTGTCGTATCTCTGGGGGGCCCTACATGTCCCCCAATCATCAGGAGAGCCAGCTGCCTAGTGTGTAGGACCCAATGCAAAATGAAAATGCAAAATGCAAGAAAGAAGCCTTTTTCTTTCTCCTGAGGCCTCTCTCCTCCCGTGGTGTTACTGCTATTTAATGCCGCACTTCCTGGTGTGGGGTACTTGCTGGGAGAGTGTACCCGTCACAGATGCCCAGGCCTGCCTGGACCTGGGGTCAGTACACCTGTCTCTCACCCTGCCAGCACCCAGGCCTGCCTGGAC
>NW_006160148.1:1207201-1210217 GCF_000334495.1 Tupaia belangeri chinensis
GGACTCTTTTCCCCCCCCCTGCCAGCCCCCAGGCCTGCCTGGACCTGGGGTCAGTGCACCTGTCTCCCACCCTGCTAGCACCGAGGCCTGCCTAGATGCAGGGGGTCAGCACACTTGTCTCCCGCCCTGCCAGCACCCAGGCCTGCCTGAACGTGGGGTGGGAAGTGGGCTGCCAGGAGCCTGTCCCTGGAGTCTCGAGGGCTGGGGGTATGTAGGCTCCCAGTCCCTGGCGCTCCACTGTCTCCACTGACTTCACTTACAGAACACCAATTCTGAGGTAATATTATCAAGAATTTTACCACGGCCCCTGCAGAGCACAACCTCCAAGTGCAGCCCCCTCCCCCCAGCAAGTCCAAGGTCAGCCTCCAAGTCCCTCTCGGTATAGGAGGGGTGTAACAGCACGTGCACCCATAGCTGCCTTCCTGTGCCCATGGGGGCGCTGGGGTGGTGCTCAGCTAATCCTGGGTTCAAATCCAAACCCCACCACCTACCATGTGAATTTGAGCAATGAATTAACCTCTCTGGGCCTCACTCCCCTCCTTTGTGAAATGGGGACAAAACTATAACTTCAGGGGGTGTGTGGGGGGGTGTTGTGCGTGCTGGCAATGGTGTGTAGGAAGTGCTGAGCTGTGGTCACTCTCATAGGTGACCGGTGGGTCTCTGCCCCTAGGGAGGAGGCTTGTGTGCTCGGCCAGAACGGGGTTCCTGCATGGACCATGCCTGTGTGCCTGTCCCCCACTTTCGGAGGGGACCCTAGGTGGGCTCCAGGAGTTTTCTGCAGGATGCCCAGGGCAGTGAGGCCCAGGCACTGAGCTGGATCAGGCCGAACCTGCAGCAGGAGGAAGAGGGGTCTGGGAGAGCCGAGGAGCCTGGGGAGAGGAGCCCAGAGATCCCAAAGTGCTCAAAGTGCTGTCCGGACAAGGCGGGCACCTGCCAAGCGGGGAGAAGCCCTGCGCTCCCGCGCCCACGTGGGCCCGGCTGGCTGTGGGATTCCCATCTGGCTCCCAGCACTGCTCCCTGAACTCAGCTCTGGCTGTGTCCTCTCTCTGCACCTGTTTCTCCAAATAAGCACTAGTGAGGCAGGGACCACCGCCCAGCGTACCCCGCAGGGCTATGCACTGGGTGCTGTGAACCTCCTCCTTCCTGGTCCTCTAAGCACTGGCCCATTTTCCAGGGGAGGAAACCAGAGTCCAGGGAAGGCAAGGGCTCATCCCTCAAGAGAGCGGCACAGCAGGCTCTGTCCAGCTCCCTTCCTGGGACCCTCCAGTCCTTCTGGACTTGGCTGGAGCCCTTGGGCCATGTCAGAGGGGAAGCACCGGAGGTCCTCCCACGAAAGGGGGCCAATGGAAGACGAGGAAACCTCAATGAACTAACAGAGCAGGCCGCAGTGAGGTGTACAGGGTCCGGATGCAGGCTGTCTGGGTCTGAACCCCAGCTGGGTGACCTCAAGCAGGTGGCCTAATCCCGCGGGGCTGCAGTTTCCTCGTCTGTGAAATGGGCTTCATAACAGTGCTGGCCTTACAGGGCTGGGGGGAGATGCCGCACACGGCGGGCCCTCGGTGCCGGCCTACCGCGGCCAGTCCTGACCTCTGAGCCACGGAGCCCTCTATTGCTGTTTGGCACCTGGCATCTGAGCACACACCAGGAGAACTGCCTCCTGGTTTCTGGGACAGGGCAGACAGGAGCTGAACCTGTCCCCACCAGCTGATGAGTCATTCCAGAAAAGCCTCTGCAGAAATCACCCCAGCGATGCTCGTCTACCCGTCTGTGGGTCCTCGCACTCTCACCCTCACCTCGGCTCAGTTCCTGCAGCAGCCTGGGGAGGTCACTAGCGTCAATATCCCCAACTTACAGATGAGGAAATTGAGGTTGCAGGTTAAGTGGCCACACAGCCGGTAAGTGGCAGGTCCGGTAGACAAACCCACAGCTTCTGACTCGCCGGCACCCCACGCCTTTCTCCTGATCATTGATAGGAAGAGTAAAAATAGACTCCATTCTGCCAGGATCAATCTCCCACGATATGCTTTTAAAAAGTCTAGTTTTGTTTTGTTTTCCTCTGTCGTGTTGAGTGCATTAAAAACTTCAGGGTTGGCCCTTAGCTTAGTGGT
This sequence comes from Tupaia belangeri chinensis, assembly GCF_000334495.1. Classification (NCBI taxonomy): domain Eukaryota; kingdom Metazoa; phylum Chordata; class Mammalia; order Scandentia; family Tupaiidae; genus Tupaia; species Tupaia belangeri. The sequence goes on from NW_006160148.1 coordinate 1,209,310, forward strand.
TAAGGGAGCCAGATCCCAGAGGGCCATCTGCAGTGTGAATTCTGGCCCCAGTGACTCGAATAACACCAGGCATATGCGTGCGTGCGTGTGTGTGCGTGCTTGTGTGCATGTGTGCATGTGTGTGTGCACGTGTGTGTGTGTCCTGAGCCCTGCTAACGTAGGGAAATGGAGAAGTGACCCCGCCGCAGTGCCCCCTCAGTGCCGCCTCAGGGGTCTTTCTCCCTCCCTCTCTCTTTCCTCTGCCTCCATCTCTCTGGCAAGCACTCATGTCCTCTGGCAATAAAATCGATGTTTAAAGAAAAAAGACAAAGAAGGAAACTTTGCATTTTCAGTAGCTTTCTCCTAACTGCAAAGCAGCCTGATTGTTGTGAATAAAACTTCTCAAACGCTTTGAACTAAAACGTGAAAATTTCATAATCTCAGGACTAGCAGTTGGCGTAATGGCTATGTTGCTGGACTCCCATGGAGTCAACTGTGGTTCGAGTCCGGGACCCAGCAGCTTAAACTCACACCAGGTGCGTATGCGTGCGTGCCCAAGACTGCGAGAAGAGAATGGAGGAGAAGGGATTGTGGCGTGGCCATGCCCCTGGGTGGTAATTTCTTGCTTTCTGTCTCTCTGTCTCTCTCTGTCTTTCTGGTGAGAACACGTGCCCTATAGCAAAAACCTCTTCAAAAAAAGAAAAGAAAAAAAAATTCCATAATCTTGCTCCAGAGGTAACCTAGGTAACAGCTGGTCATAAACGCTTTGAGATTTGCATGGTCCAGCAAGACAGCCCGCGGCGGCTTGTGGCTGCATAAATGCAAACAGCCCACGAAGCACGGCTGCAGATCGAGTGGCTCAGCTGCAAGGCCGTGTCCCCAGTGTCGGCACTCACACGCGGCTTGTGGCACTGGACTGGGGTCCCCCC